>NW_017728917.1:9158052-9166954 GCF_001723895.1 Crocodylus porosus
ATATTTGCAACTATCTAATTGGTCCAGTAAAAGATATCACCTCTATCTCAAGGGTTTTGTCTGCCTATGCCTCTAGACCAACACGGCTACAACAAATATCCCCAAAACACAGAAGATGGTGTAATTAGCCGCTATGAAATGATACCTCATACCATAAGAACAAAGAAGCAAAATCCAGCATCCTGCCTGCCATTGGTCACCTCAAAGTAAACAACTGGCTCCAGCCTGTGTTTGAGCCTAATTTGCATACTCACAGAGCAGTTTTTTTACAAATGAACTTTCCCACCCAGGAGCGCCATACCGCCTTTTAATTTTCCTGTGCAACATGAACAACGAGAAGGAAGCAAAACAATTCAGCAACCTACCTCCCATCAGACACCTGAGGTAAATGAACTGCTACAGCCTTCATTTGAGCCTAATTTGCATATTTGCAGAACAGCCTCTTTACAAATGAACTTTCCTGCCCAGGAGAACTGTACTAGCGTTTTAGTTCTCCTGTGTCATATGAAGTTTCCTTTCTATCTGGGAGAGGCTTTACAATCTTTGATGAAGGGTGTTTGGGCCCCAAAACTGGCCATTAAAAAAAAAAAAAAGTTGTTTTTTGCAACTATCTAGTTGGTCTACTAAAAGATATTGCCTCCACCACAAGAGTTTTGTCTGCCTAGGTGCATCAAGGCACTCAACTCCCACCTAAACTCTGCCATTCAAACTGTTCCCAAGAGACACCTGAACTCTGCCTTATTTCCTCTGCTGGTAGAGAGAGAGCGAGTGTGAACGTGTGTTGAACACTGGATAACGAAAACCTAAGGACCTTATGATGAAAGAGAGAAAAGGTGCACCCTTGACTCAAAATTCCCCTGTTGGCCAACTTAGCAGCTGCCAGTGCTGTGGATTTTGTGGGTCCCATTCAGAGGCACCTAACTCACGGCATGCTTTTAAAGGAGTCTACCAGCCTAATTTCAAGATGGTGGATTTTACTTTGGGAAAAATCCCCAGGGATCTCAGAACTTTGTTAGCCAGGGTCTGGCTGCTTTGCTGAATCCAGATGACTCAAAAAATGTGTTTGCAAGATTAGGATCAGATACAAGTGCTGCTGCTTCTTTTCTGTAAATAGTAGTGGTTGTTATATTGTGAATTTAACCCAAGTACAATGGGAAGCTTAATAGCATGATGCTTTGTGCATTGGCTCAACATGAAAAACAGGACATTTGAACTATATCAGTTTGGGTACGGTAAAATCCTGCTCCTATGTAGAAGGTTGGAGTAACTGACCCTTAAGGTCCTTTCTAACCCCTTTATGCCAACTTTGCCATAATACAGTTGCAAGCTACAAGTATAATAGTGAATGTGACAAACCACGCCACACCATGAAACCATGATTCTACCTTAAATTGCTTTTCTCCATTGTAAATACATTGTTCTTTTCAGCTGCTTGGCTCGGTTACATGTATTTGTCCATTTCCCCATCTGTCTGGTTGGAGATGCTAATTGTTCCTGAATTTGGACTTCAGTGGTTACATGTAGGTTTTTGTTTATCATTAAAGCTGGGCCAACTGTTAATCAGCTGAAGGAAACAAATACTATTTAATGATCTTTTCAAGCTTGGGAAGAAAAAAAAAAATCCAGAAGGTGATGGGGCATCACAGAATGTTATTTTTTAACTAGTAAAATTAAAAGACTTTTTGCAAAATGACTCCATCGTGTCTGCAGAATTTCACCAAACGGTCTGAGAAATGCTGGCAAATTTGTGAAACATGCGGAAAATGTTTTGCTGATATTCCTGCTGACATTTTGGGCAGATCCTCAGTGTCACCACAAATATTTGGCAGTGGGGAAAACCAGAGATGCTATTTAGCTCTGTTTGGAATCAGATAGCAAATTGATTTTGGAGGCTCTCCCTGGAATACTTCGCATTTTTTTGGAAAACAAAAGGTTTTCAGAGGAAGCCCTGTTTTCATTATACACAAGATTGTTATGGGAGGAGAAGGGGGAGTCAATGACTACACAAAAGGATGGCGGAGTCAGAGTGTTGCTGGAATCCAGCGAATTATTCCTGGCCTGGGTTTTGTGTACTTTTCCCCAGGAACTTGAACCTTCGTGCAAGAAGAGATTATTTATGAATTATTTAGTATTATTTGTTTGTTATGACTTCTTCACTTTTCTTGCGCCACAGCAGATCACCTACCTGTGAAGTAGGTCCAAAACACTGTGGAAGGGCAATGGCAGCGAAGGCACATCAAGAACACTCCCAAAGGCTTTTGGGGTAACGTCTTGGGATCTGTATCTGCTGGAAAAGGATGGAGCAGCTCGGAGTTTGTTCCAGTTGGTGCAAGGAGTTGAACTCAGAACGGGCTGTTATCTAGGGGTGCTGCATAGGGATTGTCATCTTCGTACTGAGTGCCTGTCCCAAATGGAGGATTAAGAAGAGAGGACTCTCAGCTGCCCTACCTTTCCATGAAGCCAGTCACACCCAAAGAGTGCCCAATGTAAATATCTGCACACCACTATGCGGTCGGTTGTTGGCCATTACCTTACTACCATACTCTTCAGCCCTTTTCCATGTACCTAAGGTGGTGGGGCAGAGACTAGGAAGCCATGGAAAGAAACAGGACATAAGGTTTTCGCTGGGAGAGGGCCTTACAATGTCCTTTTTTTGGCCTACAGACACTTCCTGGAAAGGTAAATACAGCCTAGAGCACAGCTATGCTGCCTGTCCTTTTTTGCAGACACATTATTCCATGTGAAAAAGCTCAGCACTGAAGCAGCAAATATCCTGGAGGTGACAAGTGAGTAGCTCCTCAGGGAGCAGCTCGGCATGCATGTTATAGGCTGGTGAAGTCAAGTGGGCAAAGAAAAATGCATCGGGGAAGGTGCTGACTGGCTTGATTACTTAAATGCTGGTTACACGCAGCACATCCAGATGCATGCACAAACTCAGGAAAAAAACATGGAGAGAAGAGGTAATGCAGCAAGTTCTGTGGTCTGGACTCCACACAAAGGGCAAGTTCCCAGTTCAGAAACCAATTTGGTATTGGGGGTGAATGTTGGGGAAATGTGTGAATGGGAAACAGGAGAGGCCTTTTGCCCTCATCCCCATAATAAAGCTCTATAAACACCTCCTTTAGAGATGACCGTTCTTGTCACTCGCATGCAAAGTGAGGTCCCGCTGCAGGGAAAGGACTGTGTCATCCACACATTAGCAGATCTTTTGGTCCCATGGCTCTCTAGACATGTTCCCTCTACTCGCCTTGTAGGAGGTCCTGCACTGGTGCTTCAGCAGAGCAGAGCTGGGCACCCTGCAAGGGAATTATACTTCTTGCATGACACCTAGCCCCACACTGGGCAGTGAAATCCTGCTAATGAACAGGGGAGATGTGACTCTTGAGAGGAAGTGGGAGACATTAATATTTATTTCTCTGTTACTATGCCGCCTAGGAGCCATAGTCAAGGACCAAGGTCTTCACATGCCAGATTAGTACCAGCCAACCTTTTTGGCAGGCATCCCAAAAATTAAGCACCATGCCCTCCCCAAGTGCCACTCTGATCTCCCTTCCCTGCCCAATTTGCTGTTCTGCTTTCCGTTCCCTACCTGTGCTCCCTACCCTTTCTACTGGTCTGCTTTCCGCTCTCTGCCATATCTGCCTCAGCTCTTCAATCTGCCATGTGCCAGACAGAGTCTGCTCATGGTACTTGCTGCAAATGTAGCACAGGGTATCCACGCCTGTTTTTAGGAGATGCGCAAATGTGGAACAAAGATGGTGGTCCCTTCCCTAAAAAGCTTGTAACCCAAGAAGAGAGACAATAGATGGCTCCAAAAGGATGAAGGCGCATAAGGAGTCAAACAGACAATGTTTGATGACAGCAGCCTAACTGTCCTCAAGATTATTTTTAAGCAGCATTGCAAAGGAAGGGTTGGAAGAACAATGGAGTAGGGTTGGCAGATGTTAATGGAGAGCCTGTCTCAAGCATGAGGGGGTACATAGGAGAAAGTGCAGAAGTCCTTGTTTGAGCATGTAACCAGTGGTCAATGGAGGATGGCATTGCTTGCCTATTGGAGGTAGGAATCAACCTTTCACAAATGAAGGAGCGATGACAGGTACGCAGGGATAGGCCGTAAAGGACCCTGAAAAACATTGATATGCTCTAAGCATGCATATCAAACATTTCCAAGCAAACTATTGATTCAGGCCAGTGGCTCTGCTGTTAATCACAACAGTGTATAACTTCTCAGCCTGAAATCAAATCTGTCTCTTTTGGAGAGGTGCAATGAGAAGGCAGCTCACACTAAAACATCAGAGTGGTTCACCGTGAAGCTCATTTCAATGTAAAAATGTCCAAAGAGGCTTAAAATATAACAGATGTGACAAAAAGTTAATCAAACTTAATAAAAACTCCATTTTTTGTTATAAAGTTTTCATCTGAACTAACCGTGGGCACTAAGGGCTCGTACAGATGTGCAGTGAGTCTGCTCTGATGTGCTGTAAATCCAGCATGTAGGAGTAGACTTGATTAATCGAGTCTGCCGGAGCATGGAAATTACTGTGCTCTGGCAGCCTTCCAGTGTCATGTGTATCAGTGTCCCTGCACTGAAAAATGGGGGTTGGACGCTTTGAACTGATTTGGTTCGGCAGAGATTCAGCCTGACTTGGTTCCTGAATCTCTGAATCTGAATCGAATCAGAGGACCCTTTAATCTCTCCAAATTGAATCAGAACCCTCCAAATCTATTCAGAGAGACTCAGAAATATTCAACAATTCGAACATAGAGAGAGCTTTAAATGTTTTTTCTACATACCTCTAGGCAGCAGAGGCTCATGATCGCTGTGATGCTGGGGTGCCTGGAGTGGCCAACAGGAGCGCCAGGGGCTCCCTCCCCCATGCGCCTGTGGGACACTTCATCCGCCCCAGCATCGCAGTGATCACGAGCCATGCTGGTACCTTGAGGTATGTAGAAAAAAACATTTAAAGCTGTATCTGTGTCCAAACGGCTGATACTCTGAATCCACCTCCAATCTTCAGATTCGGATTCAGCCAAATCAAATAGGGGACAGTGAATCGAATCACTGTCCCCAATTCGGGCCGCGTCCGAATCGAATAGGGCCTGTTTCGCACACCCCTAGTATGTAGCTGAGGTTATACAGGTAGATTTCAACATACTGGGCACATGGATAGGAATAATTCTCCTATGCATGTAGCGAATTCTCGCGACAGCATTGAAAGTGAATGGTGAAAGTGAGTGATGAATTGTTGTGTTGAAAAACACTTTCATATGAACCTTCTGAATTCAGCATCTTTATTTTATTACCCAGTTACGTTTCTGTGCAGTAAGACTGAATTGGGTCTTTAACCTAAACTTTGCACAGGAGCAAACACTGTCATGTTACAAGCCGGAGACAGTGTAGGTGAAGCACCAGTATAAAACTGCTCTTTATTTTCCTCTGTAGGAAGGAATCACTTATTCCCAACCAGGTATTCTGCGTGCAGTTTTTACCACTATATATTGCAACTGGTTTCCTCTTATTAGAAAAAAAGAAAAAATGGCCAAGTAAACCTAGGCCTATGGCTTGGTAACATCCTGCTTTATGCTAAATGTTGTTAAACAGTCTCCATGTATCCTTCGCTTCTACAAACATGGTTCAAATGCAGCCAAGGTCAGTAGGGACCCATTTCTCTCAAGGTATTTAGGTGCCTGGCTCCCATCTCATCCCCTGGGCACCAAACTGCTCAAGGAAATACTAAAATTCATCCCCATTCAGCAAACCACTTAAGCACACGTCCTGGACCATGCTTACTCCATTAACATCTACGTGAGAAGCTCCTGTGGGTGTCTGGAAACCTGTCTGGGATTTTTTGGGGTAGCTTCTTGAGGTTCAAAGCATAATAGGTGGGTTCTGTCCCTCTGCATGTCAGAAGTGCCGTAAAGGGTGGGAAAGGATGTGTGTTAGCACTGTGTTACATATGGTCCTCACCAATATAATTACACTCATGTAAATCTGGACTAACTCCACTACTGAAAAGAACAGAGCAGAATTTGGCTCCATGTGTTTGCACTGGAGATACTCCATGTGTCTCGGTTTTCTGTTCTAAATTCGCATAACAACTTGTGTCCTTTGTACGTAGGAAATACTGTGGGGCTAGGATGCAGCTAGTGTGCCAAGGTGAACACCTACCTAATAAACAACACATGAACGTTCATTTAACTCTCTGCTTGATGCTATTTTTGCTTTGCTTGGGCAAACAGTAATCTGTCTGCTGTCCAATTCTAATCAAACTGCAGGGCACTAATAAAGCCAATGCAAACTAATAAAGCACATTTCCTCTGTATTAATCCTCTTAAAGTAACCGGGTTTTCATATCCCTAGTTAGGAATAGTAGTGTCTGACTAACTTAGAAGATAAACGTAGGATAAAAGAACC
Organism: Crocodylus porosus; assembly: GCF_001723895.1. Lineage (NCBI taxonomy): Eukaryota > Metazoa > Chordata > Crocodylia > Crocodylidae > Crocodylus > Crocodylus porosus. Next base: position 9,164,468 of record NW_017728917.1, read on the forward strand.
ATTACCATACACCAGCATTAAGACAAAAATATAATTGCCAGGGCTGAGCTTAACTTGATTATTATTTAAAACATGTGTTGGGTGGAGGCACCAGTCAGCAGGAAGCATCTGATGCTGATGAACCCACACAACCTCAGCATGAGCAACTTTTCAGCATGAATGTAATAGATTTATTAATTTTAGTTTTATGATGTTTTATTTGTTTTGAAAATATTTGGAGCTGCAAAACACATGAATCCTGTAATTGTTTCCATCAAAGACTGGAAGGGTTGAACAACATTAGAAATAGGGCTTTTTTTTTTTTTTTCCTGGGAAGAATTTCCATTAAAATTAAATCTAGTTTAATTATAGCTCCTCAGCAGTGAGTATGTGATTTCTGATTATGTCCCTGGTGGATGCTCAGGCTGGTGCTGCTGTGGTTGGATTGAGGTCTGCTCCATTTCATTACTTTTTCCTTGAGGAGAAACCTCACTGGTATTTGTAGAAACCATGTGTCGGTTTGTACAGCGTGTCATTATATATTAACATATCATGCTGTTTAAAAAACATCTCGTCGTTGTTTCCGGTAGGGTTCCCTTTATTTGCAATACGTTCTACATGATTCCATGCATTTCTTCTTCAAAAACACAAGCCCCAAACTGGTTAAACAAAGGGAAAAATGTATATGCCTATGAACTAATTCCTTGGTACACTTCCAAAGAGCACAAATAATTAGCAAGGGGCGAAGCTAAAAAACTTTGGAGATTTGGTTCAGACAAACGCTCAGAAGTTTGGAACCCGTGAAAAGTTTCTGAGGAACCTACAGAGTTGGGGCCACGTTCTCATCCCTGTTGTCCTGGCGTAAATGGTGTCAATGCTGTTACAACATGGGAAGAGAAAGTTTAGAAAATGGAGCTCTCAGGAGAGAACGTTTTTTTTTTTGGTGGGATTTCTATTCCTTCCTGTTTCTGGTCAGGTTCAGGTCAAGAACGAGCTTTTCTCACAGAGCTAGGGTGCTTAAGTTTCCATTCTTGACTGCGACCGGGAAGCGCCGAGGAGCATGGAAATAAAAACGAAGCAGATTTTCGTAACGTAGCAAAGATATTCTCCGGGCTAGGTCTGAGCAAATGCTCAAAGGTCAGCTCTGATTTTGTCCGAACGGGTTCTGCTGCCCACAGTAGCAATGCTTATACAAACAACATGGAAATATTAATGTAAGATAAGAGAACAGAGTTACAGCCTGAAATGCCTCATCTGCACATTACGACGTGGGGCTCGATGGTGGTTGTGACTCGCGAGTGAAACCAACAGTTCCTCTTTGTAGCTGGAGGACATTTCTGCTTATGCTTTTGAAAAATGAGAGCAGCTCCTTGTACCCCTGAATGGGGGTCACTGATACTTACCACTTAGCAGCATCCTAAGCCAGGGGATAATTAAGCTTTGCTGGAAAAATAAAGTACTCTTTTTGTTCAGTCTGGAGGTTGGCAACACCCTACAACAAGGCTGTTTCTGCTGCTTGTGGGGCAGAATCAGGTCTATCAGACCAAATTATCCCATCGGTTGCACTCAGGTCATCTGTTCCAAGTGCACCTGGCTGCCCACAGCTCCAGAGGACCATTCAAACAGGGAAGGGATCAGCAGAGTTCAGCTGTGACCTCGTCAGACCTCCTTTTATGAAAGAACGACCCCCATCCAGGGGAGCCCGAAGGATGTGCTACACTGCGCCGGTGTAAGGATTCCCTGATGTTGGCAAGGTCATTTAACTAGTATGGCTGCACTGAGGTGGTCTGGCGCTTTTCTGAAAGCTCCCTTTAAGGACAAAGCCTTGCAGCTGTTACCACCCCCCCCACAATCTTTGTAAGGCTTTTCAGAAGCTGTGTAACCCTTTGCAACCAAAATACCATATCCAGCCAAATGCATGCATTGCTACGAGGGAAATTCTGCTGGTTGCGAAGTGAGTCTGCGGGATGACTTCAATTCAAACAGTCAGCTGCACTGCTCAGACTTGCAGCAGAAATGGCTTGGCCAAGGAAGGCTCTGAGCTGGGCTTTGCAAGAGAAACACTCTGATGAATACTGTTAAGAAAATGGGGGACTTTGATTTAAGGAAATTATGCGAACCACGGACGCTTACCTATGTCGCCTCATAGTGCTGCATCTATCTCTTGCTGGTGTCCAAGTATGATGTGTGACGTCCATCAGGTCCTGACATCAATAGGGTTGTTGTCCTAGAAGAAAAAATGGAAATTTTAAGCAAAGACACGAATGTAATAACAGAGATCCACGTAGATCAATGTTGGCCGTAGGGACACGGTTTGAGCCAGAACACTCTAAGTTGGTGACAGTGTCAGGATGACAATAAGCAACATAACAACTTGTTACATGCATTGCTTCACTTCAAATATTTTTCTCTCTTTGATAACCTTCAGTAACTGATTTGATAAGAGAACGTTTCACCTAGAGCTGGGTCCAGGAAAACAAGAAGATAAAATATGGGGGGTTTTTGGAG
>NW_017728917.1:9167714-9177130 GCF_001723895.1 Crocodylus porosus
CTAGTTGGTCTAATAAAAGATATCACTTCTACTACGAGTTCTGATTCTTTCTGCCTCTAGACCAGGCATGGGCACTTATTTCAGGCGGAGGGCCACTTCCTGAGTTTTGGCAAGCCATCGAGGGCTGCATGACAGGCAGCCAGGGGCAGATAAATATTAATTTTCTACATTTTTAACGGGCCCTGCAGGCCAGATAGAACGGCCTGGCAGGTCGCGTCCCGTGGGCTGCATTTTGCCCACTCCTGCTCTGGACCAATACGGCTACAACCCAGATACCTGACACATGTCTAATCAGCACACTTCTAGGATTGAAAGAGGCCTCACTGCATTGTATCAGAAGCCCTTCACCTTCCTGGCCTCTAGAGCTCCCCAGTAGGTTGCATTTGTGGGATCTTTTCCGAGAACCATGGACCCAGCATGGGCCAGATGATTTTGGTTCTCCAGCTTGGTAACCCTCTCAGGCTGCTCACCTATCACCTTCCATCTTCTTCCCAAATTATAATGCCAACCCATTTTATCCAGGGTAGGATATTACAGCGGGGCCTCGTGTCACTCAGCCTAGGAACAATGCATCCAACCTGGATGACTCCTCTACAAACATCCTGCTCATTCAAAGCTTTACGGAGCACAAACACCTCTGCTAAATTTACTCAAGAATCTCAGTGGAAAAGATTGTCTATCTGGGCATCTCAGCAACAAATTTTACCTTTGATTTTTATTTTGGTTCTGACTGTTTCAGACTATCTTCTTACATAAAAGCAACCAGAACTTTATACACTCACTTAGAAGGTAGCTTGCAGTAATTACTGCCTATCCCTCACTGGTCCAGAATTATAACCAGGGCATCTCTCATGTATTCTCTGTACCCTAGGAGCCGCAACCTGTCTGGGATCTCAAATTTTCACTAAATTAATGAGACCTTCTCTCTCCCTTCAAAACTTGTGCCTTCTATGAAAACAGCCTTCTCGATGTTTATTAGTTTAGCTGCAAAGTTAGCAAAGTATAGACTCTTAGGGTGGAGACTCCATATACTATGTTCCAAAAGCAGGTGGAAGCAGGTGGTCTCAGCCCAAATTTTTGCCCAAGGCAGTTTCAGATTTTCACATAAATCCATTTTCCAAAGTGTTTGGGTTTTTTCCTCCCCCTGGAAACCTAATTTCCACCTTAGGAAGAGCAAGGCTGCACAAGGTATCAGCGTTATCCTACTCAGATACCACAAACACAAGATATCAGCATTATCCTACTTGGACACAACAACCGCATTTTGATCTTCTCCTAGTCTCATTGTGGCCTTTGTGGAGAGCCACCCAGAGGCGGTCAAAAAAAGGGATTCTGATTTTTATTAAAACATGCCAGATTGTAAGGATAAAGCTGTAGGAAATACTAGAACTGATTTTGCTAGGGGCACAGGAAACCACTGCTGCTTCTCTGGGTCATATACCATTATCAAAAATGTGAAGTGCTATGGTGTCCATTGCTTATTAAAATCACCTTGAGCAGAGCGCTCTTGACACTAATAACTGGCTTCTCTCATAAGCAACAAAGTGAAAAAAGTTAAAAAAAAAAAAAAAAAAGGCACTGTGGAGTCCCTGCAAGAAACTCTGACTGTATAGCTTTGGTACTTTGTTATGATTTACTCATGTATTAAAATAAACTTGCAACCTAGCTGTGCAGGGAACATGAATGTAGGAGGGCCGAGAGAACCAGAGCAGGCTTCATTCCAATAGCCTTAGGAAAAAAAAGCTTGTACGTATAGATACTGGTTTGAGATTTGGATAAGCAAGATGCTAACGTGTTGCAGGAAATGCATTTGGCTCTTTTTTTTGGTGAGGTTTTTCAGTTCTGGTACGTGGCTAATTGTAATTTGGTGAGATTTTAGTAAATGGTGGACACTGGACTTGGAGTCCAGACCGTGCTTCTACTTGCTCTCATTCTCTAGTGCCGTCCAGATTGAATGCCATGTTTGGTGAGCTCATCCTGTCAGCGCTGTTCAAGGGTCTTGCTACACAGTAATTCTGAGTGGCTTCTGGAGCAATGAACCTCTGGATTGTCCACATGTTAACACCTGTATGTGGCTTAAAGCACTCGTTAATTCGGCTTAAAGTTACACCCCTCCAGGGCAGGATCATCTCTTGATCTGCACAGCCCAGCTCCTGCTCCATTACGGCATGGCCGACCCCCACAGATGTGCTGCTCAAGTTGAAGGTGCGACTGCTCCAAACTCCAAGCTCGCGCTATGTCAATCCCCATTTTTATGGCTCACCGCATAAGGTGTAGCAAGGCCCTAGGTAAAACTCCCTTGGCCTTCTATTTGCTGCATCTATATGCATGTCCAACTTCAAGTCACTTACAGAGGCATCTGTGTGGCCACTGCTCAAAGAAAGGATGCTTTCCATCTCCTGTGGTTCTTTGAAATATGGTATTTACACCGATCCCCAAATCTGTCCTTCTTCCCCAGGAAATCTGGGGTTCCTATTGGTGAAGGAAATGAAAAGCAGTTGAGACTACCCCTCCCCTGTGTGCCTGGCTGCTGGGTTATTCCTCTGACTATTCTGGTATTGCCAATGTCCTGAATGCCTATGACCCTGCTACCATTTTAAAGCTTCTTTAATTGACAGTGGCACTGATCAGCTTCTCCCAGACACAACAGAGGTTGTGTCACATAACAGGCAAAAGGCTGAGCGTGGGGAGAACATGCGGATGGTGTTTTCTGCACTTCGAGGGAGGGGTGCACACAGTGCGACTTAGTTAATAATGAGATGTGTGCACCTTCTGTGCACCTGGTTGAACACACATTTAAACATATGGTTACTAAGACCGAACATATCCTGCCAGCCTTTTCCTTAATTAAAGTTAGGTAAGTTATGAAATATTTTCCTAGATATTAAGCTCTTATTCCTGTGGAGAAATTTCTATTTGTTTTCGGGTTTTTTTTTTATTTTAATCTCATTTCATCTTCAAGGTTAATCTTAGTTTAAAAACCTTGCTCACTGGGACAGCAGTGTGCTCCATTCTGACTGTGTGCGTGTACTCTGTGTGTGTGCATGTGTGTGTAAATCCTTCTGTTTCAAGCTGAGCCTGGATGCCACAAGCCAGATTCATGGTCTGTACATCAGTCTGCCATCTGGATATTAGACACAGGCACCTATGTAAATATACATGGAAGAGTTTTTTTACCCGAAGGGTATGGGATCTCCTGTTTAGGGACACAAAAAGCAAAGCAAACTTTCAGAGACGCAACATTTAAAATACCTTACTTCACTAACATGGTGGTTTTACCCTTATGGTCTGCTGCACAAACCGGCATTTCAATCTGGAAGTCTCAATAACTACTAACTTATTTTGCTGTATAACAGTGAGCAATACTTGATTCCAAGAAGAAAAAAAGAAGAAGCTACAAAGAGCGAATAAAATATAAGGTATTGAACACACATTATCATGTATGAAACAACTGAATGTTTTCCCACCCCCCTAACAAACATGCACCTTTTATTTGCCTTCAAAGGTACACCCCATCCTAGGCTGTGTGTGTGTGTGTGTGTGTGTGTGTGCGCGCGCGCGCGCGTGCATGGGCGCATGCGTGCGTGAGTGCGTGTGCGTGCATGCATGTGTGCATACGTGCAAAGATGCTTGACCGGTTTGGCAGCACAATCTCCAGCCAAAATCAAACCCTCTGGTAGTTACCAGGATCCCTCCTGCTTTTGCATCTCTAGTAGCCTACAATAAAGGGCTGAGACATCAATCTAAACAGGTAAGTTATTTGTCAGTATAATATTTGTGGATCCTTGCAACCAGCAAAAACAGTTCTCTTTTCTCTTTCATTTATGATGTGCAAAGAACATGCCAGGTGCTGCACCATGAGATTGGAAGGCCCAGTTACTCCCTATAAAAACGTACAAAATTAAAGCGTTTGCACTTTTTACCCTTCTGTAACTTTGTATTTATATTACATCAAATGGCTGTCATCCTAGTGTGTGGGGTCCAGGATTCATTTATTTGCCCAGATGCTATGGCCCCTGAAACCCACGTTTGACTACTACAGCTAATGGAAGTCTGCCGATCTCACTTTCACTTTCCCTACTTCCAGCAGCCCAAATGCTTCGTTGGGCTCTGCCTCATTGCGGGCACAATTTTGCTGACACCAAACTGCAAGTGCAATTTTATAAACCCAATGTTGCATCCATTGGAATACCTAGCTACAAGGTTTGCTGCTGTCAGCAGGCTTCTAAATGGGTTCAGTTAGGGGTGTGCTTGACGGGTCTGCATTTAATTGCATTGGCAATATCTATTATCCAGGGGCTTTGCCTCCTTTTGCCTTGATATTTGAAGCCAAGTCTTCTTTCCTGGGCTCCCTGCTTGCTCAGACTCCCTCCCCAAATCTAAAATGGGAACCTAATATAATCTTTTACGATTGCTCCCTGACCACCTAATTCCTGCCCACCAGCCGCCTCCTTTTATCCTGTCCTTTAAGGCACTGCGCTCTACTGCTCTATTCCTCATCTCTGTCCTCCTCCCGTTCTGCTTTCTCGTGGCCTACACTCCTCATCAATCGCAATTCAGCCTCCTGTTTGTATAGCTCTCTTCTACTCTCTTCTTTTTTGCCTTCTTCCAAAACACTTCCTCCCATTTTTTGCTAGATAGCTTCCAGCTATTGCTTCAGATTATAGTTTAACATACAATTTTTCCAGGAGGCCTTAATTAGTGACCCACCAAAGTATTTTAATTCCATGCAAACCTAGTATAACTGTATGCTAGGAATGGATGGGCAACGAAGCACGGAAATGTCATACCACGTCCCTTGTGGAAATGCCTTAAAACAGGGTATTTACACAATAGGGTCAATGATACTCCCACTGAAATCAGTTGCGATATTCACCTGGATTTGCATGGGAGCATAGCAGACCCAATCCGACGTTTTTCTGAGAGCCTTGGACACTGTACATATTCATGACATGCAGATGGATGAGGGAAAAGCTACACCAGTGGCAGGAGCACAGCATTTCAGCTATTATAGTTTTGGCAGCAGGGCATCCATCCTTTAATCAATATAGTAGATGGCAGTACCATTCTGTAGTAGAATAGATTATGTTCAGAGCAATGGCAGTCTTGCGCATCTAAAACACCAGCCTACCACTGACCTCCAAGTTTTGCCTGCACCTCATTGTAATATTACATTTGAGTACAAAGCATCCTAAAAAGTTGCTGTTACAATAAGAATTATCCTACTGGGATAAAATATTGTTGGAGCCAAGGTGGAACAAGCTCTATAGTAGGCAGAAAGGAGAGAATGTCTTTTTTTGCCTTTATAATGAGGATACAATTCAATTTATCCATTGTATAACCCTATTTAACCATGGAAAATTTTGGTTTTGGTCTAGTGCTAAAAGATAAAATATAGATCTACTGCTCTCCCCCCACACTTGATCTTTTGTGTTTGATCATAAATGCACATTGTGAAAAGATGTCTTATACCTCCAAGCTAAACAGTGTTTGCTACTCATTAGTGATTTATAAATGATATTTTCTCCCTGGTGACATATCTTTTGATATGATTCTCTAATAATAACATCCACCAATATTAAAATAAGAACATCCTCATGTACTGTGATCACCTTCAACCACATTTCCTCAGTAAAATTAAATTTTAGCACACCAACTGATATTGTATGCATATATTTGTCTACCATCATTATAAATCTCCTAAGGGTCTCTATAAAATGATAGTTTTGCCTCTTTGCAGTAATTCTACCTAATGCTCCAAAGCAAGAAACTAATTACATGCTGACTTTTCACTAACTTTGATCTTTCAAATACCATACTATGAAGTTTCTATAGGTAATCATATAATTACAATACATTAAGTAGAATGAAATTATCCATCAACTTTTTTATTTAAATGGTATTAACAGTTTTTATAAAGGCATTTAATTTAAATATATATTAGTCATTTCAGTAGTTTGCTATTTGTGATGTCCTACTATATACATTTGCTGATATAAGGTTTCAACCTAAAATCTAATTATATGCACTAATGTTTATAACAAATGTCTCATTATAACACAGGGCGCTTCGATGCAAGAGACTATGCTAAGAATTCTTAAAAAATATGCTTAAGGAAGGCCAAGGATAAACGATAGTGGTGTTAGGAAATTACTGAGATTTCTCAAGGGAATCTTTGAGTCTGTAGAAAAAAATGACCTCATTTGTATTTTCCCAATGAATTGGTATGATATTTCCTGCAAGAAAAATTGAAAACAATTGTTGCTTTCAGTTGAACTCTATTACTGTATAAAAAAAAATCTTGGATTTCCTCTTTGAAAAATATGAGTTTCTTACTTTTCAAATTCAAATGCATGAGTAGCAAAGTTGAATTTTAAAGCAAACAAACTCCTCGAGGTTTATTTATGTTGCCTACGAAATGGCAGTGTTTTTTTTTCCAGTGGTGCCTCCTTTATAATTTAGGCTTCCCATTTTATTTCCAAATAAAGCCATAAAAGCATGTGGGTCACATTCTGCCACCCTTCCTGTATCTCTTTCCCACTCATGGAAAGAAAGAATGCCTGAAGAAGGGTGTTTGTGCCCGAAAGCTTGCAAAGAACAATTTTCCCAACTATTTAGTTGGTCTAAGACGTCACAGTTACCCAAAGAACCTGGTCTGCAGATGCAAATGTATGCATTGACAGGACGGCCCTCTCTCTGGAGAGGCCCCACACCTGCATTTCCTGCACACCTTAACAGCCCATTGATTTCAAAGTCCCACTGACTTCAGCGAGGACAAGATTTCACCCTGGAGGTAGAGGGAATGCAGTGAAATTTGTTTTCTTTCACACCTAAGTCCGTTTTATATCCTCCTGCTGTAAGGCACTGCTTAGTACGAGTAAGGGGGCCAGAATCCAACCCTATCCCATGGGGGTGCATGGGGAAATGGCAGGTGCTGTGCTGCTAGAGGTGCAGAGGCTATTTTGGCACATACCCCCCGCCAACGGCAGCTATTGCCCTCCCTTAGTTACACTACTGCCTATGTTAAAATAGTTCTGTTGCACTAGCCAGTGTGAAGCATTTCCAGTCAAAGGAAGTGGGGGGGGAGTTAACAAGAGCCACTTCCACGTAGTGATCCCTGGTAATGTCTCTGACGGCCAAGAGCTCCCGAATCGAGAAAAATGCCAAAGCGCACAACGGTAAAGATACAAACGCCCTTTTTGTCATACGAAAGAAGCTAAGGGAGGAATCCACAATGGTCCCTGGCATTAGGGACTGCAACAGGACCTTTCTTCTGCATCTCCAGCAGTGCTCTGGGCTGTCACGGTGCTGCCACCATACGTACAGTGGGATGTCCTTCCTTTCCCCGCGCAGGGATACTGCCAAAATCACAACGTAGCTCAGTGCCAAACTCCCCAAGCCAATGCAATATAATGACTATGCCACAATCTTAGTACCCTTCATTTCCTTGCTTAACGGTACGGAAAGGAAACGCTTTGTTGGTGAGACAGGACTTTACCTTTACCACATCCCATATGTGTACCTTGTTTGTCTAATAACATTCAAAACCACAGAGAAATCTGAACACCACATTCACTTGAAAGCTGAACAAACAAAATTTGTTTGGACTTATCATCAATCATGTCATGTGATCACAGGGCATATTGTGTGCAAACGGCAGTTGTTTTATCTGGAGCTCCAACCTTTCAAAAATTCAAAACAGTAAAGTTGTTTATTTGACACTGGTCCTGACCCTCAGACTTTAGCGCTGCGCTCTGACAAAGTGAAAGAAAGAAAACACATTTGCTTCTCAACTGTTGTGGCATAAAGGAAAATGGGCTCCTTGAGCGACTTCTGACATCCTCTTCACATTTGAAATGAAACAAGAGGAGCTTTATTTGATATTTACAGAAAATAAAGGGAGAAAAGTGTTTATGTGATGTTACACATGGGATTAGCTCTCAGGCTGAGGATTTGCAGACTTACAGTAGGTGCCTTTAGCTTTGGGAGCGGCATGACTTAAAAATCCTGTGGCTAGAAAGATGAACTCAGACAATGAGGAGGACCAGTTTGAAAGCAATGCGCGTAAGACATTTGCCCAGATCCTGTTAACAAGTGACAGGCGTCAAATCTTCTTTTCAGGAGCTAACTTGAAAAACTAACTTGAAATCTTAGCCCCAAAGTATTTTTTGGAAAGAATGCACCTTTTTTTTTGGTTTTGTTTGTTTGTTTCTTCCATTTGAAATTAGGTGTTGTGAGCAAGCTCATTTTGCAAACTCATTTTGGTCATTTTGTTGTGAGCTGGTGTATCTTTAGCGAACGGAGTCTTCAAACATTAGGAATAAGAAAGATCACCCTTGGCTTTGGACGGCAACATATTCACATTTATTACACCGATATGAAAAAGGAGCAGAGAGACGATACAACCCCATAAACTAGAATAACATCACCTAATCCTGCAGGGAAAGAATCTAGGGCAGAACTACTGGTGTAATTTACACCGATTTAGGTTCTATCCGTCTGCAACCATTCGGGAGTTGCTGGTTGCTAAAGGCAAACGAGCGTTGACCTCCTTATCCCACGCCTAGCAAAGAGGCACAGTAATAGCCACCTACCCTGGGATAGCTGCATGTCCGTCCATTCCTGAGTACAATTTACATTGGCACACAAAACGTATGTAAACACCACCGAGCGAGTGCTCATCAGCGGAGGGCTCTAGAAAAGCTGGGACCGACTGAGATCGTTAGCGCTGGTCATGAGAAATTCCAGTAGGAAAAATAACTGTACGTCGGGAATGTGTTAAGCTATTTCTTTAACTTCATTCTGCACATAAATTCTCCTGACAAGTTAACTTTGTACGGTTGAGGACAAAGTTCAAATTCACCACGTGTTTAGGTAGTCATATAATACCTCTGTGGCTAAGACAGATCCCTGGGTTCTGTTCTGAGCTCGGGCAAAGATTTCCTGCTTGAGCTCAGGCAAGTTATTTCATCTCTCTTTCCTCATACATTAAAGGCAACAACCCAACAACAAACAATAACACGAGCATGCCTTAAAAAGAAGGGCTGATGCTAATATCGTGTTTTCAAGTGCTTTAAAAATACCCCGCGACGGGAAAAGAACCACCATTGTAAATCTGAGACAGGGTCCGCGCAATCTGGACTTAGTTACAATTGTAAAATCTCAACTCATAGCAGAAGTGATCTCTTTTATTAGACCAAAAGATAGTTTCATAGTTAGTGGGGTCAGAAGGGACCTGAGCACATCATCGAGTCCGACCCCCCGCCATGGCAGGAAAGAGTACTGGGGTCAAACGACCCCAGCAAGATGCTCATCTAACCTCCTCTTAAACACCCGCAGGGTAGGAGCCAGCACCACTTCTCTTGGAAGTTGGTTCCAGACCCTAGCCGCCCTGACTGTGAAGTCGTGCCTCCTGA
>NW_017728917.1:9177461-9197374 GCF_001723895.1 Crocodylus porosus
GGCCCATGTTCATCCTGTAGGTATGGTGCCGGTTCTTCCTCCCCAGGTGCAGCACCTTGCACTTGTCGGTGTTGAATCCCATCCTGTTCTTGTCCGCCCGCCCCTGTAACCTGTCCAGGTCCGATTGCAGCCTATTCCTTCCTTAAAGGTCTATCTTTTATTAGACCAAAAAATATCGCCTCCACCATGAGCTCGGATTCCTTTTGCCCTTACACCGGTACGGCAAGAACCTGGATGCCTGACACAACTCCACAATCTCGCAGTCATGTATCTGCCAATTTTGGAACAACAGGATTTTCCAGTCTCGTATCATTGGTAATTTTTTTCTGCACCGTCTCATTCTTTCTAGTCTCATACCTTTCAAAGCCTCTACCATTTTCTCTTCAAATATCCCTCCTAGACTTCCCTCTTAGATTTTAACTGCCACGCTTTATCTTTGCTTTCTTGGGATAAGACCATCATTTCCTCAAGGATAATTGCTTGGCTCAACTAACCCATAATTTGCGTCTGCTCTCGCCCTTTTGTATGCTTGTCCTCTGTTACTGTTCTCATGCTGCTATAGAATAGAGCCCGTTATAATAAAAAACATCGATAGAATACCATCCAGAGGAATAGAAAGGACCCACTTGAAAAGGGAATGAGAAAACAAGAGAAGAAAAGGAAACGGGGTCCTGGTCCCTAAAGAGCCAAGCAAATCTTAACTTCTTCCTTCCTCACGTACACAGGGGCCTGGGAAATGAGAGCTGAGTTTCATCTCTGCTGGACGTTGGGAGTAGCTCCGCTCCACTCAATGGCATGTTGTAGGTGCACGTTAATTCAGGAGCAAGCTGACAAGAGTCCTTTCCTTCCTCCTCCCCACAGATTGGTGTGCAGTTAATTGTATTTGGATGAATAATTCTAATAAAGCTATGACCTTTAATGCCAATTGGTGGTTTTAATTTTGATTCATCGTCAGTCACCTCTGTGTGAGCCTGTCTCATGTGTGAGCAGCAGTGAGGCCACTGTGCATATTTACCCACAAAAAACAAATACGGGCACAGGGAAGCATCCCATGGGGTGAATGCATATATTGTAGATCTTACAGAGAGATTTGTACATTACTGGATTCTGAAGTGAATAAAAGTGCATAAATTCCTAAGAATCAAAGATAAGTCAAAGGGAAAAAAGGCATTCACAAGTAGAAAGCAACCCCCACAGCTCATGAATAGCCTAATTATGTGAGAGCCCCACAGGCAAATGCAAAGTTACCAATACAATTGCCTTTGGAGCTCACAGAGGGGTCAGATGCTACCCTTGGAATATTATCTTCTGTAGCATAGCACCTGGGTCCTGTACTTTGCAGTGCCATTCAAAAACACAATGAGGGCTAGTCCGAGGACATCAGAGCTCACAGTAACTCAACATGGATGTTATTTTAATGCTTATCTGTATGAGACTCAGCTGTCTTTTCTCATTGTAAATCTTCTCTTAGCACAAACATGCTCTTCATATACATGTGACTTCTGTGCTTCAATTTCCAACTATACACATGGGTGTAAGAACTCCATTATGCTCCTAGAAGTAATTATGAGATATGTCATGCTGAAGGCGGAAATGGGACATCGTGCGTTGGCCCAAAGTGCCTCAGTTCCTTAATTCGCTAAGGTAACTGAGACCCGTAACCAGCAGTTAACAAATTATGCTCTAGCTCACGGGCTCCAGCTTATATCTCCACCTGTTTCGGCACAGCTTTGTCTTGTGCACTCCAGACGTACCCTCGTTGTCTCCCTTGGAGGCAAAGAATCAAGCTCAAAGCTATTCAAAGACCTCACCTTCAAAGCCATCCAGAGTTTGGCACCTTCTGACACACTTGCTCTTGTCTCATTATATTGGCTCTACATAGCTCCCTACTTTGCTCTGCCAAGGAAAGCAACCTTGCCTGTCCAGTTGGAAGTGCATCCTGCACTCTTTTTGCTCTTTGTTCCATTGAGTTCCCAGCATGTAAAACACGCTGCGTCCACTGCATTGGAAACCTGCTACTACCGTTTTCCTTCAAGTCACTCCTCAACACACATTTCTTGTAGGATGCCTATGTAAATAACAATGAATTTGGCATACAGGGTGGTATCGATACCTATTTTTAAATATTTAAACACAGTTCTATAGATATGTAACAAATGCATGGAGACTTTATATAGATACCTCTCCAAACACTGTCCCAGCCTGTGTGTGTTGTTGGTTTAAGACTATGACTCTTTCAGAAATGGTGTATTTCTTGCATCTTGCTATTCCTTACCTGCTTATTCTACTGTGCAAGGAAAAGGAAGAAGCTGGCCTCACTCTTATGAGAGCCATATGGTACCCAGTTGCTCACTATTGCTTGGTACAATCCTGCTTAGAGAATATGAAGTGCTTCAGTATATGCAGTTTTAACTAAAATAATATTTTGTTAGACTCTGATACGATGTTAATACCCATATGAGACAGGGTAATACCATTCAGTGTTCATCTTAATTAACTAACATTAACTATCATTAGACTTTTATATGGTACAATGCACATTACTCCATAACTTCAACACAGATCACATACAGCTAGATTATAATGCATAATATCAATCATGGTTTTCTCCAGGCTCTCTCAGCACCCAGCTTTGATTTTAAAAGTTAAGGTCAATGTTAAGTGTTACACTTCAGCTGAAAAAGTTAAAATCGATGTTAATTAACAATGTTAATTAAATGTTAATCAGTTAAACGAAAGCGTTTTTCATCCATTTCCCCGGTAAATTGTGGTCAGGTAATCTTGCATACATTGTTTGAGATGTCACATGAATATGTCATCACCCTTGGGATGACTATGAGGGAAGCCCAAGACAACCATTCTTGCAAAGATAAAACAAATTGCTTATCTCAGCACAAAGGTCACTAAATTGCACTGGAAGCCCAGACTCGCAAATAGGAAATTAAAGGCACAGAAGAAAATACCCCCTCCTCCCTCTCCTACTTATAAAAATGTCCACATAAGTACGTAAAATTTGGGGATAGATTTAGAAACAATTTGGGCTCTGTAAGCATGACAGCACTTCTCTGGCTACGTGCAGATGGGCATTTCTCCCTCAGTGTAGTCAACCTACGTAAAACTGAACTCCTTTGGAGAAGGACTTGCAAAAGGTCCTACATCCCATTTTAACCCTTTCATTAAGGATACCACAAACTCTGGCAATTTTACCACTCAGAAGTTACGTATATTCCTGCAGTCAGGAGGTGAGATTACAGCCTTAATCTAGCTAGTTTGGGTAGCACAAAGGTAGCACAGAGATGGCTACCCAAGCTCAGCCATGATTGAGTACTTACAGATGGTGGCTGCCACCTGTACCACTGCTGCTTCACTACTATTGGTACTTGTGTTAACTAGATTAAAGCTATCCATGTATGCCTGCACGTGCTGCTCTCACACTTCTCATTGCAGGGTAGATACAGCTCAATTGCTCGTGTGGAAGTGATCACGAATTGATATAGCTCATGATGGTAGGTGAATAGCAGAATCAAGAGAACAAACTTCAGAAAAGCAGATTTTAGGGGACACAGAAAAGCGGTAGGTTTCACTCCATGGATAGATGAATGAAAGGAAAACCTGAGAGCAGGGTAGCGGTCTGCTCCTTGAGGAAACAACAAAAGAAGCACAACTGCAAACCTTTCTGGTGCATGGAAAAGATAGGGCTAATCACAAGAAACCTAATGTGGTTGCACAAGAAGATCTTTTACCACTTGAAAACCAAAAGTAATATAAGAAATGAAGGGTGGGAACAGTCACTAAAAACATATGCAAGTATAAGTATTCCAGACGATGAGTATCAGGAATACAAAAGTGTAATGTGAGCTGCGATTGACAACAAGAGGCAGAAATACATTAGAAGTAAGAGAAAGATGAAGGAAACCATAGGTCTGCTTCTTACTGGGGAAGGTGAGTTAACAGACAATACAGAGAAGGCTGAACTGCTCAGGGCCTACTTGGATTTTGCCTTCACAAAAGATGTAATTTGTAAATTGTGAGTCAGCCAAGTCAACATCAACACAGAGGGGAAAGGATGCAGAAGACGACAAGAAAAGAATGCAAAGAGCATTTGACTGGTTTGAATAAATTCAGGTGCGCAGGGCCTGGGGAAATACACCCGAGCGTGCTGAAGGAGCTGATTGGTGAAATCTCTGAGGTATAAGTAATTTTATTTGAGAAGGCATGGAGGTCAGGTGAGGTCCCAGAAGAACAGACAAAGGCAAACCTAGCTACCATCTTTATAAAGAGGGGGGAAAAAAAGATCTAGAGTCATCAGCCTGACTTCAGTAGCTGGGACTAGAGTAGTCAGCTGACCATGAAGAGAACATAAGACAGCAACGTGCAACCCTTGAAAAAAGGGCAAGTGCCATCTTGAGTTTCATTAACAGAAGCATCGTATCCAAGATGCATGAAGTACCTTGTTAGGGCTTGACTGGCATTTCTTTGTCCAGTTTTGGTTACATTTTAAGAAGGTTGTGGACAAACTGAAGAGCGCTGAAGATTACTCAGATTTGGAAAGCAAGATGTGAAGATAGTTTGAAGGTGCTAGGGATGTCTATGTTGGAGAAAAGAAGACTGAGGGGTGATGTGACAACAGTTTTCGAATATTTGAAAGGCTGTCATGAAAAGGATGCCAAATGGGCACTCTCCTTAGCCAATAATAAAAGAATAAGTAACTATGGGTTTACACTACAGGCAGGTTAAATCTCAGGAAAAACTTTGTAAATGCCAGGATGTCTAGGTATTGGAACAAACTGCCTAGGGAAATTACAGTTTCCTTTGTTCAAGGATCTTAAAAAGGTGGAGAAGCATCTGGTAGGGATGCCTTATGTATAGTAAAGTTGCCCATCAGCTATTTCAGTGACCTACAACAAAGAGGTCAGTGTAGATCACCATTAAGGTGCTTTCCAGTCTATGGGTCTATGATTCTACCTTATGTAGTCGTCGGAGTATAATGTTGCACAATCTCATGACGTAGAAATGTCCACCCCCCCGCCCCTAAAATATTGCAGTTTAAAGATAATCTGATTTGTAATACCTTATTATTTATTATTACTTTTATTGAAGTACAGCTTGTAGGCCACAGGTCATTGGACCACGACTAAGCATATGGTAAGAGACTGCACTCGTTCTAAAAAGAGTAAAACACAACTAGAAGACATAGATAATAGATACATAAAAAGTATGGTTAGCAATCTTTGACAGAGGTGGTTGACGTGTGGGAACATGAAGTGAATTGTCTAAGATCACACTGGGTAGCCAGTCTAGTACCTTAGTTACAAAACCAACCTTACTCCCCTTTACTTTCTCTGATTTGATCTCTCTGCATTTCCAGAGCACCTAAAACCTTGATATCAACTCTCTGAACAACAATATAGATAATAATTATTAACAATGTAATTTCTGTACATTTTATCTTTCTCCATGTGTTTGGGAATTATGGGTCTAGGATGGGTGGTTTTTTATTATTTATTTTTATTATTGGTACAGCAAACATAGGAGATTTTGTTATTCGTTGTTTTAATCACAGTACCTTAAAAAAACCCTTATATAGGCCACTTTTGTGATTCTGGAATTCAAGGCTGCACATGACGTTACTTCAGTGGTTTACATATCAAACAGGTTGGGTACATTTAACTCAACTCCCAATTACATGAATGGGAAAATGTGTGTTTTTACCGGCTGGTAGAATCTGACCCTAAATAAGTGTGCCACAGAATCTTTATAATCTATATAATCATCAGACCACCAGGTCACAATGCAGAAGCAAACAATTTAAAGGGTCCTGCTACAGCTCACAATTATTTTCTCTATCATTCTGAAAAATTATATCGCTTACAGGGTATACTTTGCATCCTGTACATGTAGGGCCCGTTGGAAAAATTTTAAACGGGAGACAATTCTTCAAATACTTTAAAGATATTGCTTACAATTAATTATATTTGAAATCTATTCTCAGGCTTGGAATTTAGTCAAAGCCACATGTTACTGAGATGGTTCTTTTGGCCGAATATTAGGGCCAAGCCTGTGATGTAGAAAATTTATTAACAAAAATAAAATAATGCAATAAAACAGGGACATTATAAGCCTTGGAGCATCCTACGTGCCTGTGGTACTCAATATTTAAATTGTGGTTCTACTTTGAAAATTGCCCGTGTAGAAAAGGGGCAGCTATTCAAGCCAACAGAACGACCCATGTGTGTATTCAGAACCATGGTTCTTAACTGTATTGACAAAAATTAGGACTGTAGTCAAGTTGGTAGTGCAGAAACAACAGCTAGGGGAAAGCAAGCTGTATTCAATGATGGTCTGTGCAATTTCGATAGATTTACTCAGACCCATATAAAAAAGCCTAAGTCCTAATCAACTGCATGTTTGGGATAGATTTAGACAAAGCTTTCAAATGAAATCCAGTCTTCTTGTCTAAGACCCCAACCACACAGCTGGTCCAATAAAAGATATCACCCACAAAAATCTTTGCCCCTCGCATAATTCCTGGACCATCATGGCTACAACATTGCTCTAATACTATTAAGTCCCATTCAGTTATACACATATAAACTCATAGAACACAATGGACCTATGTATAATTATCACTGAACTTGGGCTGAAGAACTGGTGTTCACCTTGAGAAGGAAACAGCCCAGCTTGACCCTCACATCACAGGTTGGGCTTGCAATACTGTCAACTAGAATAAGTGGCTCCTCCAAGACTACAATAACTGGTTGGCCAAAACATCATACCAGGAGAATGTAACAACATATTTCTAATCTAGATAATCATTTCTAAGCTGTCTTTAATATTGAATTATGCAGAAACTAAATTGACTAAACATTAGGAGGTATGAAACAAGGCACCTGCTAGTGCATTATTAGAATAAAAAGAGCATCTCAGAAAATGCAAGAGCACCTTAGTCACAAGACTTCATAATTATGCAGACAGACTCCTCACCCAGTTGTTCCAAGTACCAAGTCTGGGGCTTCTCAGCACCAGTCAAAAACCACTTACGCCCTCAAAATTAGGAACAAAACAAGCACAGGTGCGGGAGGCAACAGCTAGTGCTGCTGGACGTGATGTTTTGTTAGTCCCCATTTAATAAAGCTGGATTGAGGAGAAAAACTAAATACTCTTTAGGCATTCAAGCTGAATGTCTAGGTGATGGTGGTATTCAGTATCACCACTTCCCCTTCCCCCTCGGCCTAACTCAGTTGGCACTTAAGTGTCCTTGGTAATGTCCAGTAGCACCTAACTTTCTGCTGCCAAGTTCATGCACAAATTCTGACAAGGTTGGACTGTTTGGTGCCTGCCTCACATCTAAGCACCATCAACAGTCACACCTCTTGGCAATTTCCATTTGTGAGCTCTGATTTTGCAGATATGTTTGACCACCTCAAACCTATGAAATGGGGAGAGAGAAAGATGATGCCCCATTTAAAGAATACTTACATGGTTAAAGCATATAGTTGTGGTATAAATGTTGTTTTTTTTTTTTGTTTTTTTACTGTCCTGTTTTTAAACCAAAATCTCCTGACTTCATGGGTGGGGGACCCAACTTGTGATTTTGGAAGGGTCGAAGTCAGCAATATTGTATTTTCTCTTGTGCACTACATGTTCATTAGGGCTCAGTAACGTGCAGGATCAAGTTAGGACTTTAATATAGGCCTTACTTTTAACACCAACTATTGTCCAATTATTCCAACTCAACAGACTTTAATCACAGAAAGAAGGACCGGAAGGGACCTGTAAGGAAGGAAAAGTTGCTCTTCTAGATCCCGGTGTTCTCCCTTGACATATTTGTAGGTGGCTATCAAGTCACTTCTCAGCCTTTTGCTCAGGCTGAACAAGCCCAGATCTTGACGTCTCTCCTCCTAGTGCCTGCCCCCCAGGCCCTTGATCATGCAGGTGGTCCTTCTCTGCACCCTTTTGAGTTTGTCTGCATCTTTCTTGAAGTGTGGTGCCCAGAACTGGACACAGTAGTCCAGTTGTGGCCTCATCAATGCCGAGTGGAGCAGGAGGATCACCTCTCTGGATCTGGTGGCGACGCGTCGGCTGACGCACGCCAGAGCTCTGTTTGGTCTGTTGGCAACTTCGTCACACTGGTGGCTCCTATTCATCCTCTGCTGAGCCAGTTCCCAACCCACCTCACTGTAGCCTGGTCTAGGCCAGTACTCTCCAACTTAACTGAGAGGATTTCCTGGGAAACAGTATCAAAGGCCTTGCTGAAATCTAGGTAGATGACATCTGCCTCCTGTCCCATGTCCAGGTGGTTAGTTACCTGGTCATAAAAGGACACCAGGCTTGTTAGGCATGACCTCCCCTCTACAAAGGTTACTTCTCAGTACCCCACCAGATGCGGCCTTGTGGTTGACAATTTTTTCAAAAATCTCTACTTCTCCGCCACTCTTCAGTAACACTCTGCCTAAGAGTACTGCCTAAAACTCAATGCATGCAGGAACAGAAAATAATGCCCACCCTTTAGCCAGCAGTTGTGTCTCATTGTCGGTAGAATTTTGTGGGCATCTACAGCGATCTACGTGGGCTCAATCATGCCATTTCGGTACACAAAGAGGCTGGCACAGAGCTCCTGAAGGGCTCCCTTGGTAGTATTCTCTCTCCTAGGACACAAGATGGGTATGCATCAGCCTCTTGTCTCTGGGTGCTGCTTTAATCTCCTTCACACGGCCAGCTGACTCTTTCAACCAGAGGCCCGGTAGGCCAAAGCAACGGCTTTGCAGACTGCTCCTCTCACCCGCTTTAATAGGGCGCGTGTTTGAAAGGGTACAATGAATGTAAGAGCTAGAATTTTTCCCAGCCTTTACACAAGCCATCAAAACAGGGAAGCGTCTCATTTCCTCGCTTGCCACTTTAGATTGCACCTATTTCTAGTCCTTGTTCATACACGGCTACACAAATAGAAGTGTAGCTCCTACAAAGAACCAGGCTGCAACCTTTAGCGCCAGCTTCTGAAAACATGCCCTCGAAAATCCATCTAATTTAATCTCTCAACCAGCATTAGTTCCTTTGTTGTCATTCTTAGGCCTAGCGGCTCGCCAGCCTGCTACTCCCTTCTCAACAAGACCCTTAAGCATGCTTTCTCCTCACCATGGGGCTTGTGCCAGAGAAACAGTCCAGGGTTGGAGTAGGGAGCAACTAGGAGTGGGAGTGCTGGGGAGAAAACTGGCTTTTTGCATCTTCATACGAGACGTGTTCATTGGAGACAGCAAGAATTGGGGCTGGATGTTGCTTCAGGGAGTCAGGAGCAAAAAGCATTTGTATTTTTAAAACATTTTGTTAATTGGGGATCAGAAGCTCCAAGGGGCGGGGAACGGGCAAGCAAAACAGCATTTGTGTTTAAATGAGTGTGGTAATCAGGGATCAGCATGGAATTATACAGCTGGGACAGGGAGGCCAAAGGGAGAACAGCCTTTTTTTTGGATCATCAGTTTAATGATATGTCTGGTTCAGAGTTCCTTTGATTGATACCAGTAAGAGGGTATTTTAAAGAGAAAATAAGCCTTCCTTATACTGAGAAGCTTTTTGGTGCTGTAAGAACTGTTAAAAATAAAAAGGTCATCCTGTTCATGGGAAGGATTTGGGAGCCTTCCCTTCCCCGTCTTCTGCGCTACTCCCCACAGAGCAAGTGTATCGTATGCTGTTAAATTATTCTTCTTTCCCCCTTTATTTTGGAATTTTCTGGCTCATCCTATAGCGAGAGCTTCCCCTTTCACACATCCAACAGAACAGGCTGGTAATGAACTGCCAAAAATAATGCTGGGGTGAGTCACTAGAAGGACATTTAGTAGAAATGATAACACGTTGCAAAAATGAAAATTATTGCATTTGCTGTACATGGGAACAGTAAAAAAAGATCCTCTTTTATTGCACTTGGAATTAAATAGGAAAAAGCTGACATTTCCATGCTGGTATATAATACAATTCTCTTGCCAGCAATTTGTTTTCCTTTTAAATGCAAGTTGTTTTATATTTCTAAGAAATATGACAATACTATCAAAACCTTTGCATGGCCATTATGACTCTATAGAAGTTTAATTCTCTTGCCTTTTTAATTTTTATACTCTACTATTCAGAATTACCTTATTTCTTTAAGGAAACTCTTAAACTTTCTGCCTAGCAGCATCTGGCAGTTTCTTTTTTGTAATAATAATAAAAAAATACATGGAAAAATACATGCAAAGTGTCTCAAACTTCTTTTATGATTAAGAATAAATAAGACAGAATTTTTTCCATTAATTCATTCCTACAAACATATCTGAATAATGTCCCTGTTTAAGACATCAAAGTTCAACACGTTAAATATAGGATTTCCCAGTTCCAGCCTCAGTGGAACATACAAGGATGATGCGTGGACAAAAAAATTCAGTTACCTTATTTTAGTACATTTTTTTTCATCTGTGGATTTCATTTGTTTTCCTGACTGTTTTTGCCATTTTATGAGACTTGCATTATGGTGAAACCTATTTTGGGGCTGCAATTTATGCAACTTTTGGCTGCTGACACGGTACTTTTTAGCCTGATGTCACAGTCTCAGTTAAAATAATAAAGACATTCTCTAATATATCGGGTCAGTGAAACAGAGGGGCAAAACTGGCTTCTCCATGGAGGTCCAAGATATGGCCTGTACAACATTAATGACTTCATAGTCTCAAAGACGGAAAAGCCAGAAGCAAGCATTGTGTGTATGCACACTGACCTCCCACATAACACAGCCCACAAAATTTCACCCAGTAATTCCAAGCCCAAGAATTTGTGGGAGGTCTGAAGTGGGACTTACCTAGGAATTAACTCATGTACTGGCACTCTGAATCAGGGAAAAAAAAAATTCACCCCCCAATTTTCCCTTTTTTTCAGTATTATCTCTACGGCCCAAGAGGGTAAAATGAAGCCAAGATTATGGAAAAGTTTGTTCCTGTAAAACAAATTAACCCCTTTTTCCTTCATCTCTCTCCCACATCTTGTTTTTCTCCCTCAGTTTAAAGGCTAGCTTCCAAAATTGATGCCTAACATTAACAGTCAGTTTTGGGGAGTATGTAGGCCTGCTGCCGAGGACCATCTCAGCTGAGCTCGGCCACACCTAGGAATGGCTGTGCTCTGCATCTGTGCAATAATAGAGGGATTGCTGAGTAGTGGGTTTTCTTGGTCAAGAGACCAAGAAGTATGGTATGATCAGTGATGAGAAAGATTGGAAGTGGTATTATGCCTTTGTTCCTACCTGCACAAAGGGATGGTCCTCCAGAAGCTCTACCTTTAAGAAAAGAGGAATGGTTGGAAAAGAGGCTCCTTTTTGACTAAACCCAGTCCTTAGGAGAATGGCCCATTGATCAAGGTCCATCATATAGAAATGTTTACAAGTGGTATTGCATGACTTCCAAAACGGGGGGAAACTAAGAAGGGCAGGGAGCAATGATATAAAGTAGTAGTTAATCAACCAAAAATATACATCCAAGCTGTTCATTCCACCATTTGTTTTTCCTTTGCAATGTTTTAACAGCAGTTATTTCCCATAAATGAGTTCTCCAGAACTTTAATTTTCTAATGGCAGAAACCGAACACACCAGTTAGTATTACTGCAAAGAAGGAACAGCTCCAGTGTGCGAGATACATTACAACATGTGAAAGAGGAGTGTTTGTTTTTAAAAGGTTTAAAATATTGTTTCTTTATTTTCTCCTCTAACTCAGAGAACTTTGGCATTTGACTAATTTACCGTGCGTTTAAGGCTGGTAGCAATATTGGGAAAGAAATATGATAATCACATGCTGCCACAAAGCATTCTATACCTCACTCTCTTTTTCAGCTCTAGTTTCACATGTGTTGGTTCAATGGAATATTCAATAGACATTTATAGGAAATAAATTGAGAGATGAATGTAAACCATATGGCATCTGGAGGTTTATTTGTAAAGCCCCTGCATCAAAGCTTTCTCCAGATCACACCATATTAGCTATGTTTTTCCAGTCCAGCAGAATCAGGAAGGTAACCACAGACTTCCTTGATGGAAAACACATGAAAAACAGAACAAATCTTAATATGCAGCTACAGCAACTGTTCAAGTAGCATCATTTAAAGTCATTTTATTACTAATGTGTAAGGAGTATTATTTAGTAATGGATTCCAAACCAAAACCAAAAGTAAGTTCATTTGCTAAATTCCACCACCCCTAATTTGTAGAACACATAGGCCATTAAGTTGTATCAAACGATATATAATTAGTGTTTGTACTTTTAAGCTATTTCGAGCAATTAGATACTTTCTTGAAGCAGAAATGCTGCGCTGGATTTATATAGAGAGACGTTTCCCAAGGAAAACATATGCAATCACATTCTTATAAGTAATAAAAATTATTGATTGGACAGAATGAGAAATTTGTTCTCAACCTTATTTATTTTTGTAGCAAAAGAAAAAAATTCTCAACCTTAAATGTGTTCTGTTTTCTGGAGTTTGGCAACAGCCAACATGCATTACATTTGAAATCAAATTAAATTGTATTCGCATGCAGTATGTTATATAAATCATTATGAAATGCCAAGAGCTTGTACATATATATTTTTTTAAGTTTTCACTTATTTTTCAAAATAGTTTCCATTTTTCAATGTCAACCCTTTTCAGCCCCTCAGTTCAACAGTAATGATTTGTGTGTTAAACTTTCTTGTCATTTGACTTTTTCGTTTTAATGGCACATTTCATATTTAAGATTTCACATACACACTTGCATTAATTGGGCAGGGAAGTACGTGAAGGTGCAAAGGAAAGCAAACCCTAGCTCCCCCAGTCTTGCACACATTTGCCCTCCTGGACTAATGTTACACTCAGTACACGAAACTAAGCATGTGCATGACTTTGTAGGATAGTGAACTGGCATTTTTCAGTTAAGCCACCAGTCAGGAAACTGTCTCTATCCAGAACAGGATTTGGGCACTGGCCCGGATTCAGTGCTTGCATTATGGCATGTGTTTAAATCCCTTTGACTTCAAAGTTAAGCATATGCTTAGGGCCCTGATTTGGTGAAAACTCACCGGTGTCAAGAAGAATCTTTCCATTGATTTTAATGGGCTTTGGATTACACCCTAAAACCCCAGCTCAAGATAACCTATTATTACAATAATAAATGACTTGTAAAGCCATTCCAGGCTTTTTAACCTCCTTTGAATAGGCACATTTATACTATGAAATAATAATGACTACTTTAAAAACTATTACATTGCAAAAGCACACATTTGGGATCATTCCGCTCCTCTTCATTAATACTTAGCACTTATATAGTGCTTTGCAGCCAGAGAACTCAAGTGTGCCTTACAAGTGTGGGTAAGATGCTGTTATCTCCATTTTACAGATTGGATAGGCAAGACAGGGGAGGCATTGGGCCTGATCCAATGTCCCATTATAGAAAGGCCCTCTTTGACTTCAATGGGCACTGCATTACAGCTAAAGGCCTGAATCTTTAAAGCATTTGGGCAGTAGCTTGCATTGAAATCAGTGGATGTTAGGTGGGTCCCATGGCTGCGTGTTACCCAGTGGGTGCGTCTACATGTGCAATTAATGCATCTGAATTTGCTGCTTAGAAAATTCAGGTGCATTAAACAGTGGCTCTGCATGCATCTGAACTGTGGCTCCGCACACATCTGAATGACGCGTCCTGATCTCCACATGGCTGGGAGGCAGCTTTCTGGCAGCGGGAACAGCTCTCCCAGTCGTGTGGACATCAGGACGGGTCCAGATCTCCATGTGGCTGGCACGTAGCTGGGACAGCTCTCCCCATCCCCTGTAGCCCCATGCTGCCTAGGCTGACCAAGAGCAATTTGCTCCCACTGAACATCTATCTACATGTGTGCCTTGAAGCATTCGTTTAATGCACTGATTTCTACTACCTGCATCTACAGGTACTAGAAAATGGTGCATTAGATTAATCTACTGCACAATAATTGCTGCACACATGTAGATGGTGGTGCTTTACTGAGCATTAGATTAGTCTAATGTGCAGTAAAGCATCTTGTGTAGACATACCCAGTGAGCCAGAGATGGGTTCTACCCTCGACCTGAAGCCTGCATTGCTCCACCAACAGGGGCTTTCCTCCTTCTTCTTATGGACTAGCAAATTACTACATTCTGATATCTTAATTAATACTAAGGTCATGCACAAAACTTAGATCCATATGCTTATTTCAGATGGCTTAAATATCTCGGGGAAAGGCTGGTTGGACTCAGGGCTCTTGTCTGAACGATTCCAATGAAAGGAGAGTTTTTTGGAGTGGGGGATTCACTGAGAGCAGATGTGGAGATTGAAGGATGGCCGTGTAATATAGCTAGGCAGCATCTATTGAGTGTTTTGTTTGATAAGTCTACTATTGGAGAATCTCTTAGTGAAAAATGAGAATCAAAAGTATTGTACTGAAAGTGTTAGTGCATTAAGTTGTGCATGGTGCCCAGAGTCCTGGACAGGCACCAGTGAAATCAGAAATAAAATAAACCTTGGCAAAATCCAGATCTGGATGTTTGAATTGCAAATGCCCTCAGAACTCAGGGGGTGCTGGAACCTAGGATATTAGTTTGAGTTCATCTCTAGCTAAAACTCTCTTCTCATCATCAGGTCTCATTCATTCATCAATATACAGGTTAGCCTTTAAACATATGGCAGTCAATGAATGCCACTCACAAACCTTAGAAAATAAGTATGCAAGCAACATCAGTTTAAAAATATGCAGCTAACTGCTGGAAGCTATTAAAACCCAAATAAACAAAAGAGATTATACTTCAAAGAAATGTCAACAGTTTTTCCTCTCCTAGAACAGAGCAGTTTTCTTTACTTCTATCCACAGCCACATCTGGAAAGTGCTTACTGCTTTACACATCTCTAACAGTAAAATTAGTTTATTGATTTTTTTTAGAATTTCCTGATGGATTTATGCAATTTCCAAAACAAAGGTAAACTCGCGTCCCAGTTTAAAAAAAAAAATCCTCTGGTAATAACAACAAAGAATTCATGAACTCATAAGAGCATGATAGTTATGTAGAGAAGCAAAACCAGCCACTCTTCAAATAACACTACACCTCTGAGACTCCTTTGAGATGCAAAGAAATGGTGATTTAAACTACAGCCCTCTATGTAAGTGAAAATATTGTCTCAGTTCTTTAAGAAATATTAGTTTCTTATGACCAATTTTAAACAAGGACAGCTAATTATTCATTTGAAAGAAGGTGCGGAGGGTTGATTTAAATTCATTTGAACCAACATTTGCCAAATACACTGAAACAGACTTCAAGAGAAAACCAGCATATTTTCACATAGAGGACTTGGAGACAATTAAATGCTCATGATGCTTATAAATGTTACAGACTATAAAATATTATAACATAAACACAAAATATTTATATTAGAAAATATAAACCCTGGTCTAAAATTAACATCTGATTGCCCAGAGATCTAAGCTGTCCCAGTTCAGGAGGTCCAATGGCTGAATTTGTAATTTGTTTAAGATTCCTCATTTGTAGCAGCCAAGCCTGCAAAGACTGTTAATTTGATTTTGGTTTACAATTAACCAGGCAGTAGCAACTCAGCCCACACAGAAGACTGCCAAGAAAAATGATATCTTTGGTAAATCACCAAGCATCAAAATGTGGACAACAGATTTTTTTTTTTCCTTTCCCCTGCTACAAACTATTTTTAACGAACAACGACGTTTTTCATGGAGTAGAAGTATTTAGTAGAAAATATAATGACACGGTGCAAACTTTGCAAAACAGTCCAAGATCTAAAAAAGTAGCAGTATATGTTGAAATTAGACAAAAAAAAATATCATTTAAGCATTACGCATACAGTAAATGCTCTGTAGTCAAATAAAAAGAAAATAAACTCTAGCGAGACCGCTGCAGAATGGGAATGCGGGGCTCGGTTGTTTATTTATAAACGGGTAACAAGTAGATTCTTTCGCACTAACTAAACCAGACAGTAATTATAAACACAGATTGGTTAAATTCCCTGCACCCTATCAAAGGAAATGAGCTCCTCTCTTTTCCAAACATTGTCATTTGTTTATTGAGCCTCTTTTGGGCTTGATTTCATTTTAAAAAACTATGAAAAGCCCACATCTGCAACCCCCCAAAACAATGTCAACCTTGTTAAGCTGATCCACAGTCCTCATTACACAAAAATTTGTCCGCAACATAATCGAGCATTTTAGAAAGTAGCCACTGGAATACAGAGGAAAGAATTTGGATTATTTTTGTTCCATTAGAGAAAACTTATATTACTGTGCAATAGAACAGGAAGCAAACAGTAACCGCCTCAGTAGTTCTGGATAATTAGTTACCTAAATTCTCCGAGGTGAGCACAATGTACTTAGATGGGGGAACATTACTGCTTGTATTCAGAAATAACGGCATAATCTTGGTTAAAATGAAAATGATAAATACCGAAGTAAAAAAAGTCACGTTTAAAATCATTAGTTTTTATCAGTACAGTACAACTGAGTTCCTCATTAAAATAACAGTTTTTATTAAAAAGGGGGATGATACTGCTTATATTAGCTAGTGGCAGGTATCAGATTTCAACAAACTTTAACACTGTAGACACTATTAAAACATCATTATTAGAGTTGCCATGCTTGGGTGATTTGAAGTAAAGTGAATTTCATGTGCTTGTTGGAAGACAGCAGAATAAATCCCAGAGCTTGAGCGCGTAAGAACTGACCCAGACTTTGCAGGAATAAAGTCCAAGGAGTCTTGCCATCGACTCCGGCGGGAGCAGGATTAGGGAAATTCTCTCCCGTGTCGAGGGCCTGCACAAGGCCTATCTGCAACTTAAATCCTGTTTTAAAGGGCTTAACTGGGATTTAGGTGGTGCATGGGTCTAGTGCTGGGCCTGCAGCACAGGGGGCAATAAACTGTTAACACCATTTATGATCCTGTTGTGAAGCAGGCTGGTGGACACGGGACATTTGGAGCTATAACCTGTTACAATGGAGCATAACAGAACAGGATCCTCTCTCTAATTGCAAATAATGCCCATCAAAATCAGTGGGGAATATAGTGCAGGCCTTGATCAGTTTGAGGGTGAGCTCTGTAGCCAAAAAAAAGGAAAGAGGATACAAAAGACAAAGGTCAACCAGCTAAAATAGTGCGGCGGGGACCAGGAAAACGAGACTGACCAGAAAAGCTCTTTGCCAAGAACAAGCAGCAATGTCAGATATCAAAACAGCATCAGGAAAAAATAGCATTGATTTCAGTAATCCTACAACGCACCAGTGTTATTCAGTGTATACCTTACTTCATTCTGCTTTATTACTTTTTGTGAATGTATAGGAACCAACATGCAGAGGACTGCAAAAGAGGCGAGCAGCAAACCTCAGGAAGCAGAGAGCACAGGGAACGCGCAGGGCAAGGGCACTGATCACATCAACACGGGGCAAAGGGCTTCAAGTGGAACTAAGCTAGAAGATGGCAACAACTGCACTGCAAACCCCCCTTAAAGGGTGCAAAAAGGTGTCTGTGGGACAGATAGGCTCAGCTGGACTGATAAGGGGACAATGGACTCTCACCGGAGTATGTTCCTATATTGACTGGGGTGGCAAATATGCAGATATGCCATCACAGAAAAGTATTGTGTTTATTCTGACGGGCTGAATCATTTGCTACCAGGCCAGCCCTGCACATTTGTCTATGGCTTACAGGAGGGAGATGTCTCTTGCGTAGTGGCAATACGTTACAACAGTGTGGGTACAACATTTAGAGGAGAACTCCCCGGTGCCCAAAATGCTCATTTTCTCTTTTTCTGCCATCTTCCTGCCTGGATTTGACTCTGGGTGGCATGTTATTTATTAGGCCTGTGCAAAGCGGCTGGTATTTGCTTTGGATTCAGCCGATTTGGGAGACAGTGATTGATTGGAGTCACTGCCTTGATTTGATTCGGCCAAATGCAATTTGGAGATTTGGCTCCTGCCAAATCTCTGAAGGTCCAGGCCAGGCCCATCCCCTGCCTGCCCTCCCAGCCCAGCAATGGCTGCCCGTTCGCCCCAGCTCAGAGGGTGCTGCCGGGCAAGGGGCAGCACCTTCATTGCCACCCCCCAGCTCCCCACCCCCCACAGGTGCCCCACCCGGGGCAGCTCTGGCCCTTTAAGGAAAAAAAACAGAGAAAACCCCCACACTCACCGCTCCTGCCAGTGGGGGGGGGTGATTCCTGTTGTCCCCTATTGCCCCATGCCATGTGGGGGGCACTGCATGAGCCCCCCAAAGCCCCAAGATTGCAGCAGGAGCAGTGAGTCCCAAAGATTTGGAGAGCTTTGGATCAATTCAGAGCTTTAAATTGGTCCCCTGATTTGATTTGGATTCAGAGATTCGGCCACCGAATCAGGCCGAATCTCCTCCAAATCGAACCACCACCTGAAGCTTCACACCGCCCTATTATTCACCTTACCTACGAGTCTCTGTTAAACAGCTCTTTTCCATTGGTTTGCTGTCTAATCAAGGCTTTATTATGGCTCTATCACCCTTGTATCCAGCCACGTGCTACCACTTACATTTGGCACTCCTGAACACTCTGCCATCAGTTTATGATAGTAAACATAACATTATGTTTATACATAATGTTGCCTATTATTGCCTATTTATACATAATATTGCCAACATTATAATGCCTATAATTCCTCAAGAAAAAAATAAGCAGACAAGAATCACTGCAACTGTCAAGGAAGTGGGCTAATCCAAACCACTCAGGTGCTTTACGTTGTGTCACACCACCCTTTCCTGATTCTCACGTCCTTGGAGCCTGATGCCGCACTGCGCTTGCAGCAGGGACTATGTCTTCCCAAGTGTTCTGCAAATTGTTAGTGATACCTGATGTGGTAGAAATAATAAGCCATGATATTACTGGGCTTGGTCCTCAGCTGGTGCAAGAATGGCTTTGCTCCTTTGACTTCAAAGGAGCTGGCTCTGCTGATTTACGCCAGGTGCAGGAAGATCTGGCCCGCCATGTCCAGGTTGATTTAAATTGTGCATACAAGGAAATCTCTCAGAACATCCCGCTCCGCGTGGAGGGTGAACATAAAAGGCCCGGGTAGGGGGAAATCCATCCCTTTTTATTTTTAAATGCTCAAATGTTTACCAGCTGACCTTCCCTTTACTGCAGATCTGGGAATCAAGGTGCATACAATAAAGTTCAAACCAATCAACTGCTTTCATCTGTTCTTGTGCAATGAATTTTTAAACATTTGGTCATTAAGACCAATCTATATGCAGGTCAGTTTTTTGAACAGGATGGGAACAGTTTGGGAGCAGATGCCAGGGCACTGACTCATGAAAAGGGGCTAGTAAAGAACCTCAGCATACATTTATATTGGCCCACCCATCAGGTGCATGATACCCACACTAAGGAAAGGGGGGGAAGAGGAAGGATGACTGCTGAAATGTTCAAAAATAGGTATTGCTAATTTCTGTAACAGTTTCTTCATGAATTAAACACTGTTGTAAAGATACTGCAGAGTGATCACCAGCAACTTTAGTAGAGTTAGCTGACCTATTTGCAGCAAATAGTTTATTCAGCTTTTCTTGGCCTCTTCTTCTATCTCCAATTTTTCTATAGATAAATCACATTTTTTTTAGGAATTTGGCTCAATTGGTTAAACTCTGTAAAATTATCTGTCCCTTCATGCAAACAGAGGAAGCCCTGGGGTGTGGGTGGCTGTTGTGAGGTGCGGAGACACCTGCCCTTGCCCTTGCCCAGCAAAGAGGTGCACAGGCGGCAAGCGGGCGGCAGCATGGGCAGGTCTGCCTCCGCCTGCTGGATGACAGCAAGTGCAGAAAGGGATTGGTATCTTCAGATGTTTAGCCTATTTTATTTAAGTTTTATAAATATTTAATTTATTTAATAAAT
>NW_017728917.1:9197554-9213164 GCF_001723895.1 Crocodylus porosus
CCTTTCCACAAGAAAAAAACCCATCATACTCTGATATCATTCACGAACCTGACTTAAAAACTCTCACTCATCCAGGCGGAGCAGGAAACATAAGACATAATTCCTTGGACAAAGACTCTATAGTTGCTTCCAGTTATTATAGCCAATATTCGCTTTTCACACTAAGTAAAATCTTTCCAATTTGCGAAGGGGAGGATCACAGGCCTTTGCCTGTCCTGTTTGATCATGTGCATTACAAGCAGGCCACCGAATGGGGAACTGCTGTGCTAAGTATCGAGTCCATTTAATAATCTGCATACCCTGCTTGGTGCATTGACTGAATTCACTGGTCTCCATTTCTCCCAGCATGAATGCTTGGTGGCTGCACACAAATATGGGCAGGTGTATATGAACAAACTTATTTGCCTGAGTGTGAGCCCAGCTGAATATTCAATTAAACTCCAATCAAGGTCTATAAAAACATATATAAAAATGTTAGCAATTTTTTTACATTAAAATATTTTACTTCATGTACAATTTAGAACACATCAAGTACTACAACGAATCCCTACCTTTTGCCTACGTCTGACCATATTCTTTATATGAGGTTTATGGCTTATTAACTATGTAAGTTATCTTTGAAGGAACTTCATTTTTTTTTTTTAAACAAGCAACACAACCCTTGCTTAAGCATCACGCTATATAGTCACAATCTGGTACTTGGTGCACTGATTTCTCCTATTCTTGAACTTCTTTGATAATTGCACTCTTAAGAATTTTAAATAATTTCACTTGGCTGAATTCTTCTTATATCAATCTAAGTGTTTATCCAGCCCATCATATACACCATGAAATTCTGGCTGCCCTGCCAGTGAGCATTGCTGTTACAATGATAGACTTTTGGTACAAAACTTAGGTTTTTTGATGCTACAACAAATTGAGTGAAAAACCTACTAAAAACTGGGAGACAACAGGGAAGGGAAATCAGGAAGCCTGGCTTGTGATCCTAATGCTGTCTCTCACTCAGCAAATCATTTATCCTCTTTGTGCCTTGGTTGCTTCATCTGCAAGGTGGGGATAACCGGAATATGCAGTCACCTTTGTGAGGAGGTGCGAGATCCTCAGATAAAAGCTGCTATGAGTGTGAAGTATTTATCATCATACTAAAGAACAGATGGCCCAAGGCAGCGATCTAGTTAAAAGAGCTGCAAAGAGTTGTAAGGAACCTCTGGCCATGACGTATGCACTTTATGATGTGCATTCCCTCAGACAATGCATGATGAGTTGGCCGTGGCAGTTTATGTTCTGGATTAAAACATACGCAGAAATAAACCAAAGTTTTTATGTGATCCTAACAAATAAACGGGAGGCACGGACAGGAATGTCTAGCTGACGGGAAAACGAGACACCACAAACAAACCACAACTCGATGATAAAAAAGCCTAAGATTTATAAGACACAGCTGGTTATGTGTACTGCTTTTGTAAGCCTACAGCATCTGGCCACTTGTTTTAAATGCCGGAATATATGTAAGCCTGAACCTTGCACAATTGTGAAAAATAGGCAAGGCTTACTGAGATGCGTGTTAACAAAACACTCTCCTCCCTACATATTCGAGTGAAATGGAAACCCTCCCTGCTCCCCAGGTACAAAATGCCAATGGGTCTGACCCAGCATCTGCTGGACACGCTGAACATTTCCATTGACTCCAGTGTATTCCCTGGACCCTGCATCAAGCCATTTAATCTCTAGTCCAGCTCTAGCACGAGGCATGCAAACCAACATTTGCATGCAGAAACAGTGCAAGAAGGATGCTAAGTAGTACCTGATAACATTTTTGGTGCTAAATACTGTTTATCAATACCCCCCTAAATGTCTACAATCCCTTCCCTGTTTTGATCACAAGGATAATTATCCAATTCATCAAAGAAAACAACTGAAGAAACGTACTGGTCGTAGGCGAAGATGCGACCGTGAAACTACTTGCAAGAAGCTCATCAGCTCTTACTGTGCTTTGGGCACCCAAACTGATCCCCTGAATAACACAAGTCATAATGCAAGTCCTGCACTTATTCCAACAACTTGTTGTGGAAGCAGAGGATGCCTTTCAGAAAGACATTCAGTCTTGTCTGTAAGTGGTGGAAAATTTGATCACGTCATGTCATTTCCACAGCTCCATAGACTTCAGTGAAGCTCAGGGGACTTGTACCCTCTGAAAACTTGGCCCATTGTATTTTACAGACACTAAGGAGACAACTGAAAATATCACAGAAATCATTTTTAGAAGCAAAATGAAAGGTCCTTCTTCATGTCTAAATGGCAGGGCTCGTCACAAAGACAGGAGAAACCACAGTCTTCATTCATTACTCGTAGGGCAGTTAAGTCTTCTGTTTCTAAAGGATGATTATATTTTTTTTATTCAAATGTTCAAAAGACACAGAATTTCACAATGAGTTCTGGGAAATTCAGATTCAAATGCTGTGTCTGAGTCACAGAAAGGAATGTGAGGCTCGAGTTTTATTGAACCAAAGAACAGCACCATGGAGTTTAGTGGAGATGGTAAAGCACAGAGATAAGGAAAGAGCTGAAGTAAAGGAAATCCTAGCGCTGCATTTGAAGGGAGCCTATAAAAAGTCAAGAGGCTGAGTGACAAGAAGAATAAATGAGGTAGTAAGCCATGCATCCTAGTGGCCTCAAAGTAAAGAACAGTAGTTTCCAGTGGACCAGGAGCGGGCTGAAGGGCCACTTAAAGAGATTTGGTGAACTCTTCCAGAGGGTGCTCACCTGGCCTGGTTACACGACCTGGCCGGGTGGGAGTGACCCAGGGAAATGCCAATTTATCCTGTCTGCCCCGCACCCACTGCAGGCCGGGTTTTGATGGAGACTGACCTGGGACCCCTGCAGGCAGGGTGGGCTTGGCAGGTGGAGTGGATGGGACGGGGCCATGGGCAGATGGAGAATGGCAGCTGGGAGTGGGATGGATCGGAGGGACCACAATTGTGGCTGGGGCCTGGTGCAGAGCTGTGATCCCCTCCCCAAACGCCTCTGTGACTGGCCACCGTACCACTTGGCCCTACAGACTACAGCTCTCGGCATGCCCAAGAGCCACGTGTGGGGCCAGGACAGGTTGCACCAGGTGGCACGTCTGCACCCGGGAGCAGTAGGACTGGCTAGACCTGCCACGGCCCAGGCTGCCCCTGGCACCTGGGCTGGGAGGAGCCGAGGGATCTGCCACCAGCCAGGCAGAATCGCTCTGCGGCCCACGGAAAGTCTTTCAGCGGCTAAAAATATAGATTATTTAAAAATATGCTATGTCAGCACTGGAAAAGCCCAACATAGTAAACAAAACCTCTTCTTTTTGTAAAAGTTACCAAGATTTGTTCTCTCTCCGTTGATTTCGGAGCAGAGTTAATTCATAGCTACTGGGCCTAATTTTGTGTTATCGTAAGTGGAAGTACAAAAAATGTGTTTGTGTGATGGATGCTATTTACACGGAGGTTTCTGTTATTCAGATAAGAAAATGGACGTGCTAATTCCAGCTCGGTGCCAAATGTAAAGAAAACGAATAAACATTTAACAAGCAATCTGACAATGTGATGAAAGAGAAAAGTATTTCCATGCTTCGGAAGAGAATATTCCAAGCAAGCTGGAATAAAAAAAAGTAAACACATGCTATGCAAAATTATTTTGCAGGTGTCCTTCTGAGTACAGATCAGGACCACTGTTCACAAGTGCACTGAGATCCACAGCCCAACATTTGTTTGTTGCTCATTTTTTGGTCGTCGAATCCGCATGCTTCACATTCAAGCTAATGAGAAAAATAAGATAATGTAAGAATAGGCAATGACAAGAACAAGGCTGATGAGAATGTTTCTGGGAGAATACAAATGATAAAATAGCAGATATAGTGGGACTTGGTTGGTTCCTGAAGCACAACATACTGGATGTGGCCTTGGGCATCTCACTTAACCTCTCAGCGCCATTCCCCACCTCTAGAGAGGAAACACGAGGGTTTCTTTTGACTGTCTTGACTTCTTATGTTGCTAGTTTTATAAGGCAGGGACTGTTTTGACCTGTTTTTGCAGACCCCAGCAAAATGTAGCCTTCTAGATGCTGCTGCAACAAGAACATACAAAGAATATGACATCAAATATATCAGTCTGATGGTACAGCCTAGGGCCAGAACAGAGTTCAAACGTCCCTGACCAGGTCCCTGTGGCTTCAAAGGGACTAACACATGAGTAACTGCTCCCCAGCATGAGCAAAGGCTCTGCGCTCAAACGCTTGGTGTTAATAGATAGCGCTGATAATATTTTATTGCAAATCCAAGTACTCCACAAATTCTGCAGAGAGCCTTCTGGGAAGTCCTGATGTCCATATCTAAGTAGCTATAGGGATTATTGGGGCATCAGGCAATCATTAGTAGATTTTGTTCCCATCCTCAAAGGGTTGCTGAGAGAAATGCTATTCTTATTTTATATCCAGGGAATGGAGGCAGCTCCTATAGGAAGTATGTGGTCGAGATAGGAACTGAACCCAAGTCTCCTAAAACAGACGCCAATGCCAGACCTGCAGGACCATCCCTTATCCACTCCAGACCCAGGAATCTCAGGGTGTCCCTATGCGAGGCCTAATACACCCCGCAGCACCATGCAGGCTCAGATCTTAGTAATATCGCACAGCGTGGCGATCCCGGGTATGAGATCTCAAAAGCAAATGGGAAGTAACGATGTTTGTATTATTTTCACTGTTCTTCAGACTGCTGTCCAAAGGGCTGATCAAACACCTTTGACAGTGCCAATGGAGATTTTTTGCAGCCTGCCTCTCCCATTGCAGCATCTACAATCCAAATTATTAGAGCAAACCTTTGAATAAGACCGCAGCGCACGTATTGTATAATGCAGCTGCAGAAACACTAGCTTGGTGGATGGCTTACCTGCAGATCTAATGTATTTGACAACAGTGCCAGTTTGGCATATGTTGTTCTAAATGCTGGCTATACACACACACACGCACACAGAGACTTAGTTAACCTTGCTTGTCACTGGCTTGCAGCCTGATAGCTGTGACATTGCAATTACGCCGGGGTGGCATGTAGAATCTGTGGATACTTTAGCCACTCTGTCAAAGCTAGAAAAATCCTGACTGAACTGGAGCAGGAAAACAATTTGCTGAAGCATCACCTGAAGCAGGAAGTTATTAGATGCTTGAGTGACTCCTAGAACAGAAAGCTATGTATGAATATGTACACAAGGCAAAACAGATGTTGTGCCGACCTCTGCATACTGGAATCTTATAGCTGCTCTGTTTACTCTCTTCTGTCCATAATACATCTTTAAGCCAGGTGCTCTCACTTATCAGGTATCTACATCTCTTGTTTAAACAAACGTTAACTGAACTTGACAGCAAAGGGGACCCCTGCAGCAAAAAATGGCAGAAGACAGCTTTAAAGCTACCTTCACTTCTTGCTCCTGAAAGAACTGAAGTTTTGTGCAAGTATGTAAGGGAGCAAGGTCGACGTGTTAAACTCTTGACCCCATTTCAGTGGAGCTGTTATTTGCAGCCTGGCTAGTTCTCTGCCTGCACATCAGGTTCAATCGCACAGGCAGGAACGAGGATGAGCCTTGATGATGGGGGAGAAAGGGGGAAAACTGCTATTTTTCCAGAACCCAGTCTACATTGCTGTGTGAGGACCTCTTGAACCCAGGGATACTCACTGTCCCTTCTTTCCTTCTTCCTGCCACGAAAAACGTCACCGCCACGGCCATACTCCGGCAGCATGGGAGTGTTGTGGCTTTGTCCAGACCTACTGCCCTAGAGATGGACAATTGTCAGGCTGTGAGTTGAGAAGCTGAAATCTGACCCTCTCTTCCTCTGCCTGGTAGCAAACTGTCCTCCTTTGGGTAAGAAATAAGAATTTGGAGAAAATGCTAGTGCAAATAAGACCGTGGTGTTGTATTGCAGGCTAGGCCTTGCTAGTGCACATAAAGCCATACTGTTACGTTGCAAGCTAGGCAGACCCTAGCAAATGCTAGTGCAAATAAGGCCATAGTGCTATATTGCAGGCTAGGCAGACAAGGCCTAGCAACTGCTAGTGCACATAATAAGCCCATAGTATTATACTGCAGGCTCGGCATACCCTACAAATGCTAGTGCAAATAAGGCCATAGTGCTATATTGCAGGCTAGGCAGACAAGGCCTAGCAAACGCTAGTGCAAATAAGGCCATCGTGTTGTATTGCAGGCTAGGCAGACGAGACCTAGCAAATACTCCTAAAGACAAGGCCTTGCAGGTACTGCAGGCCATGGTGAAAGCTATGCTGGTCGATGGTTCGACAATGTGCCCATCCCCATGGTAGCTGAGTACCTCCACCAAAGAACGTGAATTTTCTGTGTTCGGATATCTCCTGGGAAATCACATAGCTTCTTCTGATAGGTGTGAAATTAAATGGTGTCACCTCTGTGTTGAGAGCAGCACTCAAACCGCTCACCTACGAGGCAAGACAACAGACTCTGAAAGAACGGTTTATAGGCAGCTTTTGAGCCTTGCCCTTCTTCTCTTTCTCCTCCCAAGTCCTGACATGCACACCTGAGATAAAGGGTCTTCAGAGCTGTACAAGTTCCTGAGAAAGATCAAGTTGCAAGAGAAATGGAGGAAACAGCAGCACCAGCAAGAAGGTTAATGAAAAATACGGAGAGTGTGAAGGTTTTGTTATCAGCAGAGAGTCGGACAACACTATCAAGACAGAACCAATCTATATTTATCATAACAATGAACACCTACATGATGAAAAATGCCCTGGTTTCAGAGCTGCTTTGCAGCCTGCTGAGAGCCCTCAATGAGGATAGCTCGAGGGACCTCTGCATAGCTATTTCACTGTTCACACACTGCTCACGAAATCATCAACTTCCTTATCAAAGCTAAGTTTGAGTTGGAATTTGTTTTCTGATTGATTAGTTTCAGGTTTCTCTGAGTGGTGTTACACAACATTAACTTCTCAAAAGAGCCCCAGGAAATGAAAGATAATCTGCCATGTATTATTTAATATATATCTTTTAGTGTTTATTTTCATTTAAAAATTGGTACGAGGCACATCATAGCAGGCAAGGCTAGCCTGCGCAGTGGAGACGGGTGAAGTTCGGCTTCCGCTCTAACTCCGTTCAGCTGCTCATAACGGGGGAGGGGGGGTCAGCGTGCAAACTTCCACACAGACTTCTAAATTGGAAATTTGGGGCATGCAGGCTTAGACTGCAAATTCCCAACACTAAAAAAAACTGGAACGACATTTCACGTAGTGTGTCAGAACAACGTTGTAGCTTTAGAGCTCATCTAAGCATCAATCAGAAGAAAGCAATTACACAATGATATTGCACCCCAGCAAACATTTGGACTGCTTCTACTCTTAACTTCCTGACAAAAATTATTTTGGGAATAAATAATTTACTGTGCTTTGTCTCTGTCCAATAATGCACCTGCTAGAAGACACAGCTGGATACCTGAATTCTATCTTTTGCAGGTCGAATTAATTGTGCCTACCACTCACTGTAACTGCAAAGTAAAAAAGGTAATTTTTTCCACAATATGGCACTGCCAGTGCAACACTGGGGGACCCCTTATTGTGACTGCTGAAAGACAAGTGAAAAACCCCCAGCATCGTGCTATGGACGTGTCAGCCAAGGGGGGTGGTTATTCTAAAATGATCATCTGGAGAAACAAGCCACCAATAAACTTCTGTTTTCTTTCTCCATTGGATTCCCCATCTCAAACACCAGCCCCACTAAACTCCTGTCCTTCACTCTGTGGAAAGGGCAGGAGGAATGAGGTCAAACATACTAAATCCCACATGAAGCATCTTTCTACGACGCACTTGTTCCTAAAGTTCATTATTTAATGCTATGCAAAAAAGTGGTCCGGCAGGAGCCATCCTTTGCTGCTCATTTCGGATAATGTGTGCACGCACATGCGTGCACACACTCAACTCCAGACTCAAAATATAAAAGCTGCTCTCAACTGTTCTCTGTGAACACAGCCTATTTCCCTAAACGTTATTAAACAGCTTGTCAAAATGTTCCAAATTTCAGTTTTTCAAGAAAATGTTTGTGAAAGTTTTGAACACAACCTTGCCCATTTGCCAGCCAGCTCTTCTCTACCAGTAACACCTCCCATCAGAGGCACTGCTGGCCAGTACTGCGTCCTGGGAGATGGACGGATGTGGTACAGGAGGAGCAGCCAGAGGTTTGCTGTTGTGAGGTGGGGGAGTCGCCTCTTTTTTTTTTTTTTGCTGCCAATGTGCATGTGTAGCAGCAAAAAGAAAGGGAGGTGACATCTCACTGCACAAGAGCGAACCTCTGGGCTGCTACTGCACCACCATGTGCTGCTGCCCTGCCTGCCCTGCTGCCAGAGGTGGAGCTACTGAGGGCAAAGTGCAGTGTGTTGGGGTGGAGGGGAGGGAGGAATGGGAGGTGAGGCACCCCCCCAGCTCCATTTTGGTGTCTCCCCCCGGTCCCGCTTAAGCAGCATTCAGGGATCGCGTCCTGCTCACCCCCCACCATTACTCTACTCCTTCCAATCCTGATGCACCCTACCAGGCAGACCCATTCATGCAATTAGATACCTGCAAACTTACAGGACTGAGACTGGAGTCGTTATTGCTTACAGACAATTATGAAATGAGAGAAGTGAAACAGAGCAGGGGGCACTGTAAAGTCCTGCCTTTTTAAGAAAATCTACACAGAAGAAGATGCCTCGACATAGGTGCGCTGCACTGGTAATCCCCTAACATAACAAACTTAATCCACGGTGGACTGGCTCCATTTGGTGCCGACGCACGGCAGCTCCACGGGAGGTCTGGACTCCTGTACTGTCACCGGCGTACTTCTACACTGGCACAAACTTCCTTAATGCAGACTGAGTCAAAAGG
Organism: Crocodylus porosus; assembly: GCF_001723895.1. NCBI lineage: Eukaryota > Metazoa > Chordata > Crocodylia > Crocodylidae > Crocodylus > Crocodylus porosus. Next base: position 9,206,454 of record NW_017728917.1, read on the forward strand.
TGAAAACAGGACATAAAGTACCAAAAAGAAAATGCCACATACCAACCCTGTTGGCAGAACAACGCTTTTAAAGGTTTGTTTAACCCTTTCTCCTGACAGCTGCGTTGATAGACAAGCACCGGCATTCAGAGCTAGACTGTACAATAATGGGAAGCAGGTGTCTAAAAAAATACAGAGCTTTAAGACTACACCCTTTGGGCAAAAGAGCTTTGAAAAGAGGCTCTGGTGCCCGTCTTGAGAAATCTCCCGGCTGCTGCATGGAGCCTGCACCTGTGCATCACGTCCTGCAGCTTTAAAACAATGCCAGAAGGGAAGGAAGACGTGTGCAAGGGCTGAATAACTGGCTGTGAAAACAGGTAGAGTTGCCTGTTCGGTCGAGACCCGCAGCTGAATACTAGGGGAGCAGGAATGTGCTATGGGGAATTTATTAAACTATTTGAACATCACCGGTTTGAAATTTCCAGATGAAATTGAATCTCATAAGGTTCCGTTTGTCACACTTTCCATTTAACACTGGCTGCGAAGGAAGGGTGTTTGAGTGAGAGTTTACTTACCCTCAGCCCACAGGGCACCTGATCAAATTGTGGGAGATGGGCTGAGTAGCACGTAACATGAAGATGAGAGGAAGCAGGTAAGCAGCAGGGGCATGTGAAGTGAATGATCTGGTCGTAGTGACATCAAGAGTAGAGTGCAGCTGACAAAGGGGTGGGGGAAAGAAGAAAAATGTGATCAGAAAAAAAAGTAATCAGAAACTGGTTCAAATCTGTAACGCAACAGAGATTCAGTGCACATAAGCCACTTTCAAAATGCCTGAAATCAGTTTAGGATAAGAGGATACAGAGAAAGTACTGAAAAAGATATTTATGCCGAGCCGAGGAGAGGCTCTGCAACAGACAGTAAAGGCCTTGTTCGGAGAGTGACACCACAAAAGCGAAGGAGATGTAGGGCAGCGAGGGCAAGTGCTTGGCACAAGGAGTAGGGGAAAGGGGCCAGGAGGAGGGGGTGCAGATTTCCAGCACAGTTTGACTCTCCCTTGCGGAAAGATTGGAAGTCAGCAGAAGAGCCGTGCATGCCGGAGAGACGGAGAGCACGCTCCGAACGCTTTATTCTGCAGCCAGGAGATCGCTGCAGTGGCATACCTTGCTTCTACTGCAAAACAGTAAATGGGCTGAATAATTTCAGAATCTCTCAGCATGTGGTGACCTGCCCAGCTTGCGGATAGCTCAGTTATCTTGCTACTCGTGTGCCTCTCCACTTCCTCGGGAGATTTCAGGGCTTGGAATGATATCAGGTTTTGATCAGGAACAACAAAAAAAGCACCCTCAAAGAAATGCAAAGGAAGCATAGATGTCAGAGACACAAGGTCGAAATGATCCTAATTTCTATATAGGTTTGGGTCCAGTTACAATCATTGCACTAATTGCATCTGATTCACTACCCTTAAAGCCTCTTGTTAATGGCCCCCTTTTATGGGTTGTTGAACATCATTTGATGAACTTATGTCATGTCTCTTTTCTGGACATTTCAGGCAGAGCTGCTTTGGGAAGGGTGTGTGTGCTCGCACGTGTGCACACATCAATTGCTAAGTGCCCTGACAAGCTGATGGCCAGCGGAAACATGCTCAGAAAGAGCCATCGTTTGGCTATATAGTAAACATGCCCATAAACACCCATTCCTGACCCTTTAATGGTGCACAGAAAGGGATGACTTTTTGGCTTAACACTTTCATGCCCAGACAGAGTCCATTTGGGCATGGAATACACACCTAGCCATGCTAGCTAGTCTCTACCTTCCTCTGAATCCAGACAGCACATCCAGCTTCCAAATGGCACCTCTTCATCTTACCAGCAACTTAGACAAGGTGATAGAGCTGAGACGTGACAGGAGTCTCCAGGATGTCTCCTGTGTGGTGTTGTGCCCTTAAAGAAATGAGGGCTTTTGTAGCAGGTTGCCCACATATCCCATTGCAATGCTTTAAAAAGCAATGCTTTTCTAAATTCTTGATGCTTCATACCGAAAACTTTGCGGAAACGAGCAATCTTCTGATGGATGCATTTCCCAATCAAATGTAAAGATGTTCATGAAACTATTTCCATCAGTTTTACCCATGTGTCATCACGGCTATGTCTCCTTGCCCACATACAGGCTTTATACTTACTGGTGATTGGAAACCAGTCTGTACCTGTTGCAGAAGTTTGGCACACATAAATGGTATATACCCATAACAGAACGGTAGTTTGTCGCACACCAACTGGTATAAAAATAGTGGGACCCGGTCTAAGATTTGCCCCCCACCAAAGGGTGAATGTGTGTTCTGTTCACTATTGATCTAAACTTACGGAAAACGGTGTAACTTAGATCAATCCCACCTTGGGCTTTTTGAATGGCTGTACCTAGCTCTTAGAAGAGGACAACCATGACCTCTAGCAAGTTTCCCGCACACAGAGTTGAGCTACTGCTGGTTGTGGGGCCTGTTAATCTGTCAATATTATCACGAGAATCCACAGAAAAAAAATATATTAGGGTGGGCAGGCAATTCATTAAAATCCTGTGGTGAAACCTCATGGTCAAGAGCCATGAGGTTTAGCCAGGTAACTTAAGCGTTAAAGCTTAGGCTGGATATCTGCCGGGCTTTATGTGAGAGTTTGTACAAAATAAACATATGCACAGGAATATATTAAACCATATATAAGTATATTGTTAGATATAATAAAATATAAGTTATAAAACCAGATAGAACGGTAAAAGAAAAAGGGATGTTAACATATAGCAGTCACACGGCAACCTTCAGTCTACGAACACAGAGATAAGTTGGCATTGTTTCAAAACTGAAGCCACTGGCCCACAAATTTACAAATTCAAGCTCCCTCTCTAAGCAAAACGGTCTCTTCTTTCTCAAATGGTCAGCTATTACAGAGATTACATACAGTGAACCTTTTATAATCAGACATTGAACCGCTCAGGTAAATACTTCACTCAGACTATCAGGTATCACATGCTACCCCTCCTGCCTTCCAGATCCTTAGCTTCACTTTCTCTGGGCTTCTCCAATATAAAGAAGAGGCTAAGTCCTCCATCCCGGTATCAGGGTCAGGGTGATACTTTACTCCAAGCTATGAATCATGCAGAGAAATTACCGAGGGCTCGATTAGAGAAGAACTATGTCCAAGTTTGATTCTCCAAGAGCTCATCGCATCACTGCCCAGGACAGCAACAGAATTGGCGCCGCTCCTGGATCAGACCCTCTCTCCCTGGAGCAGAAGCCCCCCTCCTTCTTCAATGCACACACTAAACTCAGACTCTTATACCCCCAAATCACCCCATTTTACTCATTCAATCAGTTCACGCTCCGGCCTGTTCATCATCAAGTGTTGCATCAAGCACATGCTTGGACCATATACTGTCCAATCAAATTCTCACTTACTTCATGTAGTTTGCAACTTGATGTAGTTTCCCATCATCACACTTTGTATCAAACACTGGCTCAGACCATGAATGAAATGCCTGTGTACATGCTACCACACTACTGCACACAGCACCATACCTTGCACTCAGCTCTTGAGAGGTGGATACTAGCCGCTACGCATGCTCCATAGCAAAATGAGGTTACTTATGTCAGCAAAGGGCAAGAGTTTACTCTTGCTAAAACAATCTTGCACAGGAGAAGATCCTGTGCACTCAAACAGCAACTCCAACAACTTAGGCAGGGGGGTTGCCCAGTAAACTAAAAATTCCTCTCATCAGGGCCCAAACACACAACTCTACCAGCACCCAGTGGGTGCGTCTACATGAGACACTAGAAGGGCAGTAGTCTAATTCTACTGTGCATTAGTGCGTCATGGCAAAAGCCGTGCTAATGCACAGTAGAGTTAATCTATTGTGAATTAGTATAATCTAAAAGACGTGCAAACTTAGCAATTGATGTGTGCACACATCAAAGTAAAACTTTTTTGTGTGCAAGCACACACACCCTTCCCAAAGCTCACCAATTCTGGTGCATTTAGTATCTGTTATTACAGCTACTAAACTTAATGCATCATAATTGCGGCACATTAACGAATGTGTAGACACGCCCCATGTCTTAGCCGATAACAGTTAATTCAGAGCTGTTCAGGATGATACTCAGAGTAAAGTAGGCAGGAAACAGTAATTAAAGAAACAGCATGCTATCCCACACAGAACATAATCAATTGCTTAGAAAACACTGGCCACATTATTTAATATTGGCGCTAAATCACTGTCCTCTGGAATTCTTCAGGGAAAGAATAAAACTGGCCATTCTTTGAGATCTAATATGCTGAGCCAGCACTTCCTTTGGCTTGCTACCAACCCAGTAAAATCAGTGCTTATAGAATAAGGGATGAGTCAATCTCTGATATAAAAGGATGTTGTAAGACATTCTGATGGCTTCTAATTCAGTTTATGGATAAATGGAAAATTTGTGTTTGTTGTCTCTGTCTCAACCAGGCATTTTATTTTTCAAACCTATTCTTTGCAGGTAAGAGAAACAATAGCACCTCTGGAAGAGGAAAAAAAGGGTTTTGGCTGTCTTTCAGAATAATATACAGTTATGGTCTATGCTACGGTTAGTTGAGGTCAAAATCTCCCACTGCTTTTCCAAAAAGTATAAGAAATTGTTATTTTCTAAATAGAAGTAGGCAAAGTTACAAATCAAGAGACTGTGGATCATACAAACACTTCTTTATGTATAAAAATGTAGATAGTTCAATTCTAACTAAGGAGACCAGAATGAAAAGAGCAAGCTAAGTGGGAATACGGTTTAGGAGAGACTAAACTATGAGATGTTTTGCATGGGGAAATGGAACTATCAGCTATTTAAGCAAAGTAATTCCAGGCCATAAATGTTGACTTGACTTCATCCTCTGGGCCATCAGTTCTTTCCCATTTCAAAGCTGGCAAACATACTGGAATCGCCACAGGGACACTGAAAGCTTAACTGAGTTACTGAGGTAAAGACTGTGTTATTGCAGAAGGCAGGGTAGAATTGCACCTTTTAGACTAACTCAGAGATGCATAAGCTGTCATAAGCAACAGCTCAGATGTGCTGAAGCTAGCTGTTGCTTATGACAGCTTATGCATCTCCGAATGAGTGCAAGCTGCAATGCTGCTCGACTTCAGACTCACAGGGCTAGGTACCTCTCACTCCATATTATTTAGAGATACATAATAAAACAGAGGTCTCTTATTGCTAACTTAAGTTACTCACAAGTTACTCAGCCTTAAAATCCTGGCATACAAGAAAGCTTAGTTCAACAGATTTTTCCTGTTTTTTAATCAAGAGGTTTGCTTGTTTGTTTGCTTCTTAAATGTATCCACATTAATATTTCTCATGCCTAATGGAGCCTGTAACTTCAGTTTGCTTAGTGTTAGAGGGATTAAAAAAGAAAGCAATACCAGCACTGCAGGCATATCCCTAAAACACGATTTCCTCTAAAGGATGCATCATACCAAAGCTATGAGTGAGGAACAGGGAAAAACAGGAAAACGTGGATTTTTCCTTTCAAGTGAAAAAGATGTGCATTTCTCATTTTAATGGAGAAACACGCAGTTTTTCCACTTTTGCAAAGAGGCCGGTAGAGTTCCAGCCTGCAAGGGGCTGGGGGGGAAGCAGGAGAAGGGCGGTCAGGCAGGGGCACCATGTGTATGTACATGGCCACCAGGCATCCTGGAGAGTAGCTCCCATAAGGAAGTCTAGCGGGGGGAGGGGGATGGGTGGGTGGGATTGAGGCTGCTATAGGGAAGGGGGGATGGAGTTGGGAAGGACAGTGGCTGGGGTTGCTGCCCAGCTAGGCAATGTGTGGGGCTTGGGGCCATGTGTGGCTGCAGGGCCCAGGTGGGGAGTCGGATGGGGCCATGGGCAGCTTGTCTGGGGGCTGGGGCATGTGCCCCCCCCAGACCTGCCATGGGCAGCTTGTCTGGGGGCTGAGGCATGTGCCCCCCAGATCTGTGCATAGGGCAGGCTGCCCATTGTGGGCTTGGGCTCCCCACCCTGCTGTCCTCCCTCCAGGTGGGGGAGGAGCCAGGCTCCACGAGCTGCTCTCCACTTGGGCCGCAGCAGCTGCCATCTCCCGTGGGTGGCAACCTTGACTCAGGTGGCGCTGTGGGGGGCAGGAGGCTGTAGACCTGGGTCCCTGGCCCCATAGCCCTGGCAGCTGAAGGTGCCCTCTGGCAGGGGGCAGTGGGTGGGGGGGCTAGGCACTGTGGCTTGGGGAGTGAGGAGCCTGGAGCTGTGTCCTGGTGAGCGAAGAGGGCAGAAGAACTCTGGTTTTCCATGATAAAACCCCCCAAATTAAAAGCCAAAACGTATCGGTACTTAGAATTTATTTTGTTACAGTGATTGCGGCTTCCAAATTTTTTTAAAATTGTAAATGTATCAATTAAAACATTGCATTCAACAGATACCTATATACATAGTGGTGTTTCATGTTAATTGTGGATTTGGGGAGTTTAATCAGAGAATTTGCTATTTTTTATCAGAGAAAACCAGGATTGCTGGTAGTTAGATTGTCTGGATCAATTACATCCTGACTGACTCATTTTTTTAAAATTGTAAATGTATCAATTAAAACATTGCATTCAACAGATACCTATATACATAGTAGTGTTTCATTTTAATTGTGGATTTGGGGAGTTTTATCAGAGAATTTGCGATTTTTAGCAGGGAATTTGTGATTTTTTTTTATCAGAGAA
>NW_017728917.1:9213264-9319553 GCF_001723895.1 Crocodylus porosus
AACAAAATCATCCTAAAAAAATGAAGTCAGTAAAATCAATAAAATCTTTAAATCACCACAAATGGTAATATCTTACATGTCACATGCTTATTTACAGGACTGCTATCCCTGTCCCTCCCCCCCACAAAAAAAAAACAACCCAGAAAACAAAAAAACCCCAAAAACAAAAAACACAACCCCAAAAAACTAATGTATAGAGAACAAATGACATTGTTTCACCAGCTTTGGCCTGGAGTTCTGCATTACTCACAAATGGCAAAGCCAGGAGTAAACCTGCAGGGTCATCCCAAGGCCATGCTGATAAATCTTTATATTCCAGCAATATTAACTTGTAGTTTCTCACTCCTCTCTCTTATGTAAACACCCCCCTATACGTTACGTACACACAGGCACACTCAATGCTGGATGTTAGCACAATGTATTGCTTCTGCTATTCAAACAAGACAGAAAACACATGCAGAACTGCACTCCCCACCATTTGAATTTATGGGGGTCTTTTACCTGGTTTGACTACATCATTCAAACTATAAAACAATTTGCAGTTCTTTGTGGGGAGCCGAAGCTGCAGAATCAAGCTCACAGAGGTAAATCCTACCCCAGCAGCTTTCCTGAGATGCTGGGCTGCCTATAGGGAAGAGGTAGGGTCACAACGGCTGGGGCACTCTGCACACCATGTTGCATTCAGTAATAGGGAGATGATTAGAAGAGCTAGGCAGCAACAAGTACTCTGGCTCCGCTCCATCCTCAGCCTGCCTCATGCTCTTTGTCTCAACAGTATGTCCACTCCTTGTGTGTGCACCCGTCAGGGCTTACACACCTGTATGACATCCCCAAATTTCTGCCGTTGGTCTGCATTCTGATTTCATTCGTCACCAATTAAACTGGGGGGTTTTACAGGCTTCTTATATATAAACCCACTGTTTAAGAGGAATGGTTTCTGAAATGAGATATAGCACAAGGTAGCAACATATGACCTATGAGCTGGATCTGACCCACAAAGCCACAGGATTTGCCTGTGCTGGTGCCCGTGCCCGCACTTGGGCTGAGCAAGCAAGGAGCTGGAAGTTGCAACCACATTGCTTGTCTCTGTCCCCAGCACCCTCAAGGCTGTGGTGTCAGCACAGCTTCCTGACAGGGGAGCTGCCCCGGGTCCAGGCTGGGTTGCACGGGGAGAGGGAGCAGGCTGGGGAGAAGTAGCTTCTATTTCTCCAACCCCAATGCAGCTCCCTTTTGCCTGGAAGCTGTACCCGCACTGCGGCCAGGGAGAAGGGGGTTAGGAGAAACAGCAGCAACGTGGGCTCTCGTGGGGGCAAAGGGAAAGCAGCCCTTCTCATTGCGTTGGACCAGACCCGGGTTGTTCCAGCCTGCAGCTTGAAAAAGTTCGCTGCCCCTGATGTACAGAGTATTTAGAGGGAAAAAACAATCAGTCAAAAGGAAAAAAAAAAAAAATGCAGGTCCTATAACCAGTTCATACAACATCAGCTGGAAGCGGGAGGGCACATTAACAAAAGTCAAAGAACGTGCACACTTTTAGGAAGCTGAAACCAGTAATCAAAACTCGCCATCTGCTTGTGGCAAGAGACATATTAAGGTCAAGCTACCTGAAACCTAACCCATTACTGAGTGCCCCTGACTGGGGGATCCCCAGAGTGCACAAAATTGGAGTTTGGGGACACCCAGCAGGGATATGATCAATTTAGCCTAGTGCAGCCCAAGCGTGGCCTGGAGGCTGATGGATGGCCAAGGGCCTGCAATATGTCGGGCAGGATGCTGGGCGTATGTCAGAGCTTCTAATCTTGATTCTCATTTACTTGTTTAAATACACCATCCGTTATCTTGAGTTGACTGGGAGGCAGTGTGTTTACTGGCAGAGCATGGGCCCGGGACTCACGAGAGCCTGGGGTCTGCCACTGGCCTAAGCAAATCTGGATTTGGAGTAAAATGCACGCGTTAACCACTGCAACACATTACAGAGGGCTTTGGTGGAGCTTTATAACTGGAAGTTTTAAAAACAAGCCTGGGCCTGTTCTAGTTCAAATAGGAATCGATTCAGGAAAAGTTTTGGTTTATGCAGGATGTCCACCTAGATGTTCATGATGGCTCTCAGGCCTTACAATCTGATACTTCCTTCCTTTGTATTGATGCAAAGCGTTATGAAAGCCCTAAGTATCAGGAGTAAGTACATCAACAATTCACCTCTGTTGGGAAGCTTGAAGGAGTTGGATCCTTTTTCCTTCCCACTGGATAAAATCCTGCACCGTTTAAGTCAACAGGAGGCAAAACACCCTGTGGCATTATTGTGGAAGACATGCTCGCGTTGCATAAGTGGCAGGCCTGCTGCATTTCAAAATACGCCTGTCATGGGGGATGCTTGGCTTTCATTACAAATTACCCATTTCAGGCAGTTTGGTTTGGAAAATAAATATCTGTACTTATTTTTTTGAGGACAGAGTATGCAGATAATCACAGCATTATGCTGTGGCAACAGTATTAATTCCAGGATCAAGACCTAATCCAATGCCCACTGGTGTCTTCTGAAACCAGCACAAGCTGGGCAATGACAGTAAAGCCCCAGAGCAGCAAGCTCTGGTTCTGGATTCTGGTTCCACGGTGAGACAATTTTGCCAAAAGACTCATGGCATTAAGAGGCCGAATTACCTCGGCATAGGTAATACTGTAAAAATAGTGTCGTCCTTTAAAGTCTTGGGAGAACTAAAAGAAAGAGACACACCCTGGCCATCGCTTCTGGAAGCAGAAAGGTATAATCTTGGCACTTTCAATATGATCTATGCTGGGGTTGCTAGCAGCAGGAAATTCTCCCATCAGAATGAACTTTTTCCCTACAGGCTTAACAATATATAAAAATCAGCAAGACCCACCTTTCTTGTGTTTGGTTTTCTCCTCCTTTGAATAAGTAGTTCTTTACGTGCGACATATCAAATATAAACAGAGCTAGGATCAAAAAAAAAAAGGGCTTTCTTGGAACTTCACCTAAATGAGAGCTGTAAAAACTTGGGAGTGTTTACATTTCATTCCTGAAGTCCTCATCTGTTTATATCTGACCGGCAATCTGAACTTAGGTACGACTACAAGTCCCAGCGAAATAACAGAGCATTCCCTTGAGCCACAGGCCTGGAAATTCACCATTCTCCCCCCTCCTCTTCATTAATATCTAATCCCCGTTTAGGAAAAATGGAGTTACTTTTATCCTGATGTGAAACTTCAGAGGCTGCCTATTTCACTCCACTGCCTGCTGCTTCTAAATAAAGCAGTGCTGGTGGTGGAGGTGGTGACTGTGAGTCATAAACACTCTGTCATTGTAACGTGTCAGATTTGTCCAAAAGAAACATATTTTTATATCTTAGATTATTTTATTATTAGTTTAAGAAGGTTCGTTTAGCTCCCAGCAAAGCCACAAGGAAGAATTATGCACTTAAGCATTTCTATCTCTGATGTGTAATGCCTCGCAGACATTTAACATGCTGAGACAAACAAGAGAATCCCCAGAGTGCTCATCTGCTACGGGACTTATTTCATACTGCATCAATAATGTAAATTGAGAAGTGAAGATACCTCCTTGTTTTGGTAAGGTTAGGCAGACAACATCCACTCAGCTTCATTGGAAAATAAAAATCAGCTCCCTGGGAAAAGCTGGGGGGACGACACTTTATTTCAATATGGGGGGGTATATCATCACTGTGATCACGCTCACTTAATTACACCAGTGGTGGTGTTATAGTGATGGTCCAGGAATGATGAGAGAGGCAAGGAGTCTTTTGCTGGTGATATCTTTTATTGGACCAGCTGCACGGTTGGAATAAAGTTAAGCAAGCTTTTGATCGCAATGCGTTCTTCATCAGCTCACACCTTTGTGTTACAGTTACATCACACATTCACATTTATATTTCCCAAGCACAAGCCAAGTGACACACTGATGTTAATGAAAAGAAAATGCAAGGGTTAAACGTCTTAAAAAGCCCTAAGTAACTAAAACAGCACATATTATTACCAATGGGGTAAACTGTGCAATACTTAGTCACTCTGGTAAACACTTATTCACATGAGTAGTCTTCATACAAACGACTTCAACGGGGCTTCTTTTAAGATTAAGTGCTGACCGACGAAAGGCTTATACGATTCAGCCTGTGTGTTGTATGGCACATAAAAACCACCAAGGAAATCACAGCTTCAGAGTCTGACCATTTATCCACTCTACTAGGATGCACAGCACTATGTCAAAGTTAGCATATTGGTGCCCACAGCTACTGTAACATACAGTACAGAGAACAAACATAAAAGACATCAATCAAAACGCTCCAAATGTCTCTTTCTGCCAAGACGCATAAACGTTTCCTATCTTCCATCAAATTATTTTAATTACAGCTGCTGAGCTTCATAATTATTTTTAGCCAGGCTGCCTCTTCTGTTGTTATCGAATGTCTGATATGTACTGTATTGCATTTACACATGTTACCCCGTGTTTTATTGTAGCAAGGTATCTCCTACAGTTAAGACTGAGAACTGTTTTCCCATTCTATGACCTCTCGTATGCTTTTGACTCAAACTGGGGCCAAATATTTTCCGGGATTGATCTCTGACTTAAAGATTTGGGGGAAAAGCAAAAGGAAGGAAAGATTTGTTTAAGCACCTTCTCTTGAGCTGTTTTAGAGTTAAGGGAAAAATCAAAGCAAATACATTTTACCATTATAAAAAAAATATGTAATAACCTGGGGAGAAAAGGGATAAATCGAAACTAATAGACATCTGACCATTGAAATGTGGCACAGTCCAAATTGAGGATCAGGGACCTTATTCTTCATCCCAGTCTCATTGTTTCTGTGACTGTACAGGGCTACAGGAAATTGGGACCTTCCTCTTCTAATGTGCTGCCATTTTTTAATTTTTTTCCTTCAAACCCAACCTTAATTTACATTGATGGGGGGCCCTTTCAAGTGAATAAAACACATGATCCTTATCAACAATCGAAGCCTGGTTTCAGCTGACTAAAAACAATTGGAATTCAAATGTACACCATTGAGGAATCTGTGCATTTCTGAGTCTGCCTGAAACACATGCCATTTATAACGCAACAATAGCAAGACTCCCCTGAAAGACGCCGCTAAATGTGCAAGTCACTTACCCGAGAAGAATTTGTATTGCATTTGTGAAAGCAAAATTACAAGAGCTGACAAAACATGAAAGTTTCATCATGGTGGATTAGGATGCTCGCAAGGAATTCAAAGGAATTTATCGTTATTCAACATTTCAGCTAGCATTTTCTTAACACGTCCTCGGGGAGCAGATTTGTCTCTGCACTCTGTAGGAAACCCGTGCACATAAAAAGGTTAGATTAGAGAAACTTAGTAAATAATATAACAAACAGCGTCTAACTTGCTAGACTATACAGGCACATCAGCAAATATCTGCTGCATCTGCATTATTGTTTCGCTCAGAAAAAGTGCGTGCGCTCCCTGATGTCTGTGGCAATCGTTTCTTCACTTAGTAACCTCCATTAGGTGAAGGAAATGATTGCTGATTTGAAGATGCTTTGTCTCACCTTGTTTGCCATGACTGATATTTGAAAAGTTCCCTGTTCCTTTTCATTGAACATGGTGTTTTGAACTCCTTAGCCCAGGGGCGGGCAATTATTTTGGGTGGAGGGCTGCTTACTGAGTTTTGGCAAGCAATCGAGGGTCGCATGACAGGCAGCCCAGGGCAGATAAATATTTAGTTTTTACATTTTTAGGAGCCCCACGGGCCAGATAGAATGGCCTGGTGGGCCGCATCTTGCCCACCCCTGCCTTAGCCTCGTCCTCAAGGTCAGCCCCAGTCAGGGTCTCCAAAGATCTGTCCAAACACAGCATGCAAGTTGAGGGAGGAAGAGAGCTGGTATTTTTTTTTTTTTTAATATGTAAAAAAGATCATGTTGACTGGGACGGTTGAGGGCAGATCACCAATCACTTCCGAGCAAGGGCAAGAGCAAGACACAGCTTAGCAACCTCAGTTACACAAAGAGGGAAGAGGACATATATGTAGTAGCCGATCAAGAAAGTTAGTTGCAGTGGCACAGCATGAAAAAGCTGAATGGTGGCTGCAGACCCATGTCACACACATAAACAACCTATTCATTATTAGTTAACTAACTGATTGTTATAAAACTCCAGCCAATCAATAGGGGTTTATGGAAAATACAGCTTAGCACGTGAGATGTTGAGTGTCAGGTATGTTTACACTGCAAATATGAAACACAATTAGCCTTCACTGAGCCCAGGCTGCTACAGGTACCCACGTGAGCTAGCTGGGGTATTTCTGCTTTGCACAGCAGCAGTCATATCCTTGGTTGATAAAGGTAAACATGTTGAAGGAATACATTTCTGTAAGACATGTGGCTCAGCGTGGCGTGATGTGGTTAAGAAACTAGAACGATTTAAAATCAACACATTAAATTGATTAAAATGTAACTGTATAAAGAGAAATCAATGAGCTATTGTGCCGTTAGTGGGATCCTGTAGGGATCAATTTTCAACCCTACATTATTTAATATTTGTATTAATGACTAGGAAGAAAACATAAAAACGATCACTGCTAACGCTTGCACAGGACATGAAGACTGGAAGAGTAGTAAGTAATGAAGACACAAGTGAAGAGATATGAGCTTCAATATGACTTACCATAAAGTCATATCTAGGAATAATAAATTAAGAGCAGCCTTCCAGTATTAAGAACTCCACCTGGGGAAGCGTAACTCTGAAAAAGACTTGTGGGGCATGGGAGATAATCTCCTGAACATATGCTGCCAGTGCTATGGTGTAGCCAAGAGGGCTAATACAATCCTTGTACACATAAAGAAGAGAACAGAGTGCATGGTGTCCATATTTCATGAAAGGAAGCTGAAATGGATAGGATTGAAATGGATGAAATTGGACCGGATTCAGAGAATCACATCATGAAAGTTTTAAAAAAAATACACTCCCATCTGTTTGTTTCATCAAAGAGAAAGTTAACACATGACAACTTTGTTTTTTCTTCAAATTCGTCTTCACCTGAAAACTGTTGGATGAGCTTTTTAGTTTGTTGGCCAGGTCCATATTAACATGGGTACAGACAAGTGGCATGAACTATACCAGTGTAAGTTACACCATTGACAAGAGCAGGCACATGACCAACTCTCTGGAGGTAGCTTGCCGGGCAGTAGATGCTATTCTAGCACCTTGCCACCCGGTGATGATGATGATGGAGTCGGTAATAGCTTGATTGCACTGAACAAAAAGCTATGCCAGGATGACGCTGACTTGGGCTATGGGGACACAACCCCTATACAAGTATAATTTACACCAGTATACAGTTACTCTTCACCTGGTGTGAGGTAGCACTAGCCTGGAATAGCGCGATTTGCATCAGCGTTCGCCTCTACGCTGGGCATCTGTTTCACATCTACGTTAGTATAAAGCAGATTACACCAGAGTAAATCTCATGTGTCTACATCCATTGTTTTCACCCCTTAAAGCAACTTTTACTGGTCATAAGGAAATGGGACTCCGTTTAGCTGCTTTCCTCTGTTCCTATGCAATCTAGGAAAATGAATTAAAAACCGGCACCTTTTATTAGTATGGCTGACAGTGCAGTATAGTTAACAAGTTCATTGTTGTTTAATCAGGCTGCACGTTGGTTTGATTGTGGCGGTGAAAGTGGAAGAATGTTTCACAATTCACTTTTTAAACTCAAACTGAGATTTAAGTTGGGATTTTCAAAGGCATTAAGTGTTGGCATAACAGTTCCCAGGGAAAGCAACAGTAAAACTGTGATAGACTTTAAGTTGCTCTAATGCTGAGAGCTTTTGTTCAATACTGGGCCAATGCAAATCCTTCATTAAAATAAAAAGAGCTCTATAAAGGTATTTACATGACATCAGAAGTGCTCTTTGTTCTTAGTATAAAATACATTCCAGATAATTCCACCCTAAGAACCATAGTTCCTATTATTCAATTTTGTTTTTTCACATATAAGTAAAGTTTTTTTTTTTTTGCAATATGTCCACTAATTATTACTTGTATAAGGAAAGGTTCAAGAGTCTTTGGGCTCCTAGGAGAGTGAAGACAAATGCATTATGGAAATAATATACTTAGGCTCCAGGAACAACCCTCAACCCCCTTATAAAAGCCCTTGCCAGTCAAATCTACAGAATACAATTTGATTCAACTCTAGGGGAGGAAAAAGAAACACTTGCCTGCCTCCAAAGTTCAAGCAAAGATGCTTGAATTGCAGTTGCCAAGATAGAAGGTGGCAGAAAGTGGGGGAGTTGAATCTAGGGGGAGAATAAGTAAAAAAAATATTTATACATTCTGTCGTTCAGCTCTAATTGCTTCAAAGATTATTTATTTTTCATTTTTTTGGAAAATAGCTTGCAGCTTCTTAACATATTTTTCAAAGAAGGAGCTGGAAGGCATAATAAAAAGCAAGCAGGGATATGCTTTTTGAATAGACTGAAATAATTAATGTGAGAATGCTTCCGCTTGGGCATTTTTTATGAACAAAAATACATTATTTTTGCTTTTAAAATGGAGATAATTTGTTACACAGAAGTGGTGGTTTCTTTAATCTTGAAATAATGCTAATTATAATGGTATTTAGAATCTGAATTTTAGAAAATCTGCTCCATTATTTGTAGCTGACATAAGAAGGCTGCTTACAGATTTCACAGCCCAGTCTCAAGCATCCATTGCCCCTTCTATAAGTTAAGTTTCCTCATCCCAGACCTCCTTATTTTCTAGGCTTTACCATTTGTGGTGTTCCTTTCCTTCACTTTCTATCCTTTCTGTGAGCCGTTGGCTGTGATGGTCATTGGTCTAGCACAATCTTTTTATGCTTCCTTTGGAAACAACACTTTTCACATAACAAGTGAAGTTTGCTGCACTCAGGAACAGGATCATCTCTCCATATCAAAGCATCAGTAGGGTACTTTTTCAGCAGATGTGATGAATTAGCCAGGTAGAGCCTTATATGTTTAAACGAAATCTGCCCCCGCTCTGCCCTTTTCTCTCTAGAAATTTATTTGTAAAGTGATCTGCTTTACGAATCCTTCTCGTGGGCCACAACCCTAATGCGCCAGGTGCAGTACAAACCTAGAACAAGATCGGACTGCTTGCCCCAGAGAGCTTACAAGCTAGAAGTGTCCCTGATCACACCAAGGGGTCGTCTGGGGTAGGCGCAGGCACCTATGTGGTGTCATACTTAAGTCCCTTTCACCCCAACCGGGACATGGGTCTGCCTATGCAGCTGGGATGGCAAGCTCTAGGTTTCCAACCATGTGTTCTCCTCCTTAAATACCCTGCAACACAGATCTCTTTGGGAAGATGTTTCTCATCTTCTTGGGCTGCTCTGAGAAGATTCCTTACATTTAGGTGAGTTCGGAAGAGCAAATCAGGGCTTCGTTTCTGCAGCCGCAAGAGTTTCTCTTGGCAGAGAAGCCTCTGCTCATCCACTAGGCAAGTCTGATGTTCCCTTGGCTCTAATCAAGGTTGTGTACACAAACAGAAATAATCTGCTGTGAGTGCACACACACTCTTAACGCTCCTTTCTCCAAGCACCTTTTATTATTCAGCATGTTTTCCTTGCTGAACAACAAACTATTAGTGTTGCAACAAGGCTCTCTACCTGCAGACTCTAATGCTGCTCAATCTAGCTTTCATGCAAATGAAGTGCTATATGAATGAGCTAGCATGGGCCATAACAGGCTGAGCTTTGTTATGGCTGCTTTGGTGTAGCCGGCAATGGAAAACAGTAGCAAAGGGACGTGCTCGATTGGCATACAGTGCCTGCAGGCAGCGTGAAGAACGTGACGGTCTGATGATACCCAGCCAGTGCCTCTGAACAATAAGGCTGCTCTAACTTATGCCAAAATCAATTCATTTTGCAGGAAGATTACTACTATTACTTATGTGCATAAGATGCCTCCCATATAACTTGCAATTTGACATTTTACATTTCTTCTTTGGTGAAAATTATGGAACACTAGCCAGCTAAATGAGTCTCCTGTGGGACTTTAGCTTTCATTGCATCTTGGGGTCATAAGAGCTTTGATTTTCCTCATAACAAGCCTTTAGGCATTTGTGGGATACGGATGGCATTTTTCAGAGAGATTTAGAAAGAAAAATTAAAAGCCTCCAATTTGAAATGTGAGGTCTTTATATACTTTTTTTTTTCTTTTTTTAAAGATCCAATTCACTCCCCGCCCCCCCGAAAAAACCGCAGCATTTACCATTTTCAGTCTTTTACAGAAAGATTAATTTTCAGGCAAAAGCATGAATTTTAGCATGTTTCACCATCAAACTATTTCACAAAACATCTGTAGCCCCCCCCCACCCCGATATTATTTAAGTATGTGTCACACACTACTTTTCGCATCAGATATTCAGATCAGTTCCTTATTCTACTCAAGCAAAACCAGCCACATTTTGGGTTTCTTTTTTCTTGGCCATTATCTACAGAAGTCTACTTCAATTGGCAGGTCTTACTACCGTGTAATAATTTAGCCAGCTAGCAGTGTCTCAACAAGCCTTCTATGGTATAGCAGTGCAATCATTAGTTTCTATTCTAAAGTGGCAGGATGTGACAAGGATTCGACCATCAAGGCTGATTCTGGTGTCAACTAACTGTGACACTCCATCAAGTCCTGCATCCTTAATGTCATGGAGAGTTACGTCCCTCTGTGGGTGATAAAGCATGGGCATCCTGACAAGCCCTGGTTTAACTGTCCTCATTGCCCTCGCTAGGTTCATGTCACTTCATTGCTTTATAGCTTAAATTGTCTCGCATTGAAAATGAGGATTCAATTTAAGATTTTACTGTTAACCTCTAAGGGCCTGGGAGCTCCAAGTCTACTAGACTGCGTGAGATCAGTGAAGTTTATGTTGCTGTTCTTAGTCTACTTCCAGTAAGATTTCTTCATGTCTACCCTAAGCAGGGTGGCCTGATAGTTATTCGAAACTATGTCCGGTGGCAGGAAAAATGTGATTGGTTCAGGCTTTGTTTTAAAGGATAGGTTCATTGCTCTGTTTTTGTTTTGATCTTGAGTTTTATCCTTCATTTGAGTATTTTTGAGCTGGTGAGGAAATCAACCCCCCTCCTGCTCCCTCCCCCAGGAGATTTTTAACAAAAACAAAAGAAAACATTTCTTTGAAATTTTCAGAAGGAAAATTGACCTCTCTCTCTCTCCAAGACTCCCACGTTACATTTTAGTTCAATGCAAAGTGCTGTTGTTAGATAGCCGCTTTTGTCCATAAACAACAAGTTTTTGAGAAAAGTAAGCACTTTCTGGGGGGACCATGCAACTGAAAGCCCAATTTTCCAGTGAAACTTCCAGTGAAAAAACTGTCTAAGATATGTAAGTAACTAGCCAAACTTTCAAGAGATATCTTGAATCTCCAGTTTGGGTGTCTCAATGAAGTGGCCGAGTACTAAGCTCTTCAGGGTATCAGGTCACACTTCCTTTTGGTGCCTAAATGGGAGATGGGCCCTTTTCATGGTCTGGCACAGACTGTGGATGCCAAGGACCTTTGGGAATTTGCCAGCTTTCCCGGACAAAAACAAAGAGAAACAACAACAATTTAAAAAAATGGGCTCCCTGCATAAAAGGAGCCAAACCACAATGTCAGGTTTAAATAGCTGCAATTTTTGGAGGAGCATAGATTAAGCCAGACACAAACTTAAGACACATCCACTTCTGTTGCATTTCATACAGTGACAGCTTGCCCTATCTTTTATCTGGATGTTTTCAGTGGAAGTGTTTTAAACATGGACAGGAAAACATTATTAATAATAAATAATCAGAACGGTGTGAAAACCAATTGCTAATAAGAGCATGCTTTTATGAAACAGAGAGGCACCTATTTTTTTGTGCGCGCAGATGAGATTTCTTGAGGCCAAGGCTGATATCCAGCATGCCATTAGGTATGCAAAGAGATCCATTGTACTCTGCACTGGCAAAAAACTAACGAAAACTAAGCTCAGAGAGTGGTGAAACCTAGCCAACCCCACTCTCAACTCTGAAGCTTATCCCACTGTTCTTTCCTTGGGACACAGTAACCTTATGCCCTTCTGCTTTGTAAAGCATAAAGCTATTCCTCTTAATTAAAATTCTTCTTCTTCTCTTCTGGAATACGTATCAACACAGTTCATTCTCAAGACACAACGCTGCTTCTTCTTTAACTGGCAAAACGTTGCTGTAGAGCAACCAAGAAGTTCACAGACCTCAGAGGCAGGATACCATAGTGTATTTGCAACGGTGACTGAGACATCCAAGAAATCTGAAACGCTGATATAATTCTTCCTGTTAGTCTAAAGACCATCTTACTATATCTAAAGCCAAAAGTCTAGGACTTGGAGCAGACAAACCCTATTGTTATTTCCCCAAATCGTTTCAGTTTGGTCAGTTTAAAGTAAATATACCTGTGTCTATGAACATTAACTTAGAAACATTTAATTGGATATTGAGAAAACATTGAGACTACTAAAAGGGCTTCCCTCTATTCCCACAAGGCTCTCCAGGCAAGTCAACAAAACTTCATTGTCAAGAGCATCAAGGACTGTTGACAGATCGACCAAAATCAACTTTGGTTTCTTTTCTGTGGCCATTGCCAAGTTGAGATTAGCAAGAAATAACCATTCCCATACAAGATGGGCATTTAATATCAGACTGATAGGGATCAAGGATACTTTCTGAAAGTATTAACAGTCTTCTGTCTCTAGTATTTTCCCCAGAGATCACGATACAACAAATTAATACAGAGTAAAGTATTCTGTCAACACGTAAGGCCAGAACATCTGGTATAAACTAATTTTTGAAGCTCTGATCCACTATACCCGCAAAACTGAAGAGATGATTGGAGTCCATGACTCATTTCTAGCTTCAGTGGTTACTAAGTTATAAACTTTCCAGATCACCGTTAAACTGATGTGAGTGCACACAGAATTGGGGGCGGAAAAGAGCTGGAAGGGACCTTGAGAAATCAACTCAAGGCAGGGATTTGACTTCTTTGTCTAAACCATCATCTATCTAAACCATCCCAGACAAATATTTGTCTAACCTGCACTGAAAAACTTCCAATAACAGCGATTCCACAAACTTTCAACATAATCTGTTCCAATGCTTAACAACTCCCATAGTTAGAAAGCTTTTGCTAATATTTAACCTAAATCCTCCTTGTAATTCAAGCCAATTTCTTCCCCTGTCCCAGTGGACAAAGAGAACAATGTAGCACCTTCTTAACACAAAACTGTTTTGTATTTGAAGCTGGATATCAAATCCCTCCTAGACCAAATAACTGCACTTCACCCAGTCTTTTATTCTATGCCAAGTTGTCTAAACATTTTAATTTTTGTTGCTGCCCTCTGGATTCTCTCCAGGTTGTCCACATCTTTCATAAAGTCTGGTGCCCAAAACCAGGCACAGTATTCAGGTGAAGTCTCACTACTTCTGAAGCGAATGGAAAAATCACTTCCTATGACTTCCATATGACACTCTTATTAATAGATTCTGGTATGCTATCAGCCTTTTTTTTTTTTTTTTTGCAACAATTTTATATCGTTGACTCGTATGCAGCTTATGACTGTAAACCACCACATCCTTTTGTGCAGTGCTTCAGCCTAGTGATTCATTCTCCATTTGGTATTTGTGCATTTGCATGTTCCCTCCTAAGTATAGAACTTTACAGTTTTCCTTACTGAATTTCATCTTACTCATTTTAGACCAGTTTTTTTTTTCAATTTCGTAAGCTCGTTTTGAACCCTAATCCTGTCCTCCAAAGTGAACGCCACCCACCTCGTGTCAGCCACAAAGTTAATGGGCAACTAGGAGAGAGCTTTCTACCTATGTTTCAGGCTCAAGACAAATAAGCTACTTAGCCTCTGTGAATTGGAACGATGATCTGATGAAACACTTTGCTGAAAGCCTCCTGGAAAATGAGGCTTTTTCTTCATCTGCTCTAGCATTTTCTTCATCTGCTCTAGCATCTGGATCCTTAAAAAGATAACTTATAAAAAGATTGCAAGGCATGACTTCCCTAATGTGGCACCGTTTTGGTTATGATTTATACATCTGCAATTTCCAGAACGTATATGTAGCTCCATTATATATTTAATTTTATCTTCCCAGGGTCAGTTGTGGATGGCAGTGAGTTAAACTAATTTTCCTTGTGTTCTTAGGTGCTTTATTCAACAGTGGCATGATGTTGGCCACTTTCCAAACTTTATAGATCTTTCCTGAACTAATAACCTGCTCTAAGTGGAAAAGATGAGTCTGGTGATGAAAAGGAAAAGTACTGACATGTCCTCTTTGATTAGGGGTAGTTCAGTTAGGATGGAATTGAGCTGACTCATTTGGATCACACGGGTAAGGGTGGAGGTACTTCCAGCATGAAGTGAGACACATTATGTTACATATAAATCTCTCTCTCCCTTCAAATAGTTTTGGCAATAGACTCTTTCTGAGTGAAGGTATTGCTACTCTTGGCAGCTAAACTGTTGATGTACCTGAACACTATGATACACTGAGTTTTAAAAACCATACAACTTATACTACCGAGTGAGTTCACAGCATTTCTGACAGCAAAGAAGTCTAAGAGGATAGCCTTGCAAGATATTGCTGCATCTTTTCTTGACATGGGAAAAATAACTATAGCTTCTGCCAGAGGCTTGGATGAGTTGGTATAAATAACTCCTTGGAGCATCACTAACCTACTTCAGCTGGCCCAGATCATAAAACCTTCTACGGTATCCTTCGAAATGACGTTATCATCTTCAAAACAGTCTCAAAGTTTTTGGTGGCTGCAACAGGCCACAGTTATAGGTAAACTACATGTACACTTCGGCATTACAGGGTAACCCATGCCAGGATAAAACCCTCTACCTAGGAACCTTAAAAATAGCAGAATGGGTTTATAGCTCCAAAGCCAGGTCTTTGTGAGCTGCCAATTCATCCTGGAGACATCCTAGGGCAGTATCCTGTCTGGATCCACAAGGTAAATCCGTCTCTATTCAGACTGAGTTTTTCAGCTGAGCTAATCCCCCTCTGGACCAGTCCCTTACTTTTAATTTACTTTCACGTCATATTAACATTTGTCACCCATTTCCACCTTTAAAAGACAAGTTTGTATTTTTTTTAAATGTCTGATTTTTTTCCTCATTTGCCACGTGAACAATTCGGTGAACTTTTATCCAACCTACCTTTTCTTCATAACAAACCAGAAGTGATCTTGAATCTGATCACTTGTTACTCATCCCGGTAGTATTAACATCTATTTGGTTTTTGTGTTTTCTGGGAACGCTACCTGTTTGTCCATTGAGACATTAGGCCACATACAGACATTACACTTTTACCAGTACAAGTGATCAGAAACTGGTCTATACCCATAACAGAAGTTCAGCACACAGGGTCTTTATACATGTGTGTCACGGGGTGGGACCTGGGAGCGGCCGTGAAGCTCCCTAGCGCCCTCTGCCGTGTCAATTAAGGTGATCCAGCACCCTCGACTCGCCTGCCACGTCTTTGATCTTATGAGTTCAGTTATGGGAGGCTGCCTACTTGCACCTTTGACACAGCGCCGATGTTACCTCCGTTCCTAGTGGGGTGCTCTTGCCCCAGCCTTATGGGCAATGCGTGCCTCCTGCCTCCCCTTCAGCATGCCCCAAGCCTCGCAGCTGTTCCTGGACGTTCTTGGGTCCTTGCTCTTCGGCACCCCTCTCTGACGCCCCTGGGCTAGTCTTGCACCCGGCGCCCCTGGGCTCACTGGCAATACTCTTCCACTCAGGCTCAGGTGGCCTGAGCCTTACCTCGCCCCCTCTGGGGCCTCGCTCTCACACTTCCCGCGCTGCACGCCCTCTCGGGCTGGGGTCTCAACCCCTATATGCCGATCGCCCGCTCGCTCGCCGTGCCCACTGTGGCACTAGAGTCCCCAGCACTATGGAGCCCTCCGGGACTCTCTTCTGGTCCTACACCCGGTTGGGGCTCAGGTGGCCACAGCCGTGCCTGGCCCCCAGGACCACCGTCTCAGTCCCTTGCCCTACTAGGGCTTCTCTCTCATCTCACCCCACAGGGCGGGGGTCAACACCCCTCAATACGCACCCCACGGGTGCAAAGAGCTGTGCCTGCCCGGCACCACTAGCTGTGCCCTGCTGGGCACCAGGAACCCCCAGATTATTGGGGAGCTCTCGTGAGGCCTCCTCACACCCCTACAGCCTCACCCGGTCCTCCGGTTTAACCATAACAAAACCATGAGCCAAGCGGCTGCAACACAAACAAGAAGCCTACCAGCTTATAACACAAAGCTTGCACTCACTAGGCTCTTTAGTCATGGCCCATTCTAGAGTTCTCTCTCTAGTCCATATCATCAAGCAGCCAGTCCGGGTAGTCAGGCTGCAAATGTACGCTCGGCCTGCCCGGCTCTCCCACAGAGCTCCTACTCTTGCAGCCACCAGAAGGGAACTGCCTCTAGGCTTTGGCCTGAGCTGTTTATAAAGGCCCGGCCCCGCCCCCTTCCGGTCACCTGACCTGCCTGATTGCCCCAGCAACCGGCACCTGGGCGGCCTTAAAAAGTAGCAGCTGCCCTTATTTCTTCCAAGACACGGGGCACCCAAGTGCCCCCATGACAACGTGCTCCAGGAATTGGGGGGGGGGAGGGGGTGCTCTTAATTAGAGCGGTACTGAGAGAGGCTCTAATTAAAGCACCCAGAGTGTGCTGTGGAGCAGCGTCCCTGCACTTCAAAATGGCAGCGGGGAAGCTTTAGCTAAAGCTCACTGAACAACTTTGAGATAGTGCCCCGTTGTCATTTTGATGAATTGAATCTGCTCCGGCACGTTGTAATTACACTGCATCGGAGCAGCTTCCCTGCTTGTGTATATTAGGCGTCCACATAGGCTGGTTTAAAAAGTGGCAGAACCCAGTCTAAGATTTGCCCCCACCACCAAAGGATGAACGTGTGTTCTGTTCACTACTGATCTAATCTACGCTGCTTACAGAAACGTACATAACTCGGATCTATTCCCCCTCAGGCTTTTTGAATGTCTGTACCTAACCAAAGGATTTTCTTACACACACCCACACACACACACACACACACAGTTGTGCTAGTATGAAATGGAAATAGTCCAGAGATGCAGAGAAATCCCTAGAGGAATGTAAACCGTCACAAAATTGAAAAGTTTTGGAATTCTAGAGTCAATCTGTGCCTGTTCTGTCTGTTTTGTATCAACTTGTAGGCTGTAAACTCTCATGCAGAGAGGGATTCATTAGCTCAGCACCTTCTACTTACTTTAGGGTATTATATGCCCTACATATGTTGAGCAATAACAATGAAATTATTATAGCTTCTCTTATAGGAAATCCTAACTGAGTTCAGAGACCCATTGTACAAGGTTCTGGAGATATACATAATAAAAGACAGCCCCGACTGGACTCTCAAGAATATAGAGTGGATGTAGAAGAGATGGATGAAGGGTGGAACTAAAGAAACATCCTTACCCCCCATTTTACATGTCAGAAACTGAGTCACAGAGAGATTAAGCGTTGCATTTTCAGCTGTGTGGAATGTCTCCAATGATAAAGTCAACGGGAACCACAAAAGATATCGGATGCTAGATGGCTTGACCAAAGCCCCAGTATTTTCAGTTGCAATTTCAGCTCAAACGTAAAAGCAAAATGAAGCAAATATTTGAGACAGATAACAGACAACATTTCTTTTTTTTGCAAAAATAAATATTGCTTGTTTTTTCTGACCCCACTCTAATTCACAGGCTCTGAGACAAACAGCAAGAGAAATAAAGAAGAGCCAGGAAGATCTCCGGTAAAATAAAAAATGCATAAGCCTCCACTCTACACCAAACTCTTGAGAGGGTTAATTTTGTATGTGAATTTACTTGACATTTCAGCACATACTTTATACTTCTGGACTGCGTTGAGGACTGGAAAGATTTTAAAAATCTTTTTCACTCTGGGACTAACTAACATGCACCTAAAAGCGGATGCAACCGAGTTCCCGTGCAAGATTCTGAGCACAGAGGGATGGAGCGGTTCAGAAACCTGGGAAAACCTCCTGAATGTATCTGCAAACGTCCCTGAAAAGCAAAATAATTTTCAGATTCAATCACTGCCAATGGAAGAATCCAGAAAACACCTGCTTGCTACGACTGTCCTTTGGTGGTCATTGCAGCCATCCAAGCTTACAGCAACTTTAAGGCTACTCCAAGTTGCGTGAAGAACCATGCCGGACTTTGGCCAGCTCTGCACTTGGGAGAACATTAAACTACTTCCTCCACAATAACCTGGGTCCAGTGCTGAACTCAGCTAGTCCAGTGATGCTAATGGGGAAGAGAGCCACATGCCTTTTATCTCATCGCACCGTTCAGTCACACCATCTTTCATTACAACTCACTTTTTCGTCCTTGGTCAATATGCTGTCAATATGGGCCCCAATCCTACAAGCTGGTCAGCAGACACACAGAGATTTCCCGCTACGGAAAAATCTTGAGAATGGGGACCTTGTAAGCTCCTCTAGGCAGGGGCTTTGTCTGCTTATCCATCTGCAATACCTCTAAAACCCTTTGAGCGCTACACAAATCACCTTAATAAATGATACTACTAATACATTAGCTTTTTGCTCTGTAGGCAATCTAGGAAGTGTTCAATATTATTTGTGCTAAACTGTGACCTGAAAGCTGAATCCTTCTTGATCGGCACAAATGAACTGGAAATTTAGTAGCAGATTTATTTGTTCGGATGGATTATTGTTTCTTTCACAAATGATTGCTGAGTCAAACAGCAGAGCATAATAATGATAGCCACCTCTGCAAACTAAGGAAATACTATAATAGTATATAATGGACTGGATTCTCCTGTCATTTACACCCTTCTAAATCAAGAGCTGGCCCACCAGCGTAAGCAAGGAGAAGATCAGGTCCTTTCCTGGCACTTAGGAAGGTGTAGCAGATACGTTTTGTGTAAATAAAAGGACAGAGAGGCTATGTCATGGCAAAAAAAGCAGCTCTTTAAACAATTTTCTGCATTGTCATGATGCTGCAATAGATCTATGCTTAGAATAAATGCTGTAGAGATCCATGGTATCTATTTAAGATGCTGGGCTAATTTTCTTCACCTTTATCCACCTGTAAGACGTGGAATAAGCAGCATTGTTGTCCCTGCATTCAGTGATGTACCTAGACTGTGGTCAAAGAGGACTTTGGTTTCCAGGAATCGCAACCCCTCCAGGAGTGCAAATTGATCACTTAACATTATTTTTAAGAAGTCCATTTTGCATCTGACCTGTTCACCTTCACATGACGGCATGACATCTTGAAATCACAGTGAGTATTCGAAAAATTATGTTTTAAATATGGGCCTTTGTATCTTTTACCACATTCTCTTCTGCCATGGTTATTACCTAATAATTTTTGACACTGGTGATTAAACAAAGTTTTACATTTTATGATTCTATTTCAAAAACACAATTGCTAACATATATATCAAGGCAAAAATTAAGCTTTCTTAAAGAGTCCGTAATTATATTTATGCATTAAAGTGTCAGCTGTTTAAAATGAATGATTTCAAACAATATTTTAATCTAATTGTTTTAAAATCAAACTATTAATCAGGATTTTATTGTCAATTCCAACTAATGGCTTGCATTTTAACATCCCAGACCACTGATGACATTCTTTAATTTGAGAGCACATTAGAATGAAAGTAATTTAATTAATTAAACAACAGCCGTAACTAAAAGGCTGAAGCTACCTAGTAAACAGAAAACAATTTGTTCTCTAACTTCATAGTATCTCTGGTATCTCTGTGCAATGCTTAGACAGCAGAAAACTGCAGCCTTTTCTGGAGATAATTCAGTAAAAAACAGAATTTTAAAGTGATTCAAAGTGATTTCTATTTTTTTGTGCTGCCTTTTCAGAGATATGGTCACATTAGTTCTTCAAAAGCTAGACTTTGCCAACATCAACATATATCTGAAATCCCTTAGCGGGCCAATGTGTGCCCTAGGATAGGTGTTCTTCCCACTTAGCAAAACCTAGTCTTTAGTCTGGGGAGTAAGGAAAACGAGCCTATTGATACGTACAGGTCTACTGATATACAAATGTACTCTACAAACACAGCCATGTTATCATTGATTTAAGACTAGAATTCTACTTTACGTGATTCTCTCTTGGCCAGCAACTTAATCCTAAAGAAGCCTGGGTACACCTAAAATAATGGGATGAAGCCTGATTGGGACATAGCTAGAAGGATGATTTAGAAGAATAATAGTTGATTTATATGATTCTGAAACTGCCTGCCAATGGGGAAAAAAGGAAACTCTTCCAGCTTTGCCGATATGGTTCTTTCTGAACTCAGGATTCAGGCACTGAATGGTGAATCAAAACAAAACAAAACCCTCAGCAGGAGAAGATTTGCATGTAAGATGATTTATTCTGTATAGTTCGCCTGTAGAAAAAAAAATATGGAAATGTGATAGGTACATATATTCAAGTAACACATCTAGCTCAATCACAGCAATAGACTTCTGGATCCGTAACTGCAGTTTTTAATTCTGCTTTGACAAATTTATGTAAACTAAGTGACTGGGAGTGGGCAATCATTGGCAGTTTAGATACCATTTATGTAATTTTTGTCTGAGTTTCCTACTGGAGGCTATCTGCTAAGTGCAAGTGAATTATCGCTTGTGTTTATTCCACTGATGAGTAGCACTCTAGGTAAGTACAGTCACTGCTTAAAAAAGAAACTGTCTTCACATGATGTAAAACGAAAGGGGTGGCCTTGTCACAGAAACTGCTCCGACAGCTCTTGCAATGCTTTATTGTACATCTTCTTACTCCTGAAGATGTGTCTGGTTCTCGCTGCTTGGTTGTAAACAATGCTGTATTTAGTGCAGGTAGGTGACATGAAGTCTGATTTATATTACAGAGGTAAATCAGTTGATTTAGTAGAGAAGACCCGCTTCTAGTTTTTATTCTGAATACTTTTCATTCAGAAAAAGGGACGAATTGGTAGTCATCCCTATTTATATCAGCGCATACATATCAGCACTCCAAACATAGGAGCTTGTTGCAGAATCCTCTTCGGCTTGTTCACTAAAACCCTAGGTAAATATCTGCAATCACCACAATTAGCTAAAATTAACCAGATAGGACTCGATCCAAAGCTCAGTGAAATCAATCGCTCCCTTCCACTGAATTTCAGTTCAAACCTAGATACAACTTCAATATCCACTGCCCTTCAATTCCTGTGCGCTGGGGTTTAAATCAAGCCCCAGATTTAAAGGGGAACTTAAACAAAGCTCACCTTTCTCTTGCTTTCATGTCATTTTGTTGCAAAACTATAAATCAGGCAAAGTGCATTCAAACTGGTCCTGGGTTTACTTGAACCTCAGCCCAGGTTTGCCAGAAGGGTCACGGACCTCAGCAAACTTTGCTTAAGCCCTGGGATTGGTACAAAATCTCAAGTTTCACCTTGTTGCACGTTTCATTGAGAAAACCTTAGCCCAGGCCCACGGATAACATTCGGCATGTGCAGAGGTTAACAAAAAGGTATTCACATTTTTAAAAATTGAAACTCATTCACTATTCAAATGAACCTGCAAGACTTTTGGATGAAAATAGGGAAGGCTGGAAGGAGAGAACTGCCCATGCTTTAAACTTGACACCGAAGATGACATTTTTAGGTTGGATCACAAGACTGCAAGGGGCCCCAAATACACAGAAAAAAACAAATTACAGAGGGGCTTTAAAGGTATATAGCTGGCACACTCAAAGAGTGATTTATCTCAACAAATTTGGCTCTGACTTTCAAAGTATAGCCTAGGGTAAAACTGAACACACCTTAGTGCTATACTTTATGATCCTCTGCCATTTCATACAAAGGGACTGTTGTGAATGTTCAGGATAACTGCATTTCTAATTGTTGTTGAGGAGCAACTTCCTTAACAGCACCAGGGGAAAAAATGATAGTGTGGCTGCGCGTGTGTGAAGGAGGGAGAGAAAGCAAGCTTCATCAGATATTCCTGCATTACTTATCACCATACTTACATTCTTTAGGCAGCTAAATACTTTCAGGACGTATTGATTCCCTGTACTGATAATTACGGTAGAATCGACCTGCATAAGCAGGAGATGTGGATATGTTGGAAAGGAGTCTTGAATAGTAATCTGAAATGGGAATAGTTCCTTTGCCTGTTAAAAAATAGGTTTTACTTTTGTATATCATGATTAATGTGCCTTTTTTCTTGTCCAAACAGTCATGGTAAAGCATTTGGTATATACTGCAAACGTCATTGCTCACCAAAAGGTGCAGACAGTTGGCTTTACTGGGTTATTTCCTGACTTTTAGGGCTACATTTTTGTAGCCAATCTTGCTGCAGTTTAAATGTATTGCATGAGTTTCCTTTTCCTTTTGGAATAGTATAATTTGCTTCATAAATTACATATGGTGGAAGCCTGTTGAATGAATAACCTTGTTGCACAGAAAATTAATTCTTTTGACAGGTTTATTCCTTTAACAGATATTTGGTGGAGAATTTTATTGTATTATTGTATATATTGTGGTTTGCTGCACACAAAATGTTTCACAGTATTTCAACAGATTTATTCCTTTAACAGAAATAATTATTCCTGTCCTTTTACCAATTGCTACCAAAGAAAGGATTTTCTTAATTATTCCATTTTTCAAGAGAACCTCACTTGTTTTGCTCACGTGTTTTGTTTGAGCAGAGAGAACATGTATTATTTTCCTTTCAATCAGTGTTCACTTAAATGCATGCTAATATATACAGTTGTAATGAACCATATTTTGTTTGATTATGTTAATCTATAACAGTGTTAATTTTCTTATATACGTGTTTATGTGTATTTTTTTTTAAAATTAACATTTTACCATATCTTACGGAGTATCTTGGATTATTTAGGCTCTGTTTGCTGCTTTGGAGTTAGAATTGAGCAGCAATTGGACAACGACAGAATTCAACACATTGAATGGCACAACTGATTTGAGGAAGGCTATATGTATTTAAGGAACAGAAAAAACAAAAACCAAAACACGAGAGCTGGGTTCCGTTCCTGTTTTTTTTCCAAGAACTCCTTGTGGAAAATGCCTACATGACAGAGATGCTCTGGAGCTTTTCAAACATTTGTAATATGCTGTCAAATCTTCTGCAAGTGAACTGCAAAGCAGCCTTATACAGGCTTGATGTACCATTTAGCAATACTTTTTTTTATTTATTTAATAGGAAGCCATGCACTAACACTTATTCTCTGTATGAACAAGAAAGAGAAAAAGCTTTTTCTTTTGTTCATGAAACTGTTTGTCTAAGATCCGGCAAACTCATTCTTCTTTGGGTTGATTCTTTCACTTGGAGTCTTTCCTTACTTTATGTCTGAATAATGCAAGAATTCATGAGACTGATCAGAGCCTTGGATTTGATCTATGCACACACTTTTAGAAAACTACCATTCGCAAAATTTCAGTGGTGTATATTATAGCTCCGACCTAGACTGGAACTGCAAATTCAAAAGCAAAAAGGTAAGCAGACTGGAATGAGCTTAAGGTCCAAATTCTTACAACCTCTCAAGATGAGAAAATTTTTTCTTCCAGCATTACTAAAGTTTACAGAACCAGTACAACTTTTCCAGCCAGTGTTCCTTGACCAGTGATCTAAAAGGAAAAGATGTGTAAATCTTCCTGGCAATCATTTTCTTGCAGTATGGAAAGCTCTGTCACGTTCTGCCATCAACCCATGCATATCTGAAATGTTTGAACAGTCCACTTCAAGACTAAAAGCCTTAAGTCGGTAAACAAGAAGCTAAATTTAGTGACCACAGACTTCACAGACTGCATAGAAACTGAAACCGCAAGTGACAGCTAGATATCTATCTGATATGTACTTGGCTTCTTGTATATCACAGGCCATTAAGGATCACCCAAATACCTTCTACAAGCCCAAAGGCTTGCATTATACCAACTATTTCAGTCTTCAAAAAGCAAAAATGTATATTTCACGTAAAGACTTGGTGAGACCATGGTGCCATCAATACCCCAACAATGGCAGGGAATCATCTAGGTTAGATATGCCTGTATCACCCCAACAACTGAACCATAATGCATTCTTCAGAGGAATGTGAATAATACTCCAAGATAGGTCTGCAGCAATATCACAAGGGTGAAAAATCTTTTGTCATTCCAAAATCAATTATCTACACAAGACGCTTACTGCGCATTAGCCTAATAACACTGTGTAGTAGTGTGGCGGTTAAAAACCATGCTAGTAGCCCACTGTGCCGTGTTATTAGGCTAATGCACAGTAAGTGTCACAAAATAATCGTGCGCCAGCACAACTGCACAGTAACTCTACTTACTGTGCATTAGTTAGTGCTTTATTATGCACAGTATCTAAGGCCCATTAATGAATGTGTAGACATGCCCAGCAAGGCCCTATGGAGGCAAGGAAGACACATGAACAACACCTACAGGGTACCTTAAGCTTCCTTAGAGAACCAGCTGCTACACACAGGCTCACATCTGCAATCACCAGTAGCGTACCCAGAGTGAGGCAACTGGGATAGGCACCTGGGCAGCAAGGGGAGGAAGGAAAAATACCACTGCCACTACACTGCACACAATTACAATGGCACAGTGGCAGCTGTAAACAGCAGCTGCCCTGTGTTTTGCAGCTGCCCCACATGCCCAGTTGCATTGCTATTTCTCTGCCAACTACCACCCATGTTTGATGCTTAAGAGCAAAGATTAAAAAAAAAACACCCCAAAAAACTGCTACATTATGCATCAATGAAAAAAAATCATTCCCAGTCCTTAAAGACAACCAGCTGAGGCACTCCAGCATAAGGTTTAATTGTGCTGGTTGCCTTTAGGCATAATGAAGAGCTGCAGATCACATGAGCTTGAGCAGGGGTTGTGAACAGAAGGGTAGGCCGGAAAGAACCACCACCCCCATTCATCTTAGCCAGACCCTTCACCCACAGGGCAAAGAAATCTGCCCACATGCTGGATTAAAGTATATCTTAGAGAAAGCTATGCAGTCTGGTCTTAATGACTGCAAGTGGCAGGTCTACAACTCCCATCAACTTCAGTTGGCCTTGGTTCTGGCCCCAAGTGAGCAGAGTCAATGTAGTTCAGAGAGTTACACACACACTCACACACACGTGCACACACAAAGTTCCGTCAGAGGGCAGTGACATCCATGCACGGTTGCACTACATCACAAAGTACACTTCATTTTAAACCGACAAGTTTAATGGTTCCCAACATTAAGGTGTTTTAGACTAGATTTTGCTATCATATTATTCTAAAATTGCTTTTAATTACTTGGCATTGGACTATTTTTATGGCTGTGATGTGACAAGGGTCAAAAATTACAAAATAATTGCTTTATGAATATCAAATTGGAGAGATGTCAATGTGACATGAATATAATAGGATTGCAGCATGACACTGCGGGGAATGTGATATAAATATATACCATATTATACCTGATTACCTACAGCTGAGTGTATTTTCCTACTGCAGTATTTCTGCTTCTCTGTTCAACTGCAGCCTTCACCCAAAACATAAACTTCAGAAGATCATGGAGTAGCACTGAATGGAGGAACAGAAGTTCATCTAGGTAACACAAACGCTTCGTAAGTAGGTGGAGGAGAATATTTAAGCGACAAGCAAGTACTGTACTTAAATGAGATCCCTACTGCATTGCATAGTTTATTTGAAGCCAGATTCAGGTATACTGACCCCTCATATTTATAGGTTATCCTTCTTAAGGGGTAGCTGTAGCAGTCTAGAAGCTGACTTGCTGCTACTAATCAGGCTTAGAAAAGGCAATTCCAGAGCGGAGGTTTCTTTTTTTATCATCTTTATCCTGTGAAATGGCACCAATGAATATTCTTCTAATTAACACATCCCGGTTACATCAAGACCTCTGAGAAAGCTGTTAATCCAGCAAAATGAGAAGCCTTTATAAGATATGGAGAAAACTCTTCAAACAAATATCTCAGACTGTAACATCTCGAGGATATAAATGCTTTAAAGATGGAGTGCCTGATTCAGTACTTTGTCATTGGCATAAAGCTAGAGAGTAGCACTCCACTGAAGTCAGAAATACGCTGGCATAAAACTAGAGTAACAGTGGAGATGATTATTTCTAGGAACAGTATCACGGCTAGATTTCCAGAAATCTGTATGTGTATTTTCATAACGAAGCAGCGCTTACGAGCAACACAGTGTGACATTTGAGCAACCTAGGAAAAGGCAGGTGGAAAAAAAAGTTACTGAAAACATCTCTTATTATAATACATTCAAAATCCTTGCCATTATGTTGGAAAGTTAAAGCCAGTGCATCCTTAACTGCATTTTGTCTACAGCAGATGAGTTCCTCCGTTTTTAACCATTGTCTATGCACTGACTGCAGCCAAGCAAAAAATGTAGGGCGGCAGTGGATAATTATTAGGCTGGAAGGCCACTTAAGGAGTTTTGGTGAGCTGTCGTGAGGAAGTGGCCGGTCCTGGCATGGTGGGAAGGAGGGCAGAGTGATCCTATCCAGCCCCATGACCGTTTGCCCCACTCCCGCACCGGTGCCCAGGGCACCAGACAGAGTGGGTGGGCGAGATCTCCATGAAGACTGGCCCAGGGCCCCCGCAGGCTGGGCGGATGGGATGGGGCCAGGTTGGGCAGGGAGCAGCATCTGGAAGTGTGATGGGCAGGTGAGGCTGGGATTGTGGGGCGGTGATGGCATGGGGCTGGGGCCCAGGGAAGCTGCAATTTGCTCCCCACACATTCCTGTGACTGGCGCCGGTTCTGTAGGCATGGATGTGCAGGGAGCAGATCGTGGTTCTGCCCTAGGCCCTGGTCCTGTGCTGTCACCACCCCATGATCCCAGCCCTGGCCTTGCCTGCCCATCCCACTCCTGGATACCGCTGCCTGCCTGCCCACCCGAGACCCCATCCCATCTGCCCAGCCAAGTGTGCCCTGCTCACAGCTATTGCCAGTGTCCATGGAGACCTAAACCCACCCGGTCCATCTGGCACCCCCGGTCATGGGTGCGGAGCAGGCAGGCTTGGCTGAGCCAAGTCCAGTGGCGTAGGCATTGGCAGCCGCCATCATGTAGAGTGAGCTGCCACTGCAGGGGCTGTTGGGAGGCCGAGTTCAGCCGCCGCGCCACCCCTGTCCCACCATGTGCCCGGGGGCAGCAAAACCAGCCACATGTGCCATGGCCCGGGCTGGGTGGGGCTGAAGGACATGCTGCGGACCAGATCAAATCCCTTGGTAAGCCAGATCTAGCCTGCACAGCATATTTTCCCCACCTCTGATTTAGGGGGATGTTTAAATGATCCCTAATCAATGGAAATTAGGAATTTGCTTTGCAGAACAGGATGGACTTCAGAACCAGTGGGGCTCCGTTCTTCCATCCTAATTTAAAAGCTGTTAGTCATAATCCTGATCTTACAGACATGTATGTTTATGCTTCTCTTTAAGGAGACTTCTGGTAGCCAAGATAAGCAGGTAGACTAAGTGCTTTCAGGATTGGAGACAATACGACTCCCTGCAGAGATCTGATTGGTACATCTGGCAGCATCTGATCTTATTGTTTAGTTGGGGAGGAAACAAGGTCGCTAAGTGTGCCAATTCTGAAGGGAAAATCCTGACTTGAGGAAAAATAACACAGTAGAGGGTTTAATACATTTTGAGTGAACTATTCAAGTTGGTTCAATTACAATCCTTGCACCCATAAAGTGAAACAGCAAAACCCATACAAAACTCCCTTGTCCACCCAAACCTTTAAATTATCTCTCTACATCAATAGCAAATACACTGGATGAATTTTTTGGAGATTAATAACCAGCTCTATAAGTGGCCATCAAAGACTCCCAGATTTATAATTTCCAGGGTATTCCTTGTGTCTCGATTGTTATTGTTTAATTGTAGTCTACTAAAAAATTCCAAAGCTCTATAAGAAAGAAGCCAAGTAACTATATGGAAAACACATGAATATGTAATTTTAACAGCTGAAATTATATATATCTGGCAAGCCCTACCTAATGGTTGCATTGAGTCCCCTTGGCAATCATACTCCTGTGTTATTTTAGCTGTTCCACTAGTTTGTTACATATGTTGTAAGAATTATACTCTATCCAAACTCTAAGGTAGCTTTTCCATGCATAGTAGGCCCAAAAGAGAGCTTTGAAATGGAAAAGGACAAAAATAACTTGTTTTCTACGGAACCGCCAAGTGTCTGCTCAAAGTCAATGATCGCTGCTTGGATTTGTGGCCTTGAAAAAAAATGAATTCCCCATTAACTACTTACCCAGGTCTGGAATTTAAAATGGCAGTTTATATTTCTACAGCAGAAACACGCCAGGCAGTTTTAGTGTCGCATTTTCTTTTTTTGCTCTGACCAGTCCAAAACACGTAATATAAGGAAAAATACAGAATTATACATCAAAAGATGTGGGGGGCGGGGGGGAGGGGACAAGACTGGGGGGAGACTATGCTGCAGTTGCAGCAACACTTTGGCAGGAGTGCGTTTATACGTATGTGTGAGCATAACCTCCAAATAGCTTCCGCTTGACTTTATTTTGTCTGTATTTGCATCCAGCTGGTATCTCCGTCTTCCTGCATGATAACCAGAATGCCGGAAATTTGCTGAGGGTGACACACAAAATCAATGAGGACATTTTAGTCATTATATCAAATTAGAAAAAAAAAATCTCAATCCTGACTAAGATGCAGCAAGGAAACAAGCTGCCAGTAACATCATCTGAAGCAGATGGTTCCAACTGCTTGGAATGCTCCTTATTGCAGACTTCGGTGACTCCTGAAATAACAGAAAGCTACAGAAAGGAGAAAGGAAGTAAAATAGAAAGTGAAATGTAGTACTGAGCACCATCTAACAGGGTCTTACTGATAGTTTGGTCAGTGCTCCTCTGCCTGTTTGAGGAAAAAAAAAATCCACTGATCGGTCATGGCTAATGACACATCTTTATCTCATATGCTGCCATTTTAGAAATATGTATCGAGCATCTTTCAGCCAAAATGAATCAAATTTGAAAAAGGATATTGCTGTGGTATGCCAATGGCAGAAAGATGTCATAACTTATAGACCACCTGCGGATTTCAGCATAATTGACTGTTCGACGGAGAAGAACATACTGTTCACTGACAAACTTGTCAATAAAATAAATGATAATAAATGCTTTCTATTTATGCAGTGTGATTTATGAAAGGAACTCAAAACATTCTATAAAAGGTCTAGAAGTATTATAAATAACTGATCAGAAACACAGCACAAATTTTTAACGGTGAGGATGACTGACCACTGGAATTTACCGAGAATTACGATGAATTCTTTGCCACTACATGTTCAAATTGGGCTAGAATGGCTTTCTAAGATGTACACTTGTCAGGCCATAAGCTAGTAGGATCAATAGGAGGATTGCAGGATGGTTTGTATAGGAAACTCAAGTATATAATTAAAAAGGTCTCTTCTATCCTTAAATGCTATTATGTGAATTATTACCCAGTTTTACCGGTGAGAAAACTAAGACAAAGTATAAAACCTTTTAGAAATGAAGAGTGTTGCTAATCCCATGGCTCAAACTGCTCAACAGTTGCCTGATACTGGTTACTACACTGACCTCTTTTACAGATTTGGAAAGTGAGGTACAAGGGAATTCAAGCTAAGGCAGGGGCTGTCAACGGGGGGTGGGCAGGAACGGAGCGCCGCCACCCCACGCTGCCTCACACGAGTAGGGCTGGGGCGACGGGAGCAGGGCCACACAGATGCCGCGTTGCCACTGCTTGCCACCCACTGCTCTGTGCCCAGCCACTTGCCACCCCTCTTCCCCCCGCACACTCCATGTCCGGCCACTCACCCCCCCCCACTCCGTGCCCGGCTGCTTGCCACCCCCCCGGGGTGGTTAAAAAGGGAGCCACTGGGGGCACACTTATTAAAAAAGTTTCAAACCCCCTGATCTAAGGTCATGCAAGAAGTCTTCAGCAGACCTGGTTACAGAACCTAGAGCCTTCGCCAGGTAAACTTCTCCATTTTGACCATTCAAAGGCATGTGTTAAAGCAGTGTCTCTCAACCCATGGTTCAGGACCCAAGAGTGGGTCACAAGAATATATGAAAGGGTCGCAAACGAACTTTAAAAGCAGATCAACAAGCTTTAAAAATGGATTTTCCTTTGATGGAGAAAAATGTAGGAAACCCTGGGTTTTTCCTTGCAAGTGGGCAGAGTTCCAGCCCGCAAGGGACTGCTTGGGGCACCCTCCCACCCCACACACTACAGGGCCGGGGGGTGGGGGGCAATGGGTCAGGAGTGAGGAGCACCGAGTTGGGACTGGCCATCGATGTATACAAATGGGTCCTGGTACAAAAAAGGTTGAGAACCACGGTGTTAAAGGACAAGTCTCCTGAAAGTTTCAGATATTTGGGATACTGGGAAGCAGTTTTTATAGAGAACTCTGAGGGACGTTGTCACGACCGAGTCACTGGTGTTCTCTCTCATTTTGAGACTTTTGTTGGACTGAATAAAGTTCTTGGTTTGGCTGCAGGCGGATATTTACAACAGAGCTGGAAAAACGGCGAGGAATTCATACTGGACACAGTTCAGACAGGGGACAAAGGCCACCATTTGAAAATGGCCTAATAATAAGTATTAGTAGCAAGTTCTGCTGTTTTTTTTCGTGAAAGTCTTACAGTACTTCTGTGTATCAAAGGTGGCAAGGGTAGTTAAAAACTACACTACAATAGAGCCAGGGTATTTGTGCAGTTTAAAAGGGTGCTAAGTAACAGGTGAACCTAAACAGGAGGAACAGAGACTGTGCAAGAATGCTAGTAAAGAGAAGATAACTGAATGGCCGCAATGCTCTGTAACCAAAAATAATGATAACGTTGGATATTACTTGCCCTGTTCTCTTTCTGTTGGGACATACACGAACTGTAACTAGCTAAACAATGCCATGAGGAGAGAAGTTGCTTGCCTCTAGAGTTTACTAGAGACCAGAACAGAACGGGCCAGATCCTCCACCAGCATAAATTACTGTAACTTCAAGGAAGTCCATAGAGTTACACAGCTGATGATCTGCTCTGATATTGGAAGAATGACTGAAAAGCTGCAGTTGTCACATTTGTCCCCAACAATACTAAACGGGCCTTCCAAAATGCTAGCTGCCCAGTCGCTTCTTCCATTTGACCCCCGAAGGAATTAAGTTTAAATAACTACATTCAACACACAGATTAAAGGACAAAATACATGATTGAAAATGATCAACCACTAATAGCAAACAGTCAGAGAGATACT
Source organism: Crocodylus porosus (assembly GCF_001723895.1). Classification (NCBI taxonomy): domain Eukaryota; kingdom Metazoa; phylum Chordata; order Crocodylia; family Crocodylidae; genus Crocodylus; species Crocodylus porosus. Next base: position 9,244,620 of record NW_017728917.1, read on the forward strand.
GTGAAGGAAAAAGTGACTGACTTATCAACATTATTTTCCTTGTTCTTGATCTAGGTCATCAAGTAGATTAATATGTAGTTGCAAGCTGTTCATTCATTGTAGAGGAGCATGTACATAGCAGTAAATATCTCCCACGGCACTGATAAACTCTCAGAGGCTATAGGCCAAGGTGTTTATGCTCTGATGGAGACATTTGTGCCAAGTACATGCTCCCAGTGATATAGTTATAAGCATTAAACTCAAAATGTAACTTTAAAAATCTATTACGGTCTATCGCTTTTATTATTTCCAAGATGGACAACTGTGTTGGTTATTATCAATATGTTGTGAAAGGGGCTTTGAGGATTGGGATTTGAGGGGGAGGGGAGGGGATAAGAACATTTAGACCTTATATAAATTTCTCAGTGTCTAACAAAACTGATTTCTTCTCATATTTTTTCCCTGTGCTCCCTCCAAAAAGTCAGTCAGAAATCAGAATAACTATCAAGAGCTAGATATATATGTGATCTGTAATGTAAAAGCCTAAGGTCTTCTTTGCCAGGGTCCCTCCTTCAAGGTCTTCACTCTCTCTTGCTTTCTCTCTCTCAGTCCATTTATCTTTTGCTTTTTTCTATTCAAAACTCACTAAGTTGGGGGGGAAAAAAATCTTATAATTTCAATGAGACAGTTCCTCGACACTACATCCAGGATACTATTCCTTTCTCTCTTTCTCTGTCTTTAGTCTTTTGACCTAACACTTTTCTGTTCAGAGAACCTGCCTCTTCTTGACTAATACAGGGATCTGTCTCCAATAATGCCCTTCCTGGCTGCTTACTCTACGTTCTGCTGAAAGGCATCTCTCATTGTCCTAAAATTTCTCCCCCCTTCCACAGACTTTCGCCTTAATAGGGGCTCATCTCGTCTCTCAACAGCGGCAGCTTAACATTCCTCTGCTCCACACAACAAGGTTTCTGAGCCCCTTCGACCTGCACGCTAGTTCATCATCATCAAGAAATTTCTTAACACACTCTTCCAACATGGTGACAGGCAAGTTGGGAACAAGGGGGAGATAAACAGTGCCAAGAGCTCAGGAGTCCATAACATCGGTATAAAGTGCATGTGCACATGCAGAAAAAGCTTTCAAACAACTGCAAAATTTGAAACATCTAATTAAAAACAAAACCTGCTTCTGAATCAGGTTCGTTTCAAACTCAAAAGGCATCGAATCAGCTTGAAATCCTGCAAAATGAATCAGTACGACAACTGCTTTGAAGATTGAGGGTATAGGAGTGTAAGACTGGAAAGGGCCTCCTGAGACATTAAGTCCAGCCCTTTGCTTTTGCAGGCCATCATTTACCCAAAGATTCAACAAAATCTCCATTTCAAACTCTCCTCTCCCACTTAACCACCAGGCACCATAGCAGGGATAAGTGGTAACGGCCTGCCACTCCAATGCCAGGAAGCATGTAGAAGATCTTAGGAAAAACACCATTCTCCATACTACAGAGGAAGAAAAAACCCTCACTGGTCTAGGGGAAAAATTGCTTCCTGATCCCAAATTTGGGAATCAGTATGACTACTTCGCTTGCCACCCTGTTGGAAGTGTGCATGAAGAAAAGCAACACCCTCCAGCCAAGGATCTGAGTTTTCCAAGTGCTTGTAGGAGCTTTTCACCCTAGTAAAAAGCCCTCAGGCTTAGCGGTGGCCAACTTCACAGAAAGGCAAAAGCCAGCCCCACAACCCAGAAGCCAGCAGAAGTCATGAGAGGGAAAAATATTTTTTTTTCCTGGCCCCTACAAGTGACCAGCAAGAGCCCTGAGGCTTGGGGTATACAGAACAGGGCCAATCCATAATTACCTATTTGACACTATGGAGCCTTTGATCTTCAGCACCCAAGGGAAGAGGGCACTCTTCTCAATAAAACTATTATTGTACAGGTATCTCATGTTATTTAATTGAATATAATAGGCTCTTAGAAGCCAATTTTGGTCACAGAAGGCTCCACATATTAGAAAGAAGTTGTCAGCCTTTACTGCTTTGGAAACATAACATTGAAGAGGTCAGATAAGAACTTGGGCAAACATGGGTTTGTATTCATTTCTTTGGAGGATCAGGTTGATAGTTTTATGAGAGCTATGGTGCAGTTATATTGTGGGAGGCACCCCCCTTCTCCATGCCTCCGTATACGGATTAGAAACATCCATACATAATCATCACCAGAAGCTGATCATGTAAAACTGAATTTAATCATTAACATAACGTTTTGTACAGCAGGTAAAAATAGGCTCAGATCAACAAAACAACATTTTATTTAAATTTCAAAAGCATGCAGTTTTGCAGTTTTTCATTTTACCAGCTTACATGAGCATTGCCAGTACCATTATTTTTTATAGGATTTTGACAAGACTTGCCTTCATGAGCACACAGGTAAAGAGCTGCGTTTAAGCACTTATCTAGCCTCTAACTAAATAAACAAGTGAAAATTAAACTTTAAAGCCCCGCAGCGATCAGGAGTAAAGCTCAGAGTGTAAAAATAAAATTAGTTTTATAGGCATAAGCAAAATTAATTTCTGTTTTGTGACATAAAGAAAACAAAACCGAGAATGCAAGGTTTGATTTAAAGATCTGTCAGTCAGCATGTAATTTAATACAGAGTGACATATACTGCTAAAAGGTACAATATTAACATTAAACAAGACGACCAAAACTCTGATGATTAATATTACGGTGATGACAGAATGGGAGTGCCTAATTTTAATCCACTGTTTATCTACACAAAGTAATTTATAGATCACTCGACATGTTTTAATAGTAGACATAAAAAGATATCCTCTCATATCCACTTGCTTGCAAGATCTGACATTTGGAGTTAGGTGTTCAGAAAATATCTGCCGTTGCATTTGTTGGACATTTATACAAATAGCTAGTCATCCTACACACAGTTTATAAAAAGTGATCTATTAATAACAAAACAGCTCCAGAGGCGTATGGCCTCTTAATATTCAGGTGGAATATCAAGTGTTTAACTTAAAATAAGGGCAAGAGCACAAAGAGTGGTCAACACATTGATTTGGCTGCCAAATATAGTTTTTACCATCATAAATCTCAGGCTGACGACTGCACAAAGCCTGCTTTACCTAAACACTGCCAAGTAAGGGTGTTTATTCACCGATTGGCTGATAGTCACTATGACAACTGATGCCACAATTAGACAAGTACAATCCCACTTTCAAACATGCCCACAATTCATTAATTCAGCAGGACTTTTGTTGACAGTATGTTATGAGGGAAATATTTAATACAATTCCAAGGCTGATATATTCTCGTTATCTATAGCAAAATAAATTACAAGAACTGATGAAAACAACCATTTAATTAGGCTAAAGTAAGCCTGAGAAGCTACTCTGTAAATTTTAGTTTATTAAATGAACTCACGGGTTGACAATACTGCGTGTGTGGAAACGTAGTGATGAGGTTGAACAAACAATTTTAAGGCTAAACTAAGAGAGGCATTATTTTCAGCAAAACAAAGGTTTCTGGCCTCAAACCCCCCAACCCCAAAGAGTTTTCTACCAGCATCTTTCCTATATCCAGGAAGGAAACTGCACACCAGCTCTCTGGTCGAGGGCTGTAGGTAGGTGTAGACATGTACAGCAATCTTAATGCTCAAGTCAAAAGTGACTTGTCTACAATATTTTGTTCTCCACTGGACTACTGTCTTAAACAGCAAAGGAGGAGGTGGAAGGCCAGAGGAAGCTAAGGCCAGGTACAGACATTACATTTGTACCAGTATAAGTCTACACCCATAACAGAAGAGAAAATTTGGTGCACACTGGTTTCAAAATGGTGAAAGCCGGTCTAAGATTTGTCCCCCGCCGCGAATGTGTATTCTGTTTGCTACCAATCTAACCTACGCTGCTTACAGAAAACCGTGTAACTCAGAGCAATTCGGCCCAAGGCTTTTTGAATGTCTGTACCCAGCCCAAGAGTGTCAGAAGGGCCAACAAAGTTAAACAAACGGACAAAAAGCCTTAAAAGACAATAGCAGCAGTATGGGGATGTAGGGAGAGTGAGAAAGCGCTGGAAGACCTGCACAGACGTACAAATGGTTCTGACTAGAAGGGCTTTGAGAACCCAATACAGGCAGTCCTCAGACTTACGACACAATTGGTTCATCTTAAAGTGAAACGTTGCAACTCGGAACCGATTTTCCCATAGGAAACAAGGTTATAAATGGGGGATTGTTCCTGAACTGAGGCCTGATACCCTATTTTCACCAAAAATAACCCAGAATTTTGTACTCAATCAATTACAGATGAGTAACATAGTTACATTAACGTATTTATATTGTAAATAGCAATCGTACTGATTTGGAAGGACTTCTTTGAGGTGACTTGGCTGGACTTTTTGAAGGGCTCTTGGCTGGAGTCTTCTCAGCAGACCTGGCTGCAGGTTTTTCTGGAGTCTCATTTGCTTTCTTAAAGAAAGTGTCCAAGGAAGTTTGAACAGATGGGAGATGGGCGGCGCATCAAGTGTTGTAAAGTCAAAACTGACGTCGGAAAGTTGAAACAGGGTATCGATTTATAAACATTGTACGTGCGAAACGTAACTCGAAACGTTGCAAGTCGAGGACTGACTGTACAGACAAATGATTAGGGGCTCGTTGGGGATAATATCTAAATTGCTGTTAGTAAAACTGGGTACTTCAGTCCACATTAACAAACAAATGAACTGCCCAGGGCTGCCATGCAAGACAGGAGCCATCGTTGTACAGTGCCACGCAAAGAATAAGAAGGGCAGAAAAGTTTAAAACAACACTAAGTGCAGCCCAAAGCTTCCTGGTGTGATTTTCAAAGCCGATTAAAAAATCTTAACAGGGAGAGAAGAACTGCTTCCTTTCAATCTATCTAATATTCTCATCCTTAAAAGATTTCTAATCAGAATATGCTTTATGGATCATTGAGAAGAAAGGATACACTAGGCTGGCTCCGGATTTGACTTAACTGCCCACTAACTCCTCCCTGGCTCCCTTCCTCTCCTCCTGACTCTCAGATTGGAATATCATCACAGCAAAAACCGTGCTCAACACCAGGCACAGACAAGTTCTGGATGAGCTGAGCAAGTGTGCATGGGAGTGTGCATGTGGGGGCCTAGTGCTCGCTTCTTCCTTTAAAACTCACTGTGCTTTTAAACGTGGGTCAATTCAGCCAAAGAACTTAGGTAAGGTTTCCAAGCTCATAAGTCTCACCAGTGGCAGAGGTGAGACTATAAACCAGTTTATTGAGGCTCAATACTTACTGTGGTTGTTAGAAATCATGAAATAATAATAATAGGGGATTAAGTCTTTCCTAAAACAGAAATAAGATGCGGCTTTTACTTAAAAAACTTACAGACTAATGAGAAACCTGTAGGTCCAAGATGCCCCCCTTCCCCCTCCCTGCAGTTTTCCGTACAGACTGGGGGCCCCCTATTAGATGTGATGTAGTGAGGGCTTAGCAAGACAGTAAGATGGAGGTAGCTACTTAGCTATGGATAGTGGACAGTATGTTAATGGTACAAACCTTTTTGGTTGACTGGCTCATTTTGGTTCATTCATTCACCGTTATAACACTTCCTCTATGCCTCCTCATTATGGTTTTGCTGTACATGCCTGCATGTATTTTTTATACAAATGTCAAACATACAGAAAAGGCACTGTTCAAAAAAATTAAAAGGACCTGGATCCAATGTGACACACTGCAGTGAAACTCAGTGGCTGGCACTTATAAAAACTCGTGACAACTACAGCCGAGGTCAAAGCAACCTATGCCAGATGCAGGCAAGAAGAGCCTTTGTTGAGGCTTCTGTGATCCTTGCTAGCCCGTGTTACGGTAATGCTAGAGGGGACATTCAGTGGTTTTGGAGAGACTGGGCGTTGCAACAGACCAAAACACACAGACGGTGTTCATGTAGGCAGCGTTAAGTGTTGCAACTTCTTAACAACCGAGTCTGAATGACTTCCCAGTTAATGCATCCGTCTCTCTGATTTCAGTTTTAGAACCTGAACAAGACAGGAAAGATGGTAACTAAGTTTAGGGAAGCAGACTGCTTTCTTTTTTTTAATCTAACAAGCAGGTATGTTCTAATCCCCAAAACACCTGAACAACCACTTAGCAACATAGTCAGGACACAATCCAACTATTTTGTACCGGGCATCCGTGTCCATAATTTCTGTAGTTACTGGAAGGGAACATGGTTGCAAAGGTGGTGGTTAGTGCAAATTAGTCCCCTGGCTTTAATTATTTTTCAAATAAACAACGGGAAGCTGGTGTTACAAACAGCTCCCAGTTGCTATTGTCTGAAACCAATATATATATATGAAAAATTGGTATCTAGTAGCACACTTTTCACAACTATAACTAGATAAAGTGGTCTGCTTGAATAAACCCTTTTCTAGAATATATATCTATATCATCTCTTGTGCTATATAGTACTTTTATATGTTACTTTTATAGTATATCTATCTATATATAGTACTACTGATACATACATACATATCAAATACTATACTACTGAGATATCTATTTATTTATTGCTACTGGTAGTGATATCTATATTATATTATTATAGATATAGATATCTATTAATAAATTTATATCTATCTATATCTCATTATTGAGAGAGAGAGAGAGAGAGAGAGATGTAGGTAGGTACTGTTCAAAGATTTCAAACCTGAATATACTTGCTTGGTTCCCAAATGGCAGCTCCGTGTCCAGAACTCAGCTCAAGAATGCAACAGGAGGATTTTTGTCCTAGCTAATTTCAATCTTACGTTGCATCCATCACTACAAGCACCATGAGCATCATCCAAACCCCACCAAAATTGACAATAGATTTGCATTCACTACAAAGGTGTGGTGTCCTTATTGAATCATTCCCCCTGGGCTTGGAGCCGCTGTGTAAAGGTGGGAGGAACGCATGCACTGCAAAGTGGAACTGGGGATGAGGAGAACAGCAGGATCTGCTGGGTGGGCTCTCAACTGACCTGCGAATAGTCTGTCTTTGTTCATAGCAGCACAGCAACCATCTTCCATGCTGTGCTCTGTGCCATGTAATGCAGGTCTATCCTCTAGATCAAGGGTGTTGACTGAGTTGGACCAGATCCCGACAACGGTGTTTCTTGCAGGGTGGGTGACCCACTTGCAGATTTGGCCACTGGGGCTTCTCACTGCAGCTGCCAGAGCCACTGCGTTGGCATCAGCAGCCAAGGAGTTAATGCTCTACCACTGCTGCTGCTGAAATGCTGATTTTAGTCTCTTGTGGTGGCCAAAACCACTCAATTCGGTGGCAGCATTCACTCGCTGCCTGCTGGCTGTGTGGACACAGTGGCTCCAGTAGTCCCAACAACACAATTGAATAGGGGCAGCATTAACTCCTTGGCTGCTGGCAGCTGAGACCAGAAATCCTGGGGGAAATATGATTCATATGCTGATGGGGGCTGTGCCCAATAGGGAGGAATGTTGGGGGGTTTCCCACCCCCCCACCTTCCCTCACACCCCACAAATCCTACATAACCACACCATGCCCACCCCCCAGCAACCTCCCCATACCCACACCCCAACATACTTCACCGCCCCACAGCTACACTCCCTCACAAACCCCACATGCGCTCACATACACACCCTACCATATGCACATACCCACCCACCCCCACACAATATACAAGAATATATTTATTTTTGAGCTATTATGCAATTGTCTCTATAGACACTCTGCAAACACACACAAATCAGGATGAAAATAATTTTTTAAATAAAATTAAAATACGTTATAGTAGAAGTCTGACTTTTAGTATGTGATTTGTTTTTTTTTTTTCCGTTCCAAGATGGCAACCCCTCCCCGAACCGCACCAAACTTCTGGGGGCAGAAATACCAGAGTACTTCTGGGGCAAGAAGAGGTGAGTTAGGGGGCGGGACTTCCAGTCCCAAGGTGGTGACCAGGGGGCAGGGCACCTGTCAAGGGGTGGGGCTACTATTGCCACCCTCAACAGCTCACCAAAACTCTTTAAATGATCCTCCAGCCAAAATAATTGCCTATCCCTGGTGCAGACTGTTACAATCTGAGTCTAACAGCAATATTATACAGATACAATTGTACAGCCTCTTCCCTAACACCGCTGGTTGCATTAACATAAGTTTATTTCAGCCAAACTTGCTTTACAGATTTGCACCCATAGATTAGGCCCTGCATGCAGGAATGGTAAAAGGAGATCCAGGAGATCTTTTGAGAGTTAATTGCCCCTTGTGGTGACAATGGAAGACCCTGGCACAGGGAGCACACTGAAACGGTTTCTTAGCATTTCAATCGTTTGCTGTGTGCCAACCTTAAAATTGCCTTAGATCTTTTCTGGGGCCATCATTACACCAACAGCAAGGGCTGCTGCCGGTATAATCTACAAGAAGCAACATGTTAGCAACTAGCGTGCATGGCATCAAATAAAATCAGATTAAGAAACTTCACGTAACAAATGTTAGATTAGTTTGCACTTTTAACACCGTTCATCCTGGTACTTGCAAATTAGGGAAGCACATATTACCCACAGTTAGCACACATAACGGACGTGCAGAAAGTAAGAGACTGGCCCGAAGGGATGCAGCAAGACAGTAGCTGAGTCAGTGATATAATCTACAGCAGGGCTGTGCCAGCTTCGTAGCTGCTGTACTAATTGTGTGGGCTCTGGGCTGCACGCTATGTAGGTGGCATGCTGTGGGGGCCGCATCCTGTGCAGGGTCCCAGGACCACACCCGCTGCCTGGGGAAACTTCACTTTAACACCACCTGCCACACTGGTAAGCCCTTCCCTTTCCCTCCGCTGCTGCGTGAGCAGCACACGAGCCCCTGCCAGTCAGACCAAGAGCTTACCAGACCCCTCCTGCTGCGCCCTCCAGCTCCAGGGACTCGAGCCACCACTGCAGCCGGAGGAGCAATGGTGGGAGCGGTGGCTAGGCAGGAGCCCACAGGCCTCTCTTTACCCCGTTACAGGCGAGATGAGGCCTGCAGGCCACCATTGGGACAGCCCTGACCTAAAGATTTTGATTCCCAGACTCCTCTCACCACTAAACATCACTGCCTTGGATGGTATTGTCAAAGTCAAATGAATTCTCTGGTCACTCACGTGTCAGAGACAGTAACCTGATCCATCCAGATTAATGCAGACCTCATGAAGTGCTTAAGCAGTGCATGCTTTTTTCCCCCCACAGGCCTACAATTACAAGGGTTCTTCTGAAGGGTTCACCGAGTGGAAATCTCACCCACTGTAGGCCTTTTCGAGGAACTTCAGCAAAACCCCAGTGCAAAACCCATTCATGTTAATGGAAAAGCTTCCCAGCTAATTCACCAAATGTTGGTCTAAGAGCCCTGACGCTCTACTTCCCTCAGTTGACACGAAGGCTGAAGATGACCAATAATTCCTTGTGCAGCGTTAGAGAAAACTCATGACACGAGCGCTACTGCGCTGATGGGAATTTCCATGTTTTTCTGCCTCGTGGCACTAGTGGATGCCTGCCGGCAGGGACTGGTTTCACAGTCCTGAATTAAGAGCCAGCCTTGCATTGTCTCATCAACTTTACCCCCGTCTCCTTCAACGGATTGCTTTTCACTTGCACCATCAGGACCCTGCCGACGCACTGGATTGCAGCCTGCTGCCCTCAAAGACGCATGCCATTGGCTCAACTTCTGACCGTTACCACAACATTGTACATGATTACAGCCTCATCATCCTGGAAAGTGTATGCGTTAAAGAGATAACGAACCGCACGCTTAACTGTAAGCATGTGAATAGCTCTGTGAGCGTCTTTCAGGTATATTGGTTTTAATGGGACTGCTCATATACTTACATTTTAAAAACTTGAGCAAGTGCTTCATTGAATTGGGGCCTGCCAGAAAAATGCAAGAACAATGTGCATTTTGATGGCAGCGTGAAGCTTATTTTTTTTTAGTCAGGGAGGTATTTAGAGAGCAGAAACGAGCTGACGCTGCCTTAAAAAACCCCAAATATTCAATAGGTACCAACCCAGCTTTTAAAGGTGGCTTTAAAAATTAAATTCTAAGTTCTTCACAGGACTCAGCTAATTGAAGCATGTGCGTGTTAAACTTTCTGCCTGCAAACATGATATATTAGACCATAAGTTCTTGCACGCAACCAAACACGAGACCGCATTCATACTATGCTCTAAAGCAGCAATTTCCAGATATTCATGGAGGGCCGCTTTTCAAGGGATGGTTTTGCTGGTTTTAAATATGAATGTCTTGTGACGCTCTCGTTCAGTTAGGACTAAGTTGTTATGTAATAGTTACCAATGGTCTTAAACAACATTTGAAAGCCAGTAGTATATTTGAAAGAGATGACTGTCAGCTCTTGTAAACTCTAAAAGTCGAGACAGCTACCTGACCAGAAAACCACTTATTGTAGGTGTATTGCTCACGTTTAAATGCTAATATTGTTATACAGAAGGCAAAAGCAGAACCAATTTAGTGATTTATTTATTTTTTTTAATTCTAATAATCTTCCTCAGATTTGTTGTGCTAGTTTAGGCACAAACTCAATGGAAATCTTTTCACTGACTTCAATGTCCTTTGGGTCCAGCCTCTAGGGAAAGGCTAAGGTGAGTGACAAAGCGATGATGGCATTTCAGATCAAATAAAGGATGAAAGACATAGCTTATGATGAAAGGAATGATCTGACTTATGGGACAGAACCAGCTCTACTGCCTTTACATATATGAGTCATTTCATACATTGCTGGTGTGTTGGGACTGCAATATCAGACTCATGGAAAAATCAAATACGCAAAAGCATAATATTATTGTATTTCTGCCCTGCTATTGGTTGCTGCAATCTCGTGCCTGTATCACTCAAGGATGTGGAACTCTGCGGTGGCATTATCTTACATAAAATCACCTAGGTTAGCACGAAACAAATCTGATGATAATGTGCTGCCGCAGTGCCACCGCGCTCGTGTTTCTCCTGTGATGTTATGCATAGAGGTATCAAAACTTTGTAAATGCAAGGGAGCACTGTGTCTCCTAGTATTTACTAAAGGAAAGCAATCAGTGTTTCTGTACAGCCACCCAACAAGCTGAAGTTATTAAAATATAATGTTCAGCCTGCCTTTATTTCAGCCTATGAATAAATATATTCTGCAACTTATTTCCAAAACAAGTGTCTGCTCTTGCTAGCCTTGCCATGTTATGTTGCATCTCAACACATTAAAAGTTAAAAAAATTATTTAGCCTGAATTGTTAAAATTTTCATTAATGGCAATTTATGTCACTCAAAGAAGCCTCCTTGGGAAGAACATGGCATGCTTGTACAAACCTATTATAAGAGTTGTCAGAAACATTTGTCCTTATGAAATATAAATAGACAGTATGTTAGATGATTTAGTGTGGGATCTGTTATTTATTTAGAAACAAACAGGTTTTTTTATTTCATCTTTCAGTAAACCAGGTCGTGCCGCTAAGATGATGAGGTTCGCAGGCTAATGATAATGCCTTTGTAAATATAACTAGCAACAATTTATTCATTTCTTACAGTGCCCCGCTTTGAGAGGCCAAGGCAGTGTGGTAACCTGCAGGGATCACTAAATTTATATCAGGGCAAATCTGCAATGGGTGTAAAAGGCTGGTGAAGTTATGCCCATTCACCCCAGCTGAAGATCTGGCCCAAGTGACTAAAGAGGTGCAGAGGAGCCTCCAATTTGCCAGTCCTTTCACTACCTGCTTGCAGTGGGACCTGGGTAACGTGCATGGTTCCCACATGAATTGTGGAAACACTCCAGGCGTCAGACCTGGACTCAGGCATGGGCGAGTCGGAAGCAAAGGGAGCCCGAAAATGGGAGGGAAAAAAAATTACAATTGAAAAAAATAAAGTTTTAATATCGCATCTATACGGGACTGGCAATGTTATCAACTGAGAACGAACTATTTAAAGACATGGATACCATAGATGTGATAAAGACTTCTGCAACACAAAAAATCATTCTCTCTGGCAAAGTGGGATCTGATACTAAAAGTTTATCTGGGGCCGCCAGGCATTATTACCTTCCCTGGAGTACGTTGCCTATCCTGTGCGTTACCTTCCGTACTGGGGAACTCTTTACAGGGCTGGGGCTAAAGGACACACTAACATTAGTTAATGTAAGAGCCACAAGACATTGCAGCCTACTGTTTATTCCTGCCATTTCTAATGGCCCATCTCACAATTTTCTGTCCAGGGCACAGAACACAGTAATTCAAATGATGATCCCATACTTTACCTTACATCACATCTCTATTGCTTCTAGATATCAATACCAGGCCCATTACTGTGGTCCCTGAGTACCTGTAAGTGCTGCACCATGTTCTCTTCGCTCGCAAATGTTATGCTTTTGCCTCCCTAAGAAAATTAGCCAGTTCTTAAAGACTATTTCAATACGATGAATCCAGCCAGTGCTGGCTAAGGCGGCGATTCCTTTTTTCCAAATTTTTTTTTAGGGTTAACATTAATGCAGCTCTTCCCAAAGAAGTCCGCTAGGGAGCACGGCACTTGTCAGCTCACCAGGTTTATTATCCAGAATCCATTTCAGGTGGACAAAAATCCAGCCCAATATTTACTTGCCACTGGATACAAACGTTAGCGAGTGAAGTCTGCACAAGTGTCAGAGAGGTGGATAAATCCTTCAACTTTGTTAAATGTAGAATAAAGGAGAGAATAACTTGAATTAAATTCCTGTGCCCACTTGAAATGATGTCTGGCTGTGCCTCTGTACCTGTGCCTGATTTTTGCATGAAAATATTCTCTTTGTCCCTATCTGGTGCTCTCCTTCAAAAAGGAATTGAGTTTAAAAAGCAGGCAATAATGTAAGATTTTTAAGCAAACAGTTCAATATTTCCTTTAAAAAATGTTCCCTGTATTCAAGAGCACTTTGATTTCTATCTTTTTTTTAAGGCTTTGAAACTGTACCTTTTAAAAAAAAAAAAAAAAAAAAAAGACGACGACCATCCCTGATTTTGGTCTTTTGTTCCTTCATGAGCTTTGTCCCTGACTTTTAAATGTGGAGAGAGTTGGGAGGCATGTTGCGAAAGGAGAGAAAATAAAAAAAAAAGCCCTTGCAAACGGCGTTAAATATACCTTTTGTTCATTATGTGTAATATAAAGTTTGCTAGGAAGATTGGTATTGAATTATACATTAATTTCAATGCTAAATAACTCTTCTATTTAAAAAAATCTTCGTTTTCTTATAATATACAGTAATTAAAAGTGAACCAAAAAGAGGCAGCAATAAATCAAGGTGCACAATGCAGCAAAAATATTATAATTAATATTTAACATACGTTTTGATTACTTTTAGAGTAAGTACAAGAAATATCAATTAGAATATATATTCAAACTTTGCTGCCGTTTCCCCATTATACTGTGGAAAAGGGTTATTTTTAATTCTGGATATTGCATACAAAATAATACATAGTCCCTAATTAAATATAAGGCTGCAATTCAATCGAGGGTTTCTGCTGATGTCATAAATAATAGGAGCACAGCTCGAGGTATCAATGAATGGCAGCCAAACCCTGAGATTGAATTACAACTTCAGCATTCAGTCTGTGGATCTGTATTGTTATTTGTAATAGATGGAAAATGATTATTATTATTTTTAAATGCAGACAAAAAGAAGGAAATTTGAATTCAAAATCTGGGACTAGGTGGTAAAAGATTAGAACGCATGTGATTAGAGAACACGGCTTATTGGAAATTGAAATGTACAAATGTGCCAGCGAGTAATTCCATATTATAGACTATATTCCGGGTATATACATGATGGTGGGGGAAGTATTTTTTAGCCTATGGACATGCCGCTTTTCCTGAGCACAGTCTGTACCCTGAAAATGATTTGTGTGCATCCGTCTAATGAACATTGCCACTAATTAACTGACTTGTGCCCACAGTCCAGCTAGCTGGAAGTACAGGCGATTAGATTTGTACCCAGGGCAGAACAGTGCAGGCTCGAAACGACGACAGCACTTGTTACCGTTCTGATCCTCTGCGCGATGGTGAACTTCTCCATTTCGGCCCCGTATGGGGGAGTGGGATCACGCTCTTCAAACTGCCCCACGTCTACATAAAGCCTAATTACACGTGAATGCCTTTCTGCATACAAGTATTGTGTCCAGGTGGAGCTTTCGTACTGATGACAATATACCTTCCTCTTGACAAAATGTAACTTTGGGAATTAAGACGCTTACCCCAAATAAACCATCTTTTAATAATGAAAAGAAATATATTTAACATATTTGCAAGAGGCGAGGATTTCTTAGGGTGATCTCTTTTGTTGGACCAACTACATAGTCAGGATAAGAGTCTGACAAGCTTTCAGATGCAAGACATTGTTCATCAGGTCTTGCATTCAAACACTTGTCAAGCTCCATCCCAACTCTACAGTTGGTCCAACAAAAGATATCACCCCAAGAAATTCTTGCCTCTTAATTCATGGACCATCATGCCTACGACATCACACTGACATTATTTAACATACTGGTGCTGTCAGGTAGGGTGTAAGTAGTAAAGAAGAGCGGTACTTAATCACTATGGCAGATTGTGTAACACCTACCTGCTATACCGTAACCATAGGTCACATATTTATATTTCATGCCCACTTTCTCCTGCTTGCTATGTGAACCTGGATATGGAGATATGCATTGATCCCCCTGATTTTGGCTTGCAGGTGGTAACCAGTAAAAGGGCTAAATTGTGGCGTGAAAAGGACAGTCATAACTGCACTGATCTGGAGTACACCGGGAACTGGACTATGGCTTGGTATCACAGATAGCTGCCTGGTTCCCCTGATTTCCTCTGGGAGGACAGAAATCTGGGCCATCTGGGCCAGACTTTTACCTGGCATCTTCCTTCCTCCTCTGTGCTAACTCAGCTATGCTGGCTTGTGTGTTGAGGGGGCAGAGCCAATGCTCCATGTAAAACCATCCTCTTTTCCGGGAAGAAGAAATAAACCCTCTGGAGGCTGCTGTTTCTCCCCTGCCCTACTGTCCTGCTCGAGTAAACTAGGCTTACATCTCTCTGTGGGCCACAAAACAGTCCCCAGGTGCTTTTACAGCCGGTGAATCTTCTGCCCCCTCTGTTAATGAAGCAAGTATCTTTTACTTTGTATTATTGGACTGTAAGTTGACATACTTTTGCCACTCTAATAACCGCATGGGATTTTAAGGAAAAGAAAAACAGGTTATTCAAGAAACTCAAATTTGGTCTGGCTTATGCTAACAAGTGACCGCTAAGCAATCCTAAGTATACGCAGTTTATCTTCTTGTAACATAAGGATTTCTTTTCATATGTGGTAAAAGGAGATTATTGTTAGTTTTCTTATGGATATTTTTATGTGAGCTTGTGTTATTAAACAGAACAATTTTACAATCTTTGCTCCAAAAAGGCTTGTTTACTAAAACAATATTTATGCTGTAGCATTAGACATGCCTGGATAATCTGTTGCATGCCATTCGTGCTGTATTTTAAAAAAAAAAAATGGTGAAAAATTCCTGACCTCCCAGATGCTTGTGGGTACCTCCAAATCGCTCATGGAAAATTAAATGACCTGGCCTTCATGCTACCTAAATATGTATTTGGTTTTTTGTACCAATTACCTGAAAATGACTTCCTGGACTTAAACCAAGTATTTTCTGATCAGCGTTTAACAGAACTGTCACAGCATGAGGGAGATAGATAACTTCAGAGGTCTTAATGAGAGAGATGCACGAGAAGGGAAAAGCGATGTGCAAAATTCGACTCTAAACTTGCACGCTCGCTCTCATTCCACGGAGTACGTCGCAGCACTAAGTCATGTGCACGCAGTATGTTCTGCTGATGAAATAACACTGGCATAAATACAGCTGCTTCTACAGAGCTGATAAACAGGTATTTCAATTTGTAAAACACAAGCTTACATTGGTACAGGGAGATGTTGATCCCACAGCGATGTTTAGAAAATGAAAACAGCTGTCTCCGTCCCTAGACGCACATAATACTGCAATAACAATCTTCCTCCATGATAAGGTACTGGAGGTGTCGAACAGATACTTCTCTCCCATTCCTCAGTTGAGTCTGACTTACCACCAAATACTGTTTCTTTAGTTTTTTCCTCCAACTAGCTGACAGATTGCATAGAGAGAGAGACAGCGGCGTTGTAGCACCTGCCGCCGTAGTTCTTGAGTTTGGTCTCATCTTAGCTCTTATAGGGGAAGAGGAGCAAGCCATGAACATCCTTCACTGTTTCCGCTCAAACTGGCGATGGTTGGCATAGATGCAGCCATTCTCGACAGAGAAAAGTCTTAGTCGTTCTGGAATCGGTTTTACCCTTATCATTTTGGTGTTGGCAGACCAAATGCTGCTTCAGCCATACAAAATGAAACCTGGCCCCTTAAGTCCCCGGGAATCTTGCCATTTGGCTGGGATGCCAACATTTTCCATTTGGCTGGGACAGCAAACCCAAAAGAAAAAGTGCCATGCATTGGGTGATGTTAACTCCTCTGCTTGCAGGTGAAAGCAATGTTTCAAGCCAACCACCAGCAGCAAACACCTTCTCCCAAGTCCTAAGGGAGGGGACAAAGGTTACTTTATCTCTCCCCTACACGTCATCAAGGTGTAAAGGCCTGGCTGTTCGCCTCTCTTGGCTGGGACAAGTTGTCTAAGTTTCATCCTTCTTCCATAG
Organism: Crocodylus porosus; assembly: GCF_001723895.1. NCBI lineage: Eukaryota > Metazoa > Chordata > Crocodylia > Crocodylidae > Crocodylus > Crocodylus porosus. The sequence goes on from NW_017728917.1 coordinate 9,261,328, forward strand.
CAGGAAAAAGGGGCACTGGGACTGCAAAGAGTGGGGAAAGAGAGAGGGTAGAGGAAGAGATAGCTCACTATCAGCATGAAATGCTTCTCTTTGGGTAGCAGAGAGAGGAGAAGCAGTGGTATAGACTCATTTGGATCGGTCTTGTCTTCGAACGGAGACCAGGTCAGTGCTCTGACGCGGTCGAAGCCTTTTAGCCCATGGAAGCAATAGCTCGGCAGACAAATGTCTCGAGTTCCCCGCAGCCTAATATTCGCTTGGGAAAGATAATGAGTTTCTATCTAATTGTTTATTGTACCTGCTGCTTTATATGACTGAAGATTGTTATAAAACACGCTGAAATTGTGATTCATATATCACATAGCAAAGAAACAGGAGTCTTGCCTATTTGTGAGTTACACCCCATTTTTCACAGCCTCAGCGCTTCAGTGAGCAATGCCAATGACTGGGATTTTGTTTTCTCTATGTATATTTTTCAGTCTTGACTCTCTGCTCTTGTCAAACAGAATTTTCTCTCTTTGTTTCTTTCTTCCTTTCTGCTGCCAACGTTATGAATGAATTCCTGATTCTGTAGCCAAAACAGAGCTAGCAGGAAGAGAAATTTACATTGATCAGATAGCTTTTCATAGGTGGTAACATTAATTATATAAAATACTATAGCTATAGTGACAACAGTTTTATTACCATAAGTAGGGAGGGTCTCGTTCATTTTTTCCTCGGTGACTAAAGGATAATAACCTATGTACGGTGTGGATCATCAACAAATAGAACCAGCTTTAAACACACAATCACTTTTTAGGTTCATACAAAGAGGTCAAGAGAAATAATAAAGATCCACTATGCTATAGGATACAGTAACCATTAAGCAATGGATTAAAGTTGAAACTTTTTGAAAGCTGGACAATGGTGTATGAAATCTAAACCACCCCATGGAAATTTCAACATAAAATGGCACTGGAAGTGAAAAAAGCAGATTTTTTTTTTTCCTAGAGCTATATTTTTCTAACACACAAGACAGAGAAGCATAATCAGTCATGGTCAAAACCCTGCCAGTGAATATTACTTATTTAGCCTCATATTCCAGGTGACTCACAACTTGTCTACCTGCCAACATCTGAAAATAATAAGTTATAGTAAAGTTATTAACTAGAACTATGTGAACTTTGAAGTAGCTAAAGCTAAATTAAATATAAACATACAAAACAGCCTGGGGCTAATTAATTTAATTCAGGCTCAGTCACCTAGCTCCATCTTTGTTTGTTTGTACCTGGTTTTTTTCCCTTCCTCATCCTATGTGGTCTTCTCAGAAAGAACACCTGAAATGATGGGGTAAAGATGCAAGCGTTTGCTCTTTCAGTCAAAAACATGTAGCCGCACAGTCCAAAGAAACACTCCTCCATGCAGGGCTGGTTTGCAACGAATGCTGTGCAAAATCAATTCTCAGCTGGTGCAAGTCAGCGGAGCTCTACTGCCAATGATTTGCAGCACTGGAAGATCCAGCTCTAGAAAGGCTTATACCCATACAACTTGCAGGCTGATTGGGAACCCCCCCCTATCCTTTTGACTGTCAGAAATAAACTGCTTACAGGCTGCTCTGATGCTACGTGGTGCTCCCTACAGGAGATCCCTGTACGTGCTAAAGAAATGTGGAAGGCTGGTTCTACAACTAGCACTAAGGGAATCATCTCTTGCTAACTTTTTAAGAAGCATTAAGCTATTTTACCACTGACTGAGCTCATCTGCTGCCCTCGATAGTCTGATAGCGTGTCCAAACTTTAGAGAACATGTCCATGAGCTTGCTTGGAGAGGCCACCTTTGCTCTCATGGCAAGATCATTTTTAGCATTTTATAGGTTTGAAACTTCTCCGAGCCTTGAACAGGGAACGCAAGAAAAAAGGTGCTAAAAATAAAAGTCTTGATTTGGAGTGGAAAGAGTGAAGCAGCAAGGAGATCTCAGAATTGCAGCTGCAGCACAAGGTAACAATAGACTGAAAATAATACTAAAAAACATATCAGTTCAGCTGCCTTGTAAAAAGAAAAGAATGCACAATAGCACAACAGTGAGTTCACCTATTATATAATTGGAGGTTGTGTGTACATGTGCAGACAAGAAGACAGAACAAAAAGCCTCCTCTAGGAAATCCAAAACTTGGCAGGTTTGGCCAGGTAGAGTAGGAGGCTGGTAGTGTCTAACAACAAAAAGAAACAGTCTGTAACTAGGGTTTGAAGCAGGCTGCTCCTCTCCTTGCTAAACAGCAGCTGGTTTTATTGCTGCAGAACTCATAAAAACAAAGGGAGAATAAGTCTGGCGAGAGAAATAAGGCATAGCGAGGGCGAGAGAGAGAAGAGCTGCAATGTGAAACGCTGTGTGTCAGTTGTGCGTCTGATTTCATACAAGGATGTCTTGGAGGGCTGTGGAAACACTGCAGGTCTTGGCTTCTGATGGATTTGCAATGGGGCTGCAGTTCAATTCCCAAGAGGTTGGAGAGCACCCAATCCTTGCAGGTGGGCTCTGTCTGGGCTACCCTCCACTTGCCCCCAAAGCTGCAAGCCCTCCCTAATTAACCTTAATGTCTTGACATCGCTTACCCAGCATCCTGCTCATTCCTTCCTGGGAATGGGTGCCTGCGTCTTATGGCATGTGGGATCACATGTTGTAACTGTACAAAAAATCCTCTGTTTAAACATGAGAGGGTCATTCTGAACCTGCCAGCCAGGCTGCAGTTAAGACGGTGACGGGTTTTATATCAATAAATGTTGTGCACAACTATAACAACTATTTTCACATATCTGGTGTAATGAGAATGAATCCTTGGACACACACACAATAAATGTATTCAAAGTTATTTTACAATGGGCATTGGTTTGGAAGGAGCTTCATTACCAGCTTGCCCGATACAGACTGGAGAGAAATTCATCTTGCAAACGCTTATCTTCCATGAGATTTTAACTCGAAGGGTAGCATTAAAAGCCATCTCACCCACCTTTAAAAACTGCTGTCCCTTAACATAATTTAATAGTCAGTATTAGCAGTGCCTTCCCTGCTACTGCTTGTTCCCACTCAGCCAAATGGGCAAGTCTGTTTAAGCTCCCCCGTGTCTGGTGAAGGATCCAGGTCACTTCAGTCACTCTTAGTAGTTGGTATGAACGAGAGTGAGCTGTGGAGCAGCAATAAGAGCTATATTTGTGGCTAGTTATTGATATGACTGCTGCTTTGATTTAAAGCTTTCTCCTCTATTGCAACTTCTGTCATCTTCATTGCGAGTTCTGCCTCATAGGCTTGGGCTGGGGTATGAGGATATTGAAGAAGAGATGGCAGACCTTGAAGAAGGACCTGGGGGTTACAGTGGACCATAAGCTGAATATATGCCAACAGTGTGCATTGTTGGCCAACAGTATGCTGGGTTGTACTATCACTTGCAAATCAAGGGAAGTGATTCTTCTGCTGTGTTCGGCATAAGGCCCCACCTGGAGCACTGTGTCCCGGTGTGGGCCCCACACTTCAAGAAGGATGCAGACAGATTGGAAAGAGCACAGAGCAACAAAAATGACAACAGGCCTGGGAAACATGACTTATGAGGAAAGTCATGAAAGAACTAGGGTTATAAGGTCTGGAGAAGAGAAGGCTAAGGGGGTTGCGGTTTTCAGATACTCCAAGGGCACATATAGAGTGGATGGAGATAGGCTTTTCTCTGGTGGAATAAGGAAAACTAGGAGCAAAGGACTCAAACTGCAGCAGAGGACATTGAGATTGGTGATCAGGAGGAACTTTTTGACTATGAAGCTGGCCAAGCACTGGACCAGGCTACCCAGACAAGATGTGGCATTTCCACCCCTGAAAATTTTCAAGAGCAAGTTGGACAGACACTTGGCTGGGATGTTTTAGTCAGGGATGATCCTGCAGGACTAGATGACTTTGTGAGTCCTACTTTCCTATGATGCTATGGAGACATACAGGGTGACACCTGTGGATAAAACTGCTACATGCGATTTGATAACAGAAGCAGAGTCAGGATTTCGCAAAGGGAAGTGCAGGAGCAGCGACCATCACTGCAGGTTTTAGCCTCCTTCTACCTGTCCCCACCGGGGTGGGCAGACTGGGCCATAGGAGCAGCAGTTGAAGACTTCTGTAAGTCCCCAAAGTAGGTAGGAGATCTTCCTCCTTCCCCTCCTTGCTCAGAGGCATGTCTCCTTCCCTCTCCCCTTTCTCCCACCTGCCACTGCCACTATCCTGGGGGTGAGGGGATCTCCTGTCCCCCTTCAGCCAGGCTGTGCGGGGGCTGGACTCAGCATGGGACAGCAGCAGGGAGGCAGCCTGCTCCCAACCTGGCGGGGAACACCTGGAGGGATCAGGCAGGGACGGGGATTTTGAGTCTGGTCTGGGGGGGTGTAAACATACCGCATTTGTTAGATATGGATCCTTTCCCTTGCCACTGAAAATGCAGCTACTTCTCCAGTGAAGTATAACAGCTGTGAAATGCAAACATGAACCCTGCAGAGCAGTTCAGCGGAGGAAGCAAGGATTACCTTATCTAGTTTAAACTGCAGTTGAGAAGATGTTAGGTTAGCTAAACATCATCACTAAAGCTAAGCACAGGCATTCAAAGAGCCTGAGGTGGAATCGATCTAAGTTGCACGGTTTTCTGTAAGCGGTGTCGCTTACATGGGTAACAAAGACAATGCACGTTTGCCCTTTGGTGGAGGGATTGAGGAGGGGCGCAAATCTTAAACCAGGTCCCACCATTTTTAAACCAGGCTGCGTATGCCAAACTTCTGGGTTTTATGGGTATCGACCAGTTTCCGATCACTTCTACCAGTAAAAGTGTAACGTCTGGACCTGGCTTTAGTGTAGAAGTCGTGGCAGACCTACACTGCCATCTGCAGCGTGCCATAGAGGTATCTAAGCTAGCGTTGAGACCGCTAGCTTGCAGACAGCTAGCTAAAGGACTAGAAGCAGTCAAGCTGCAAAAGGACGGAGCTCTGCACAGGCTGCTTTACCATGCTGAGTTGGAGCAATGAGTTTAAACACCCATTGCTCTGAACAGTGCCATTGTAACCTTACACGAGTATGGAAGATCAAAACCTCAGAATTGTATCTCACCCAAAAGTAAGGGTGGTAAGCCAGTCAATTGATCAGTTCAATATTGTCAACTGACCGGTCGGTTGACTACATATTTTCTGACTGGTCAAAGATTACAGCAATTTTATGGGGAGGAAATATATTTTTTTTGCAGTTTTCTTGACAGAAATATAATTTTTTAATTGTTTTTGACATATTTCTTAATTGAAAATGCATGCTTTTTCTACGCATTATTTGACTGATTATTGTTAATTGACCAAACTACTACCCAACCCCACCTTAAGTACCGATCTTTAAAATTATCATTTTCTCTTCATACAAAAAGGAAAAATTGAAATCCCCCCTTCCAGTAATTATAAGCATCAGTGAGGGACTCAAACATCAAACATGGGTAAACCCTTGACAACTCTGATTTAGTGCTTCAGCAGATACCCAATAATATTTACTGTTTAATTTCAATACAGATTTGCCCATGTACATACACACATGCCCACCGTTTACTGAGACAGTGCATTGTCAGGAATTGGCCAGTCCCTTCCTGTTTAATGTACTTTCTTGTCCTCTTTTTCCATACCCTCCACATCTCTGTCTAATTGTTCTGCCTTTTTTGGAGTATAAGCTCTTTGGGGAAGCTACTGAGACATTTTTGTGTTTGTACAGCAGCTAACACATGGTGAATACTAGTACTGGAAACAACAAAAAACACATCAAATACTCTATTTTTATTTGGGACATGAATACGTTCTCTAATCTGCAGCAGCTTTCAGTTCGCCTGATAAATTTAACTGCATTATTGTGATTTAGGCCCTGATCCTGCAATTAAATCAATAGGAATCTGTCCAGCCACAGTACTCCATCCACAGGGAGCGCATTCCAGGATCAGGCTTTATTTGTAAATGTTACCAGATTATTTTAATGCTGATTATTGGCAGGTAGAGTATTAACTTGTAGAATACGATTAGAGGGAGAAAAATGCATCTCTCATTGTTCAGAGTATCTGGTATTAAAACGTATTTGAAAACGAAATCTGCCCTCATTCTTCTCCTTCTAAAATGGAATATATTAATATATTTCCTGAGATAGAGAATGGATAGTTATAACCCATATAAATGACTTTAGTAGGTGTTTGACCAATAGGTCTACAGGGCAGCATGTTTTTGGGAGGCATCTGGCCTTTAAAGATGAGCTTCCAGACTTTTTTTTTGGGGGGGGGGGCTGTTATTCCATAAGATGCTAAACAAAGCTCTCCTCCTCCCACGATGCCAGACCAAAAGCCTTGAGGCACCTGTTGACATTAGAATTAGATGAATATGTATTACCAAACCAGATGACAGACACGTGTAACAGGAAAAATCTGCTTGAACTGATCCCTGAACAACTCACAGGCAGGACCTTTTTTAAAAAAACAAAAAGAAAAGCTGCCCCAACATAGCGCCTGCAAAATGATAATGCATGATTATGTCCATGTGCCTCCAAGATATTTCATGTCATTTCAGGTTTAACATGAGGTTTTAAAGCCATCTGGGAAGGAACAACCCCTCAAAAAGTAATATTTAGGCTGTCAAAAAGGCTTCTTTGTAAAGACAGATTCAAAGTAGTGTCACTGAATTCTGTGCAAGTTCTGATCCAGATCCCAATCTGAACTGCGCAGCTGGCTGTCTTGGCGACCGACACATCTGAAATGAAACCTTTCTGCGTGCGGGGGATGTTGAGATTTCAAACCGGACCCACATTTGGAGGCTGCTCTGACGTGCTGTAATTGCAGTGTGTCAGAGGAGACTCAATTAATTGAGCTGAGCAGCCTCCCACTTCTTACGTAGCAGCATCCCCATGCTCCAAAATGGTGGCAGGGTGCTTTACCTAAAGCTTATTGAACGATTTTTTTAGTTCAAGCACCCCTGCCAACATTTTGAGGCGTGGGGACACTGTTCCACAAGATGCTGTGGTGCTTTAATTAAATCACTGTCTCCTCCACCCCAGTAGTCACTTGAGCCTCTTTCTAGGAAGGTTTGCAGCTTTGAGGGCTGCTCCCATAAACATGCTTGCACTTTTGACATGCCAGCCAACCCACTGACTTCTGATGCAGGCATTTAAGCACATCTAGGCTCTTGCAGAATTAGAGCCTTAAAACCAAATATACACCAGTACGTAGGAGTCTAAAGTTGCAGTTATATGGAGACAGAAATTATGGCATTAAAAGCATCAATGGGAGTTAGGTGGCAAAACCTAATCATTTAGCAACCACTAGCCATCTTTCCACATCTGTAGGTACTTAAATACCTTTGTAAATTAAGCTACTCGTAGCTAAAAACTTAAAGAAAATTCAGGGGCAAATTCTCAAGAACAATATTTTTTCATCTCCATCTGCAAGGATACTGATGTTTCGGGAGAGTTATTAAAGTCCTAGTGAAGCACAGGTGCAGAATACAAATCTGTCCTGATGAGGGGTAGATAACTGTTCATTCCTATTCATGAACTGTGTATTATTTATACAACATTTGTGGGCTCAGCAATTCAGTGGATATTTTTAAACAAATGTTTATACTCAAATAACTTTGCTAACATCTTATCTACGTTTCTCATCTCAAGTTCTTTAGGTGATTTTAGAAGTTTGTAAAACATCCTCCCATCTTGCTTTAAGACGCATGGTTTGGAACGGAGCATACAAAACAACATCCTCTTCAGGAATTGCTGGAAACTGGGGCTATGTCTTTCGGAGGGTATCCATAGTTTTTTAATCCAATTTGCTGAGGCAATAAGACTACATGAGAACATAGGAACTGCCACTCTGAATCTATTTTAGTCCCACATCCTCTCCGTAACAGCCACCAAATTCTTATGGCCCTGTTACCATAGTCCCACAGCACCACCCTTACTGTCTTTAATATATTTTTCCTTCCATCAACTCTGTGAGAGAGGTTGTAAGCAATACTAGTCTGAAGACAGGCAAAAGGCTGGGCAGGATAGTACCCTGGTGGCATCTGGTACTGCCCAACTCTGTCTTCTGCTATTACCCCTGTGAGTTAGGGAAATGCTAATGTTTTCATTTTCCAGGTTGAGAAATGAGTCATAGAGCATGTGGCCCAGATCCACAGCCATTTTCTCCTCTAAGGCACCTGGGAGGATCTGCATCTAACTGATGTGTCCAAAATAATGAAGGAATGCTATTGGGAGACCAAAACCCAAGTCCCCAGCTAATTAACCTTAACTGCTTCCCCTCAGCAGTTAGTTATGCAGCAACTCTCCCATGGGGAAACTTCTTCCTAATCCACACTGGTAAAAATCAGTAGCAGCAGCAGTCTCTGGATACAAGGATGATGTCTTCCAATAATAGGGAAGTCATCAGTGAGTCTGTAGATGATCCAAGTTCTGCATGTTCAGTTGCAAAAATTGCAACTAGTTCTCGGAGGAAGGAGTAGATCTACATAATAGTTCTCTACATTTATAACTGCGTCTATGGTAAGGGTTTTTGCTGGCATTGCCACAGCCACAAAATCACACCTCATCCTATGCTTGCTCAGCTAGAATGGCAAAAAATTGTAGCATACATCTAGCCAGTGTGTAAAACAAGACTTAGGTTTGTAACAATCACCAAAAGTAGGACAACCGAAGGAGCTGTTAAGTATGACTTATTCTATGTTTCTAAAACAAACAGAAAATACAGAAACCAAGCCCCCCACAAAAGCATTGCAAAGCTCTCCTCCATGCCTCCAGAATGAGAGAGTAGGTACAAATGTTTGCCACACCCAGTCAATGATCACATGGCTTACTTTAAGCCGTGTGATCCTAGACCAGATGTGGTGTGTACAGCTGTTTGTCAGTGCTGGGAGCTATGTGGAGAACCCAGTATAAGTAATTCGGGGGGAGGGGGAGGAGGGCAAGTAGCATGGGGGGACAAGCAGGTCCATGGGGGGTAGGGCTAAAAATAGTGCTTGGGGAGTAGGAACAGTGCAGCCCCAGGGCTGGAGTGAGCTGTTGGGCTTTCCCAGTCCTGGAGCTGTGCTCCAACCCTGTGCAGTTATTTGCTGGATTGGGTTAACCCTTTCCCGATTTAAGTTAGTGAACTAACTCAGAGGAGGTCTGCCATTTTTGGCCCAATTTAAACCCCCAAACACTGGCACAGGTGGGCATTTCGACTGACCTAAACCTAGTTAGCTGATCGAATGATAATGTCTGTACATTCCCAGAGAGTCTACATTTCATGGAGCGCTAAACAGCATTTATCTGGACACGTTCATTGTTGTTTCAGAAAAAAACCAGTTCTGACCCAATTTCTGGTATGTATGGGAGGATCAGTGTTCCTGCTGGAGGGAGGGGAGTGAATTTGGGTGCCAATTTATAAGACAAGTTTCACTTGACATTATCTGATATGGTCAAAATACTCAACCTCAACACTCGGGGTTTATAATAGAAATGCCCACTCAACCTTAACTCTGGCAGCATCAATTGTTTCAATATAATACACCATCATTGGACCTACTCAAGCTGCATTTTGATGATTTGGTTCCCTTCTAACACAGCCTTCAGGGCCCCCTTGCTTGTTAAAAATGTTTTGTCCTGGTATAGCTCAGGCTGGCACTCACGAATGCTGTCTTAAGGGCTACTTAAAGATGAGAGCTTTAGGGAAATAAAGGAAGCCACAATGCATGCACCATCACAGTTGTCGTCTGGTAAAGTCTATGAATAGTAGGTAATAATAGTGTTCTTCTAATAACTTGCTATCTAGAATGAAATTCTCCCACACTGCAAAGGCTTTCTGCAATGCTCTTCATGTCATTTAATCCTTATGGGTCTGCTGTACAAAAGGGGCTGAATAGAAGCAAATGGGGGGAAGTAAGCTGCCCCTCCATACTCCCAGTGCATTTAACAGAGGCTGAAATAGGCCACTGTGGTTTTTTGGGAAGCCAACCAGGGATGAGGCTATCCACTCTAAGTTTAGGTAAACCTTGCAGTCTTGCCTAGGCCGGGGCTTGAAATTTCTCCCTCCCAGCCATTTGCAGAGTGCTCTGAATTAATAACCTGAACCGGTGTGAAGAATAATAATACTTTGCACTTCCATAAAGCATCACATGTCTGGGTGTCCCAAAACACCTTGTCAAAACCTCACATCACCACCGTCAGGTCTGGAAATACTATTACCCCCACCATTACACAAAGGAAAACTGAAACACAACAAGGTTAAGTGACTGCCTGAGGTTCACATAACGAAGTATGTGGTAGAGCTGGATATAAAACATAGGTCTGAATTGTATACAAGTTCTTCAGGACAGGGACCATCACTCATTTTTTATGCACTGCTCAGTACAATGTGACCTTAGTCCATAACTGGGACCCAAAGGTACTAGCTCAGTACAAAATGACATATAATAATGTCCGCTAACATGGGTCTTAAAGCAGAATGCCGTTTTTCACTCTTAACTCCAAAGGAAAGCTCATACATATAGGATACGATTCAGGAATACACTGAGTCACTGCATCCCAGATGGCCTGGCCAGGTCCCCTTCTGAGCCACTGTTGCCTGCTTTATAGCAATATGGTCCCCTCCAACACAGAGGAAATTATTATGGCTACTTTCTACCATGGCAAAATCTCAACCAGTTTTATTTCTTCATCCAGAGGACCTCTGCCAACATTTCTATCAGAAAAAAAGCAACAGGATGCAGGCTGAATTTAGCCCATAGTTAAGCAGCAGAGAGCTCCTGACATAGGATAAACACGATGTTGGACGGTGTGATATGCTTCCCTGTCTCCATTATTTAACAATAACACCAAACAGTGCACTAGAAATCAACCACGTCCTTGTTCCCAATTCATTATAAGAAGGCATGCTACAGTGTACCTCGCTGCAGTCTTTTATACTCTTGATGCATCTGAAAGTCTTTTAACCTGTGATGACTTTTAACTTGCGGACGTGACTAAACAACTTCTTCAGAATATCAGTTTCTTCAAATCGACATTCAGATTTCTTTCTTAATGATACCTTTTACACATACACATGCACACACACACACACACAGGAATCCAGGTCTTCAAAATCAGGCTAGCTGTATCCTGCATATTCTTTCTGCATCACCTCTCTACGATCCACCTGCAGCGCTAAACCCTTGTCCAGGCTCCCATCATCTTGCATCCTGAACACTGCAGTGTCCTTTACTCTACACATACGACTTCTCTCAGCGTGTACCCGTTTGGGATGCTACTGCAAATACCACTGTCCTCACCTGTCATTTTGACCAGGTCACCACCCTATATCAAAACTTCCACAGGCTCTCCCTTCTCCATTACATCAAACAGAAGCTAATTTCTTCACTTCTAAGACCATTCCTGGCCTTTCTCCACCCTACCTGTCATCAATTCTTCACTATCAAAACACTGACTCACCTCCGATTGGCCACGATTTCTTGGCTCGTGCCTACAGCATCTGGGATTTCCAGGCAGGCAGTCTCCCAGTCAAGTCCAAACCAAACCCGGGATTGTTTCGTTTCTGAGATGGGACAAGATGAGGTGTGTGCTGCGTGGCACAGCCATGGGCCACGCTATCTTCATTATTCTCCTTCAAATCCTATCTTAAGACATCCCTTTGCCATGATACCTACAAAAAAAATTGACAACAGATAGACTGTTATTCTAATAACACTGTCCACCATGCTGACCAATAATGTCCCATTATTTCATATTCATCTATTGTCTCGTGTTTGATACTTATCTTGTAAGATGTTTGGTGCAAGGATTGTCTTTTTGGTCTGGGTTTTTACAGCGCTAATACAATGAGATCCTAGATCTTGACTAGGCTTCCGTACTGAGAGCACGAGAAATAAGGCTCTTGAATGACTGGAGACTATGTTACTCCCTTTGAGAAAGGTATACTTGTGTAAGCATATATTAGGGAAACACACAGACATGTACACGCACACACACTGCTTAAACCTTTCCTATTTTCCCAGTGTTAATTTTTTTATACATAAAGCAAAGGTGAGCGTAAAAGGTATATTTACTTAAAATCTACATCATATCATAATACCTAACTTAAGCTGTTCAAATTATCCTGTAATAACTGATTTCTTTTTTCAATTGGCTAAAATTTCTATTGTAATATTTATCTATGAACAAAGTACAAAAATGAAGGGCTTTGAATTGTTTCAAATTAACAGCTATAAAGTGCTATTTAAATAATTTTATTCAAAACTAATTATTTGAGAGCAGGTATTCTAATACTTCTTTAACAGCAGGATGCAACATCTTTATATTATGAACAGGGAGCTTTTGCCATGTAAACTCATGGGGTGAAATCTCATCCTTGATCTTCAAAGTGTGACAAAGAGCTATTGATTGGGAGCATATTGTCATTTAAATTACAATTAGGGATGGGTGAAAGGTGGTTATTCACCAATTCAAACCTTTTTTTTTTTAAATGCTGTCAAGGGCAACTTGACCTTAACCCAAACACACACTTTTGAAAACTTCTGAGAGTTTCAAATATTTCTCAGGAGCCAATATGATTTGTTTCAAGGCAACAAATCTGTACCTTTCTATCAAGTGCACATTGAATTCTATGAGCAACATAATTATGGATGTAACAAAAGGTACTGTGGAAAGCCTTTGCTCTCAGTTACAGGGCAACCTACATGGATTGAGTGAAGAGATTTGAAGTTTAGAATCAAATTACATCATTCGGTTCATATTCCTAGAATAGCTCATAATATGATCCAAGTCCTGTGCCCAAAGCCCATGGAAACTGTGATGTTAGCAGATGTTGGACTGTGCCTCAAGAGCTAAGTGGACAGAGACACCAGACTGGGAGTCAAGAGGTGTTGGCTCCACTCTGGGTGCATGGCTTTGGAAGTGACATGAAGGGTATTTGTGCCCGAAAGCTTGCAATTAAAGGAATTTTTTTGCAAAAATCTTGTTGGGCTAATAAAAGATATCATCTCTACAATGAGTCCCAATTGGCTTTGGACAAGTCACTTGGGATTTCTGTTTCCATGCCCACCCTTTGTATATAAATGACAGGTTCCTCAAGGTGGGGACCGGCTCTTACACCGCTTAGGCGTCTAATTTAATGGACTCCTAAACCATGTTGAAGTCTATAGGTGCTACCAGAATAAAAATAAGAAAGGAAAGGAAACACTGCAAGGACGCTTGTTTCTGTGTCCGACTGAGCAAAGGGAGGTACTTGCTTCCAAAAAATTCTTCCTCAAGCAGCTTTTCCCTTCTGTAAAGGGACAAGATTGCCCTGCCAGGTTAGAGGGGGAATCCCAGCCCTACCAGACACGCACCTTCCTGGTCCTCCCTGGTTTGTTTTCTTGAATGGCACGTGTAACCCCTTTGGTTATTAAGCAATGCAGTGGGGTCACTAAGAGGAAATCCCCCAGCATCTCTCAACAGAACAGGATGGAATAGTTAGTTTGCTATACACTGGCAAAAGCAATAGAGGTTGGAGGCAAGTTTGCCCTCCGCCCCCGTTTTCTTTCCGCATCCAGTAGACGTGGACCCCCTTTTGCCCGGTATGGCGTGTTCGGCTTTCATTTGCAGAGTAAAGTCAACAGAAAGACTCCCCGTTGGCTTCAATGGGTGTTTTGACAGATCCTTAGTGCAGTAAGAATCCCTCATAGGCCTGGAACAATTCCTAAGATGTATCATATCCCAATCTCCGACAAAGAGCTAAATGCTCGTAGTGCACTTAAGGAAGCAGGGAGTCTCAGGCTTTTACCTAACTGTTATATCAGGAGTCTAATGGATATGTCTAAATTCAAGTCCTATTCTATTTGTCTAACTGTCTGATTCCTCTCTCTCTCCAACCTCTTTACTTCCCATTACATACATGCAGATGCCACTGAGCTGCAGACTCGAGTGAACCCAGGGAGCTCTGGGCAAAGGCAGGGATGGCCTGTCTAATAAAAGTTCAAAATAAAGTAGCTTTTATCCGAGTCCAGGGGCTTGCAAGAAGCAGGAGGAGGGACATTTGACCTGAAGTTCACTTGTTTTTTGGGGCAGGTGATAATTGGAAGTCTCAGTTCATCTTGTGGCTCCAGAGCAAAGGAGAATGGCCTCACAGGATACCTTTTTTACTGCCAAGTAACAGAGAAGGGACTGCGTGGTTAAAACAACATAGCTTCAGTAACACTCGCAGCTATTCGAATTGTCCAAAGGCCAGTACGCAGAGTCTATTTTCCAAGTTCATCGCGGCTGTCTGACATCCAGAAAACGTTTTTGGAAACAAATGCTGTAGATCACATTTCTTCAATCAAATGAGATATTTACCAAGTCTTAAATGAAAGTCTCCCTGAAATGGCACCATCCACTAAGGTGCCTATATGGGCTCTGTATATATTGCCACTTTGAGTGAGACTGGCCCCACTTGTGTTTTAGTATCTGAATAAACAAAACAGGATAAATTTGGCCATTCTGGCTCATTCGTTTCACTGGACCTACTTGTGTTATGCATGTCAGGATTTGGCTCAGTAAGTGGTCTGATCATCAAATATGATCTACACTGAGCTGGAAATCACTGCACAAAGTTTGGTTCTTGATATCAATACCCTCGGCTGCACCTCTCTTTCCCTCCATCTCTCTCAATGCATGCTAGCTCCATGGGACCTGGCTCCTGGCTGGGCTTCCTAGGTGTTACTGGAATACAAATAAAAACTAATACAAAAACTAATTTTTCTGCTTGAAAAGGAAACCTGGAGTAATCTACCTCTATCTTCATATCATGTATGTAATTATTCTGGTCTATAATAGGCAATCATTGGAGGCATTGCCCTAGGCTGGGCTTTTGCCCATGTGTTCATGCCAGCTTCTGTTCCAACAATATAAACTAAGTCAGAGCTACAGTCTTATCTGCTGTAGCAACAAAGTGGCCAGTAGGACACTTCACACAATGCATGCGCACATGGTCTTTGCAATGTCTGTAGGTCCCAGGTCTGTTCAGGTTCTTAGTCAATGCAAATAAATGGTAGTCTCTGCAATCATCTCTACTAGGCCATGAGTTACAATCTTAGAACTCAAATAGACTATATTTCTACTTATCAGGCTAGAAATTAATAAATACACATTTGTTAAACTAGATGCGTGTGTGTACACACACACAGAGTACTACCAAGCGTGCCTGCATCTGCAAAGATCAAACGGTTTCATTCGATTTACAAACCAGGGTCACTATAAGAAAACTACAACATAGGTTGTAGAGATTTTCAAAGTACAGACAGCTCGCTTCCCCAATAAAATGTTCCCTATAACTTTTTAGCAAAGCACAAAGTCTTGGGCTGGCCAATATAAGCAGCGACTGGGAAATGTGCATACCAGGAAATTCACAAGTCACTAAAATACTGGAAAATAGTAAAAGGATATTGTTTGTCACTGCAAATAGGCAATTTATATTATCATTGCTTTAAAGCTTCCAGGGTACATAATACCTATTGTATAAGAAATTACTGAAAGCTCTTATCAAGGTTAGCTCCTATTTTGTTAACCCGGCACTTTGCAAGGTAACATGAAAATTTAGAGGCAGAGCAGTTTTTTGATAAAATGCATGCAAATATAATTTCGGCGTGTTTAGAAAATGAGCACCTACTAGTCAAAGATGACTTGGGGATGAGAGATGTTTTACTGCCGCCTTGTGGACAATTTAAAAGTCTAACAAAATGCTGTTAACGTGGGCTAGTGGTTCATTTAAAAAAACTCCCCATTGCAGGCCTCTTTCAAACATTTATGCAATAATTCTGCAAATTATAAATAAAACATGGAAAGAGAGAAAAGAAGATTGCGTTTCATTTGGGAGATTGCTCCGAGTCATGTAGGATGCAGCACTGGCTTTTATAGTGGCGTGAAACAGATTTTTCATGTACTCACACAGATTTCTAGGGTTTTTTCTCACGGTGGAAAAAAAAATAAATTTGTCCAGTGGGGACAAGCAAAAAGGCCATCGTGGAAATTTAGCAGTTTGGTGAACTATAAATATGTTTAGATGCTTGTTTGGACTAACTGGAGCACAGGTTTAACTTTCTTTGTCAACTCTCCAGTCCTCCCTGTTTTTGGCAAGGTTAAAAATACCCTAAGAATAGCCCCTTTCATTGTATTCATTGTTTCGGACCCAGCTAAAGCCAGCAAAGGCATAGGAATATGAATGTGTTGTTGAAGATTTATATTTTTATTACTGTTAAAAGGAAAAAAACATACAAAAAGTTGTTTCCAAACTCAACCAAGTTGTGGCTTTAGGTAAGATTTTGTACGCAGGTGTTACTTGATTCCTACTCAATCTGAATCTGTCCCCCCGTGGTGGTTCTTTTCAACTCTGCCAACACACCTCACACAGCATCGCTGATACCGGATAAAAGTAACGCAGTTTATGTGCACCGAGTTTGAAAAGAAGAGAGAGCTTTGAAAACACGTTACGGTTCAGCATTATCGCCGATATTGAGAAAAAACCGTGAAACTAATGTGTTCAATTTCCAACATTTATCATTGCCTTAAAGAAGTGAATTCGAACATAAAAAGGGAAGATTTTTCCCTTTTCTTTTCTTTTTTTTAATACCTCTTTCAAACTTTCTTCCCCCTTCATAAAGGAGATAGAAGCTACAATACAGTTAATACTTTAAGTCAATAATTTTTGTAGGAGCTACGGTAGCATTTTCAATGTTTCCTTAACTACTACTGGCTCATCCGAGAATTCACAGAACCTGGAACATATTCTCAATTGGACAAGCAGCCTAACAAGCAAACGGATAATTTCTGAAATATTATGTACAGCACGTTTTGCTAAAATTATAACTACATAACTTAAAATGTTTATTTAAATTGTAAAATAGTCTCGTTTCCAAATCCATGAATGAAAAAAACTAAACAAAACAACACAGAGGAGATTTTCATACCAGTGTGAGATTAAACAGATATCAACATGACCGTACACAATTCAAACCCATCAGCATTGCAAATGTTTATTTCATAACCCCACTGCCTTTCTTGCACGCTTTGCACTTTCTCATCTCGGTCAAGGGCAGAATCAGAAGTGTAGTGATCTCATGTTAATACTTGTTCCTCCAGCATTGCCAGTCCAATATCTTTTTGAATCAAATAGCTTTTGCAGGATTGGTTGGGTCGGCTCTGGTGACTGAGCCAAAATAAACGCAAAGTATGGGACTTGTGTGGTTGCCCCATCGTTAATAGCAGTAAGCGTTTATCATTGTCATTATTATTCTAACCATAGTAAAATATAAAGGCCTGGACCAGCGATTCAGCCCTCCAGTGTGCTAGCCAGTATACACATTTAATGTAGAGTCTCTTGCAAAAAGGGCTTACAATCTAAGTATGGTTGTGAGGCACCAGATGGAGATATGCTAAACATTTGTTCTTTGTGTTGAGTCCCCAGTTTCAGAGATGAGAGAAGCTGCTTTAGTAAGACAGTTTTTGATATAACTGCAAGTCTAACACTTCACAAAGTACTCCTGAACATCAGGGGTACAGATCTTTAAACTGCCAAAAGCTCAGAGATAGACATCTTGTACAAGAGCTTGAAACCTGACTGTTTCACACTGTTGAGGTTCACTCAACATCTTACTGGGTTTCAATCAGCATCAACTAAACCTCAGACTCAATTAAATACTGCAGAGCTCCATCTGCTTTTACACTGAGAGCAAGAGCAGCTGTAACACTGTGCCATAAGATAAGCCCAGATTCACCTGCAAGTTTTCCGAATTTTATTGGACCTTTCACTAAACCCAATAGGAATTTTCCAGTTGGTAACCCAACTGCCTCTTCAAATGCCAGCGTTTCATACGTGTTCAGGTTTTGTTACAAACATTTCCAAAGTGTTAGAATTTTTAATACCTACATTTAATATCTTAAAACCCAGAAAGAAGAGCTAGGGAAAAAAATGAGGGAAATATAAGGGAAAAAACCTTTTACATGTTACCATTTTGTTCCAATTTAAAATATTAAACGTTAAGTCCATTGAAATATTTATAAGAAGCCGCCTACAGAATGGGATAAAGTTACATCCTGCAAAAAAAAGGACATACAATTTCTTGCTTAGGCAGGAAAAACACACTCAGTTAGCTTTAATGCAGAGCGACTCCCACAATGAATCCAATCGTGCTATATTAGCTATATATAACAGGTGTGCACCACATGCGCAGGTGAAAGGGTACCAGAGTTGTTTGATGCTCCTCCTGAATCCAAAATTTATTACAACACTATGAACATTTATGCAGTTGTTTTATTAGGTCATTTTGATAGTAATCACAGACATTTGAAATTTTTTTATTTCTTGTGTCCAAAAAAACCAAGGGAATGTACCTTGTAGAGTCATTTACATCAGAGCAGAGATAATACAAAATGAATATAAAACAGTACCATTCTTGCTGGAAACTGTTTTACCCAAACTTTGCATGTGTGTAAATGGCCGACTAGGGATACAGGGCTCAAGAAAGAAAGTCCAAGAGATATCGTAGAGAACACCAGAATTTTACTTTTACTTCAATAAGTTTAGGACAGCAACATAGCTATGCAGTCCCTCACTATTCCCATGAACATGGGAATCCACTGTATTCCCTATGAAATGATTGACAAAAGTCCATGGTATTTAAGGGAAGCTGGATAAGCGATGATTACCCAAATATTTGCTATTTTAAACTGTGAGACTAGATCTGAACCAAAATGCCAAGTCCAAGCTCCTTTGAACTTGGGAACGTTTAGAAGATTTCACATTTGTATTTTATGCCTGATTTGAATTAAATGAGGACAGCGTCTGATAAAAGTCAACGTACAAAAACCAATATGTAAGAATATTCAGCAATCACCACTGTCTTATTTACAACACTCCTCCAGGACTGTATTTTTGTTTTTAAAGTTTTTTGGGGGCTATACATATACTTTAAAAATGAAACCTCCGGTGCTTTTATTCTAGCCACAACAGGAACTGCAATAAAAGCCCCAAAACACCTAAAGGAGAACCATTAGGTTCTGTGTCTATGTGGGTTTTTTTTAAACTACCTAAATATGCTACAGGATGTAGGACCATATACTATCCTAAAAACCATCTGCATTTTCATAAAACCAGCCTTAACATAACTTGCTACAAATATGCAATATCTTGAGTGGCATAGCTTCAGAATAAAATATGGACGGTATAGAAGTTCTGGCATTTGAGAAAAATGTCAGTTTTCCAATGACATCCGAGTTTAAAATTTGTCAAAATATGGTTCTGATTTAAAAAAAAAAAGATCTTTTCAGTGGCTTACCATTCTAAGCTATTAAAAGTTGTTTTGAATTGGCCATTTTCAAGAAAACCACTATAGCTACAACTCCCAGACAGTCCTCGAGGTACGGTATTTTATCTTTCACTCCAATGACCGAATTTAGGGGGCGGGGAAAAGATGGAGCGACAGAATGTTAAAGGATTTTTTTTTTATATATTTGTTCCTTAATTAATATGACAAAATGAATACTAGAAGTTTACTGTGCCCAATGCACCTGCATATATTTGGAAAGCTCGTCAACTAATTCCATCGCAATAGCATCAAGCACATTTTGCAGATAATTCACTTCATTCATAGGCTCTGTCCTATTCCAGTGTCCGTAGGTAGCACACGTCTATAGGCCAAGCCACCCCAAATGACTACATTTTCATTAAAATAACACATGCTCTGTATCTCCCTCATGACACGCATTGCTTCTGTAAGAAATAGAGCCGTCAGTCCCAAACTGATAGTGAACTGATGCCAAATATTGGCACAGATACAGCACACACGTGGGCTGTGAACACCGTCTCTCAGTTGCTGCTTAAATGTAGTCCTGTTCACCCTTTTCTTTACTGACACCAGGACTAAAGATGACTCCTGGGGGAAAGTCAGCAGCTGAAGGACCAGGTGCTCAGCACCAGGATAATTATGTTGTAGCTGTCACAACTGGCTGTTAACACTTCTTCCCTGGCCTTCCAGCCCTGTGTACAGTTGACTGCACTGTTTTATTCTCTTAGATGTAATTTTGGTGTTCGTTTGATTTCTGTTGTATGGTTTTCCAGGGTGGGAAATGCAAGTTCTTGGAAGGCTGTATATACAATGCTCTTTTAAGATTCAGAGAGCCTTCCCTGATGGCCATGTCTCATACTGGAAGATGCTACAAAAGGGGGCACGAGATGAGAAACAACATTAATCTTTCTTTCTTTTTTTGAAACAACAAAACAAAACAAAAATGCTCAGAGTATCGCAAGGTCCAAGAATATTAAAATGTTTTGGTCATCATCTGGGGTACCTAAATGAGGCTCTTGTAATGACAATGGGTCCAAATCTTCCAAACCTATGCATACATTACATTCTGCACAATGAGTAGCCCTGTTATTATCCATGGGACTATTCATGTACAGGTACACCTGTGCTTAAATCTTTTCAGGAGGTGATTATCACGTCATTTTATAGATTCATCGATTGTAAGGCTGAAAGGCAGCTTGGAAGATCAGCGGGTCCAGCCCCCTGCACCAAGCAGGAAAAATAACTAGGGGCCAGGTGACCACAGCAAGGTGACTGTCTAGTCTCCCCAACTATCTCAGAAAGTGAATTATGGACATCAAAAAAGGTATTACGAATAGCAGAACGTTTGGAAAGTCAGTGATTCTGAACAAAACTGATGCTATCCAAATCACAGAATAAATAGGGGATATTCTTCTTACCCTTTTTTTCCAATATCATTCCTAAACCCCACCCCCCCCCAAAAAACCCCAATGAACTGGCCCAATGGATAATGATAACTCACGAACAAAGAGATTACTAACTTTTCACAGATACTCCTAATCAACAGGTTTTTAACGAGAAAAAATATTACCTTCATCTGCTTTTTAATATCACTCAAAGTTCCATTCAGTTTGGTAGCTTAAAAAGGTATAGAAAATTCAACACTCAAGCAGTTAGGGTTCAGCCATGCCCCAACATAATGTCATTAAATGTTCAACAATGAATTTAAAATAAGTAGCTTTTGGAAGTTATATGTCTTTGAAGTTTCATTAATTAGTCATATCATCAGGAATGTATGGCTAAAGTAAATTACAGTGTTTAAAATATCTACTCTTTCAATGTGAAAAATGAAAGGATCCAGCTACCTTGTCTTTATACTAATGAAGATATTATTAATTGGTTTAGCAAAAACATAGATCTAACCATAATGTGCAACAGTTATTAAAGATAATTAACTACAGATCATTGGTTTGAAACATCTAGTCCAAAATGATTTCTGAAGGGCACATTATTCTATGAGATAAAATAATTAAATTTCTAACTGCTGCATAAGACAACTGTGGCATATCTAGTATTTTAATTTCTTTTGTTCTATCCTCCTGGTACTCCTCTGTTTTAGATTTTGAAATTGCTACTAGTGTTTCACTATGAACACTTTGTACAGCATGTTAGCCGAAATATTTCATGTCTGAGGAAAAACGATGATTGGAAAAAAAAGGATTAAAAACGATAGCACAGCTGATACCACACACACGTGTGCATGAGCATACACACGCAATCCAGCTATTTCACTTCCAAGCAAAAAAGGCAGAGGAATGGCCTCAACCTAACTATAGGGTTAAAGAAGCCCTTATCTGAACATTAGCTACACAAGTCTTTTTCTAATTAAAACGCCACATTTGCAAAATAAAGGAAGTCACAAGGATGAAACAAAGCCAAAAAGTTGCAAATTAATGAATGACGGCATCCAACAGCCACAAAAAATAAAATTAAGTCAATACAGTAAAAAGCAACTGAGGCCCTAAAACATAAGGCTGTTTGTTAAGAGCCATACATTTGAAATCTAAAAATTCGCAGCAAGTCCCTCCCTCTGGTCCTCTTTCCAAAAATGGCTGTGGTCAGTGTTTATTATACACATGGATGGTTAATTCATTTATCCATTTTTGGATCACATGTTTCATAATTATAGCCTACAAATGTGTGCAATAGCCCAGATCTGCACTAATTAGAGAGCCCTGTTTGCTTACAGCAGTAGATTTCCCCACAGTGTTTTGTAAGAAAATTCATGTACCAAAATATTCCTTATTTGCAGCAAATTTAGCTGCTTCAGCAGAGAGCAGGGCTTAAACAGGAAAGGCAGGGAGGCAGGAAATCACATAGTTCAGTCAAGATGAGGTATACTGGCTAGCTCGTGTTGATTTAGCAACATAAAAAACTACAAAAAAGTTTTGTTACCCACTGCCATTGGGTTAACATCATATAAACATCCAACAGTAGAAGCTCATTTTCATTTCGTTTTCCATTCCACATTTGACTATTACAATAAGAAATTACCTGTTTTAACCAATTCGTACTGAGTTCTGCAACATGGAGGGGGGAGAATTGGTCTGAAAACCACTTGGGCTTTAAAAACAAAAATGTTTGTCCAAACACACTGCACTTCATCCTCGTTCCCGATTCTCTAAGTCATGAACAGGCCCCCTAAGGTGCAAGTTTAAACTGATTCTCATTTAAATCTGGTTTACACTATCAGGATGGGGCCGAGTAGCCTTCCAGCAAATGAGAATCAGTCCGTTAAGTTTTAACCTCTGAAGTACTGGTCTTATCTAGTCTGGAGAAGAGAAGATCGAAGGGGGATTTAATAGCAGCCTTCACCTCCCTGCAGGGGGGTTGCAAAGAGGATGGAGCTGGGCTGTTCTCAGTGGGGCAGAACAAGGAGCAATGGGCTCCAGTTGCAAGAAGGGAAGTTTAGGTTAGATTTTAGGAAAAACTCTCTCACTAGGAGGGTTTACTGGAACAGGTTACCCAGAGAGGCGTGGACTCTCCATCCTTGGAGGGTTTTAAGACCTGGCTCGGCTGGGATGATCTAGTCGGGGCCGGTCCTGCTTTGAGCAGGGGTTGGACTGGATGTGACCCCCTGAGGTCCCTTCCCACCCTCATTTTCCACGATTCTATGATATGGGTTTTAATTTGGTGTGAAACTGTTGGAGCCTCAGATGAGTGTGTGTGACTGTTCAAACTGCAAAGATACATGAAATAACTTAAGTCTCTGGGTCGGATGCTCCATCACTTTTTGTCGCCTGTTATCATTTATGCTTATGCAAGTAATGTGAAATAGTACCGCGTGACAACAGTAGCATTTTCTACCAATTTTGCATATATGTAAATAATGTAAATGCATAAATGTAAATAGCAGTAATGTAAATAACTATGTGCAGGGTAAGTGAGGATCGGGCCTCTGATCATTGTGATCGCTGGAACAGGGAGAACACAAGCGAAGAAAACTGGGCCAAAGCGCACTGAGAAAGCCAAGTGGGAAAGCTAACAGGACACCTGCCGGCATTTGAAGTTTGTTTCAAGTCCCTTCACTTTCAGCAAAGATAAAATTTCCCTTAATGTTGGTAAAAAAGAAAACAAAAAGTTGAGATCTCCAGGCTAACAAATCTTAGCAAAGCTTACAGTGACCTTAACTAAATTCAGTGGAGGATTATGAAATGAAAAGAATATTACTGTGACTGCGAAAAAAAACCCCAACCCTCCTTCCTTAGCTGTACGCAAGGTCTCTTGCTTGCACGAGTACTGCAGAAGCACGGCTCACACTCCTGTTTCTCTGACCTATATGCTGATGTATTTCAGGCAAGCAGATGTCCCACTACTCCAGGAATTTGCAAGAAAATGATATTCAAATGTTTGCCCTGATTTCAATGCAGTCAGCCAGCTGGCTATCTGCTGCTCCACTCCAGTTGTCCCTCCCCTGGCTGCAAACCTCCAGGTCACTGGCTGACCCCAACATCTCTCTCCCTCTCCTTCACAGATGAACTTGGGATCCAGCTACATCTGTGCTGAGTCCTCGTGTTGTGCGCTCTGGCACACAACAAATGCAAGGCTCTCCAAGTCACTGAGCGTGCCAGCTGATGCACATCGAGATGTAGAGCATCACAGATTTAATTGCACAAATGCACACTCAACGATTTGAGGCAAGGAAGGCTCACCAAGAGGAATTCTACCTATATGTTAGGAAAGGGGCAATGGAGAAGGTGGATGGGGCCGTGTCTGGGTAAGGGAAGGCGATAAACTTTCATCAAGTAGGCAGTCCCCCCTCTCAAAAGTCTCCTATCTAACCCTCCTATTGCCCAAGCTTCCCAATGGATAATTCTCCAGTGATACTGGATTTGATAGCAGTCGCATTCACACTGTAGCCCCAGGGTATTGTTATATACTACTCTTCACATGGGGAACTGCACTTACAGTGCTAGTGCCCAAGCCTTCAAGCAGTGAAGCACGTGCCAAGTGCCATCGTGGTGTCATAGGCCTTTTCCAGTGAGAAGTATCCCCAGATCATGTAATCTGCCATGTGTTGAGCTATGGTTGGATTGCTCCATGGAGGTATTACAATCAGGGGGCTCCCTGACATGTGACTGCTCCAAAAGTCACACGAATGCTTTCCAGACCTGACTATAACGTGCGCTAAGCGTAACGTGTGACAATACCCTTAGGGCAGTCACACTGGAAGGGGGAGTAGCATCACAATAACTGAAGGCCTATGCCACTCCATCAAACACGGTTGGTATATACATGCTCACATCAATGGGAGCTTTGTCTGAATGGCCAGCACCGGAAATGACCCCCAAAAGGAATTGCTTTAGGAACTTTGTTTCTGGATTGATTTCACCTGAGGGAGAGAGAAGGGTTGGGGGAATGAGAAAGAAAAAATGCTATTTAGTAGGTCAGACCACAAGTCCATTTAGCCCAGTGCCCTGTCTCTCACAGACTCAGCGCGTGGATACGGAGGTGGGAAGGTGAACAAGGCATGTGGCATGCCCAGGCTTTTCCACCCCTTGCTGCTCTCCTACTGCAGCTTCCAGCAATGTGTTGCTCTTCCCTTACTTTGCCTTTCTTTCCCAGGCTGTTTGTCACCCAGTTACTTGTGCGGCGCTAGCTTTTCCTTGTACACACTCCCAAAGAAGGTTAGGTTAACTTTAAGACGACAAAGAAAATAATTCCATTGCCATTACATATAACTTCCCAGTGAGGGCTGGTACAGTAGGATAAATAAAAACTTAAAGAACGTCTCTTAGGAGCAAGGTAGTGCCAGATGAAGACAGCCGGCTTGCTCTGATGAAGCTAGCTTGGGTATCAGCCGCAGTTTGTGCAGAGCTCTGTTAGGCTAATTCACCCTGCTGAGAAATCCTGTATATGAGCTCAGGCAGAGTATCACACTACTGGGTCTGGTACCCGAGCTCAATTGTTCAGAGTTAGCTCGGTTCTCTCTCCACGATGCTATATCATGTCATGTACCTTCAGTGCATCTCCTTGGAGGGAGAAGACAGTTTATGTGAGGAAAGGAAAAAAGCCTGGCTTTTACAGCAGCTTGCTCACGTGGAGAGTAATCACTGCAAATATCATTGGATACCCTTTCATGGAAATACTTGACTTTCCTGGTTAAGCTAAGGTTGCTGATCTTTTTTTTTTTCTTTTTAACTATTTGGTTAGATTGTCAATGAAGAGCAATCATTCAGGTTAAATAGAGAGACTACCAGACCAATGGCATGAATAATCACTGCACATACCAGTTGTCCCATTGGATTCCCTTTCATGGAAATACTTGACTTTCCTGCTTACTCAGTGGTTGATGTGCAATTTTGTTTTTCTTTTTAAGTATTTGCTCTTCGTTGACAATCTAACCAATCATTCAGGTTAAACAGAGAGACTACCAATCCAAAGGCAAAACACTGGAAGTTCAAAATAAACTGCCTACAGAAGTTTGCAAAGCTGGGAAATCAAGACTGCTGTTTTGGTTTCATGTCCCCTTCTCCCTAATCCTCCCCCACGCCCCTCAAAAAGAAAATCAGTGCTCAGTAGCTACCTAAACAGTGCACTGAAAGAGAAACTATGGGCCCAGTTAGATCACTTGGGTCATGCTGAAGTCAGGGAAGGTCCAGGCCTGCAAAAGAGGGCAGATTTAGCATTTTATCTGTCAAACCAAAAGGCACACATCATCAAATAGTCATGAAACCATCCTGACATTTCTAATCCTAGATGTTTAGGGGCTCCTCTTTTCATGAGCTTGCAATATCGGCAGCAAGGAAAAGTAGAAAAACTAATTTTTTCTAATAGCTATTCATGTGGGCAGGCACCAGAATAAGGCTCCCTTCAAATTCATACCTACAGGCTCAGCTTATGATCTGGAGGTACAAATCCTGACCTCCAGATACACACCCCATGAGCAAGAGAGGGAGAAGGATATTTGCAGCAGTTTTGCTCCCATTCCCTTGTGGACGAGGAAACCTATACAGAGCGAGAGGAGAGGCAGGCTGGGACTGGGACTCTGAGGCCTTGGGCAGAGTGACTATGTGATACCTTTGACACACACTTGAGCCTATAGCTTGAATCTAGACTTAACTGACAAAAATAACTGGTTGGCACAACAACTGGGTGATCCAACATAAAATGCAAAATAGGTGTGCACTGAATGATGGGCTAATGAGCCCTTTTTAGGACGATGACTTTCTTCAGCTCGCTAAAGTTTGTGCTTTTACTACCCTTGGAAGTAGAAGATAGGTTGGGAACTATTTCTAACTAAACAGAAATAGAAATCTTTATGCCTATTATATGATCACAAATTACTTTGAGAAAACAGGATACTTCCATTATTTAAAAAAAAAACAAAAAACAGTGCCTAAATATGCTTGTTTTAATAGGATCCCTTTGGATCACCCCTTCCGCTGAGCGAACAGAAAACTACAACCAGCATTTTGCCTGTCCCTTTTCTAAATAGGAAGTTAAAAATTAACTGCTTCATCTTCACGTTGTTCACTACTTAAGTAGTTTAAACTTACTTTTAACTGTTACATGCCAACAAAACAGGTTGCTTAATTGATTTGACCTTTCACAGTATTTTTTAATTTTCAATCTTAGTTTCATTGTTCCATCTGGCACTTTAAAACGACATCTGGTTAACTGTACTTAACCAGCTGATCACTGTACAGTTATTTTTAAATGTAATGTATGCTTAAACAGATGTTATTTTTATAGATGTAGATCTAAACTGCACTTGTATACGTGCTATGTCTGCATAAGCTCTTTCTGCAATTCAAATGTTGACACCAAAAATTACAAGCCAGAATGCTTATGAACTCCACTATTATGTTACTGCACTTTTTTTGCAGCTTGTTAGGTAAACATCAATTCGGTTCTTTTTTTCTCTGTTCATGGCACATAAATAAAACATTAGCATTTCGTTTATAAAGTGATGAATATTTTGCTGTGTTGGATTTAGCTTTATAAATACAACTGCTGTCAGCAAGAAAAAAGGATTTATTGAATAAATAATAAGAAAACTAAAGGAGAATGAAAATATGTTATTATGCAAAACATGGGATCTGTCAACAGGTCACATAAGGTCTTCCGGTGCTATCAGTATCCCTATGTGATATTATTTCATATACAATGGGATTTTGCAAATTATACTTCACCTCCTGATGCAGTGTACAGATTGCTAATCTGCAGCAAAATTGTGATATCTATGATTGTCAGCAGTAACCTTAGGGTAAACGGTGGAAACTGTATGGTAAAAAGCCCGACTAAAATTAACAGCTGCACCTGCACATGCAGACACTTCACGTGGAGAGCTAGGGTTGCTCAGTGTTCGCTTTTAAGGATCGGTCATACACAACACACTGATACACAACACGCCATGCAATTAATTAATCCCAAATTCTGCCTAATTTTCAGAAAGCCGAGTTCTGCCACCCTTGCACCAAGTAGAATTTATTCCCCTAAGACCCTCGCTGGAATTTATACCAAAGAAGGTCCTATTCCAAGTGGGCAGAGCCTAACCCAGAAGAAGTATTTTCACAATGCATCTGACCTGTATATGTGACCCCACAAATGCAGGGTATTGAATATATTTATTTACTTGACATTTCCAAGGGTCTCAGAAACTAAATTTGTTAATAAATAAATAAATAAAACCGAGTTTCGTTTCAGCTGTAACAACACCAAAAGCCCACAGAAGATTTGCTTTTCAACCTAGAGATGAAGAGTCTCTACGGCGCCTGTCCCCCCCCAAATAAAAATCACGAGTTAAAACGATAAGCAAGACATTGCATAATATGCAAGACCGTACGCTACTTTACACAAAGGATGCGGTCGCAGTCTCGAGTATTTCACCGAGAACTTTAAAGTATCGTTCTCAAGGTTAAAAATTGCTGTTATACATAATACCTCCGTAATTGATAGACATTTTCTCTCTCCAGAGTCCATTTTCTGTGAAAAACACCACATAACATCTGTTCATAAACAGTCCTTCTGTGCGAACACTGACACAGGTCTTGAGCTTCTACCGGCTCAATTCCCCTGCCATATACAGATGGCACAATGTATTTATACAGCTGAATTCTTTGTAATACAAGCTGAATTATATCTTCAGGTAAGGCTGTGGGCAAACATGTGCTCGTGCTATTCCACTGACTTACCTCCAGTCATTTTAAGCTGTTCTTTCTGACACAAAGACAAATTGCATCACACTTATGTAAGTGTTTTGTCTCCAAATCACCTTCAGCAATCAGTACAGATCTCTATAGAGATAAGGACGTTTTGGGATGAGAGACTTGGGGTTCTTTTGCGTTAATGAACTAACACTTTTATTAAGATTCAGGACTTAGGGCTATTCTACTTGATAGTGATGTATGTATATTTATGCCCTTGCATGGAAAATAGTCAGTCGAATGGCTTAATGTCTTGTTCTAAAACAGAAATGATACCCAAAAGGAGACAGAGGAACTGCCATTCAACTTTCGAGTAGGCAGAGATGAAGACGGTACGTTAATCACTTTATTCTGTGTATTATGTCTGTTATCCCCCCTCAAGCAGTTCCAAAATGAATCGCTCCATCTACTGCATCCAGAAACTGCCTTTTTGTGTATTTATGTAAGAATATGAATGGACCTTCCTATATTTAGGAGACCTTTTTTACTACTTCCAGTCTGACTTCTAGGCTCTTTGATATCCTCTAACACCATCCTGTCTTCCAATCCAATGCTGCAAACACATATACACATGCCTCCCTTCAGGCTTCAATGGGGCAAGTTGTTCCAATGTGAATTGCATGCATAAATGTTTGCAGAATCAGAGCCCTGGAATCCAGATACGTTACAGAACAAAAAACGGCCTCGTCTTCCTCTGAGGACAAAGCAAAGCTTTGAGGCCCAACTGAGTGCTCATGGCTCAATTTCAGTAACTCACCTGAATTAATGCATGGAGAAAGTCTTACGTGCAGATAACGCTCCTCCATGCATTTTTCTGGGCCTTCAGTATATACTGCAATTATACATGACAGATGCACGATAATGTATACTTCTATCATGTAAACGACTTAGTTTTTATCCACCACCATACTGCCAAGGTGCCGTGGTATTAGCACACAATCAGAGTGCAAGAGGACGCACAAAATACCTGGAGTCCAATGTAGACGAGCACTTCTTACCCTAAACCCTGGGAGATGCTCCCTACACCCGCCTTACCTAGTAGCTCACAACTGCCTTTCACATAAGCAGCTACAGCAGATACACCTGTATTTCAAAAGGCAAGAAAGGGGTGTTAAGAAATGAAAAGTTGTTTCCAGGGACACCCAGAAAGTGTTTCCCTTTCCTTCCCTTTGCCTTTATAATATGTAAGAAAAATATTAATAATCAGTTTTAGTCTACACTGTGTGCAATCCCTATAGTTTTGGGTCTGTTTGTTTGTTTGTTGGCAAACACTCTCAGTATGCAGAAGTGGAAGGATGAGATGGGTGTAATGTTAATTTAAATCTCAGATGCACCAACTTGAAATTTCTTTAAAAGAGTCTTTCTGTTTTCTTGGCCCTTCCCCTAGCAAGTTTCCTCTCTTAGCTGAAGTCCATCCTCTGGATTTGGAAGGATTTAAATGTAAAGAAATATTTGGTGGTGGTGTAGAGGGGGGGTGGGAGGGATAATATATCCTTTGTGCTGAACTGCTGTACCAGCATCAATTTATCCCTAAATACTGGGGGAAATCAGGGCTGTAAAGGGATGTCAGCTGTAAAACTTCCATTCACTTTAGTGGGGACAGGACTTCACTCAACCACCGTAATCAATCTAGGCTAACAAAAACCTCACTCAAATAATCACATCTCTCTTGACATCTTTTAAATAGTTAGGAGTGCCAACATACACACCCTGGATGGACAGACAGCTCTTGGCAGAAGGTAGTTTGGAGTAGAAGAGGGCAAAATATTTTTTCAGGGAAAAAAAAAAAAATCACCAAAAATGCAGGTTTCGGAGTTACCAAAGCTAATCTGTAAATTCAAGTCAAATTTGCCTCAACGCTGTCTGAAAAACAAAAAGGCAGGGGTTTAGAAAGGTAAAAAATGTTGCAAAATGTTCTTAAGTAACTTCTTTGTTTCAAATGCTTTTGTTTCAGAACAATACTCCTTTTTGTGAAAGGGCAGAAGAAGGTTAAACCAAAGTGAACAAAACATTTCAATTCCTCAGTTACATCATTTTGCTGGACGGCCTAAAAAAAATTTAAAAAATTAAAAAAATTGAAGTTTGTCCACCAAAACTCACATCTCCATTTTCTCATAGCTCTACTCTTGAAGTTCAACAAAAATATTCAACAAAATTGTTTCTGTTCTCAGATCTACCAAAGACTGTGCAACCCTAGTCATGTCACTTAATCTCATTTGTGCTTTTTAGATTCCCGCCAGCATAGCACTTTCCTATCTCAGAATTACAAAAAACGTTATGAAAAGGAGCAAACTAATATCTGAGAAGATCTCGAAAGTTATGGTGACGCATGCCATAAAAAAGTCAACAGATGACATGCTTCTCTACAAAAACTTTTGGAATTCCCTTGCTGTCCTTCCCTCCCCATTAGTTTGGTAGGCTGTCAACTATACCGAGGTGGTTTTAGACTGAAAAGAAGATCTACTGAAATATTGGCAGGGGTTTGGAAAAAGATTATGTACAAAAGGAAACTACTTGCTGCTCTTTCATAAACTTATTATACAAGAATCAACTCAGAATGATACAAGATGCCTCATTCTATTTAAATACTGTGCTGGCTTATGGCCTGTAATATGATTTGATGCATTGTAAGCAATATCTTGACACAATGCATGTGGTAAACACAATGCAGTATTATCAGACAATGAGTGCACTAAATCCATAGTAAAGCCTGAGCCTTTTGTACTTTATGCTCCCGTACTTTTCTCTCCCCTTTTTTAAGTTACAAGTACATAAATGAAAACAAACTTAGGATATGAACAATCCTGTGCTTGTCTATCAGAGGTTTCATTTAATATTTCTCTACCAATTAAATGTTGCAGAGTCAGGCAAAAAACGTAATACTTTCACAGCTCAGAATATTAAAAACAATTCTAAACAAATAGTATTCCTGTGATTGGACCCAGTCCTCCCAGCAATAAGGTTGGTTTTTCAATGTTTTTTGTTCCCTTTGAAGTTCTTTTACTCCCGTGCCATTTCACTTAGCTGCACTTAGCACATAGTCTAATGACGTTTTCATTCCCTTCACCTTCTTAATTATAAAATAACACCATTTCAAGAGGACATGTTTGAAATCTTCCTTTGCAATGGGACGCAGTTTGTTTTTATATATATATTTGGGGCGGCAGAGGTAAGCAAACACTCTCAGTATGCAGAAGTGGAAGGATGAGATGGGTATAATGTTGGTTTGTAAAACTTTTATAAGAACAAGAACAAACTTATATATATATATATATATATATATATATATGAAAGAACAAACTACGTTCCACTGCAGAGGAAGATTTCAAACATTTTGCATAACGATAGTCAGATGGAGACAGGTAATTCATCTGTGCCTCATCCAATAGGTAGCAATGTCTCAATTCTCACTAATACTTCCCTTAGAGTTCCATTTTTATATGCAATAAACACCCATGCATGCAAATATGGTCTGTGCCGTTTACATCTTTATAGACTACCTGGACCTTGGGCATGCTCTTATCCTTCTGTGATGACTGCATAAACTTACAGTGGGTGGGAAGCTAAGAGTAGGCGGCGTGGGGGTCTTTGCCCTACCTGCTAGTCCCTCTATGACGACTAAAGGAGAGGGAACAGCATGGAGGTCCAGCAATTTACTTCCAATAGTGAGTTACTGCCTTCCCCACCTCAGGAGCAAGGAGGAAGCAGGAGAGACATGAGTCTTCCTGGGATTGTTTTTGTCCTATTGTAGTTCAGAAACACCTTCTCAATTAGTCTTTATATCTGAAAAGAGGAATAGTGCTTAATGGACATACCAGCCAAAGGTACTTTTGCACAACTTAAATGATTCCAGTCTTTGATGTCCTTTAGTACAAGGCAGGTGCATCTACATGTGCAATTAATACGATGGGATAAACTCTGAAGGTCTTTGAGCTGGAGTACACTGCTCCTGTGTGCAGCATCTACACGTGTGCCTAGGACAACAGCACTTTGGGCCAGAGTGGAGCAGACTCAGGCTGGCAGGGAGCATGGGGAGTCAGCCCCAGGCTCTGGGTGGTGGTGTCGGAGGCTCTGGCAGGATCTGGGGGTCCAGCGCCCGGCTGGGAGGGCTGATCAGGTACAATTTGTACCCAGCGTCCATGTTTACACATGGATTTGATCGCACTTAATGACTGGTGTAAAATAGTCCTGTCCTGACAGTACTATCATATGGCAGAGTTAATTAGCTTATTATGCCTTAACACCAGTGACACTTTACCACAGCCCTAATTAGTCAACTCCACAGTAAAGCGCATGTGTAGATGTTACATAAAGTATTCTGGCTTTGACTAGCATGCAGCCAAGATCCCATGTTCAGACTGCCTGCAGCTATGTAGACTAAGTCCCAGCAGCTCCTTCTCTGATCTGATGTACATAACTGCCCTGCTGCAGACTTCATCCCAACAGCAGTACCTATTTGGAAGTGCAGTACAGTTCAGTGAGATACTTGTTTTACTGAGATTACTGAAAAGAAATATTGGCGCTTCCAGTGCTCTAAAGAAAAAAAAAAAACTGAACAGATAATTCAGGTTAGAAAACATTACATTTCTAGCACTAGGTATTCAGAAGAATAGTACCTATTGCCTAATAAAACCTGGGTGCATTAAAAGGCATTTTATATACTCAGGGTTGGATCCTTCCTGAACACATGCAGGTCATGCATTGCAGCTTATCTTGTAAAATTAGCCTCTCTGCAGCCAACAGAGTAGGCTATTTTACAAGACATCGTGATACAAGCTTGTAAAACTGAAGGTGGGACTAAAACTTCCACAGCCGAGTCCAGCGGTGGGTAGCCTGTGGCACGGGTAGTCTCTGTGTCAGGTACACAGCAGTTCATGGAGGAAGCAGGGGGGCACAACTGCAGATAAGGCAGGAAACAGAAAGCAAAGTAGCAGATCAGGCAGGAGAAGGAGATTGGAGTGGCACCTGGGGTAGGGGGAGGCTTAGTTTGTGCCACACTTGCCAGAAAGGTTGCCTCCCCCACCCCCCGGTCTATATAGGCAGACAGGATTTCTATATTGGCAGACAGTCAACATAGGCAGACCATCCTGCTGGCCATCCAACAGGACCTCTGTTGAACTTCACTTCAAGTCCTGGATGGTCAGCATCTCTGAAAATCAAACCTGTGTTGCATCTCTACAGGTATTAGACATTCTCTATTTTACAGAAAGTACATATTATACACATGCCCACACGCCTACCCCGAGTGAAATGCAAATCACAGTTCACCCTCACTTCTTCAGCTGATCAAGCTCAGGTCTTGCTGTAGGATGGAGTCCAATGCGCATTGCCTCTGCCCAGGTCATCTGGGGGGATTGTGGTGCTCCCTCATCATAGACGGTTGGGCCGCTGGATCCAATGTAAAGAGGCAAAGTAAGGCACAGTTGAAGCTGAAGACTGCGTGGACAGCCTATACCCAGATGAATTTCAGTTTATGTCCATGAGTCAGAGAGATATTTTCAAGCAAGTTGCTCATATAGTTAAGTATTTGCAGGATCAAGGCCTGAGATTGAAGCCACTCTAGGACAAAGACCTTTGTCTTCCTACTGGTCTCTAATGCACCTAGCATACGGTTAGTGCTATAATAAATAATAATAATCTGCTAGCATTAGTTGGGCATCTCCATCATGATCAATTTCCTGCTGTTGCAGAAGGGTGAGTGTTGGTGGACTTTGATCCTTCCGAGATTTTATGTTTCTATCATAAGAGAATCATAGCACATAAGCACATTTTTTACTAATGCAGTAAGGTGGCAATATATATTGCACTGACATAAAATGAATATTAAAAGGGACTGAAAACCATTCTTACATGATGTAAAAAAAAAAGAACCCTAAGAACTAGATAGTCGCTATTCAAATGGCTTCTTTATAGATTAAAAAGGTAGAATCCTTTAGGAGGGGAAACCTTGGTGTCAAAAATGGATGCTAAAATATTTTAAAATGTATTTGGGGGGGTGTGCACATGTGGATATGTGCAGTACAGTTGTGCATACACACACACAAGGGAGAAAACATATAATTTTCTTCCTCCCTCCCATTCGCACATATACACCACACTGTTGCGCTCCTCTCCTGAAAGCTGGAAAATTCACTTGAGAGAGGGAGAGAGAGAGAGAGAGAGAGAGAGAAAGCAAGAGAAAGAGATAGAGAGATATCTCTAGTGTGTTTGCATAAACCAGACAGGTGATTATGAGAAAAGATAGAAGACTAAACTTTTTTTTGCATAACTGGTTGGAAGACAGCAGCTCATACACGTGACACTTATGATTTATGACAGTTCCAACTTTTTTCATCTCTCCACAAATTGTATTAAATTAATTATTTCAAATTAGGTCCTGAATAGTTCTCGTTACTCCCGTTTTGTTGTACCTTGCCAAGTTGATATGTTCCAGTTTGCTGACATAATGTGGCTCATGTTCTTACAGGTCCTGTAGCTATTTCACTTGGAAGGTCTGTAACTGCTGTAAGCAATGATCAAAGGATCACGACAAACTCTGGCCAAGGATGAAAAACTTGAACCCTTCTATGATGAAAACATTCTTTCAAAGGTTTCTCTTTGTCAGCATGTTGATTGCTGATGTACATAATGGGATCTTGGGAAAAATACAGAGCTGCCCTGAACTTCTGAGAATGAAAGTATAAAATATGAGGGATCTAATAAATCCATTACATGACCCTGTGTCTCTTTTGGCTTAAAGAATGAAATGCTATTGTGAGTAGAATGCATGCTTACACATTTTTCCCTAAAGCATGACAGCATAGACGTATTAAACATGCTTTTAGTTGTCTCTGCACTGCATAATGTATTGGTCTGTCATGGACATCTCCAACACATTTCAATTTGACTTCAACCTCACCAGCACCAAATCTTGACAGTGACTTGTCATAGACAATGTAGACATTATGCAGTGCATTGAATGAAGTAAGGTAAGTGCAAATGGGCTAACAGGCTAAATCTGCGACACTATATAGATGGTGTCCAAAAGGCCTTTTGCAAATTCCCACTTTGGCTATTAACAGGTGCATCTTCCAAAAACTGTGCAAAGACAGTATATTGATGTGCTGGTTCCAGACCTCCACCTGCCTGGCTGGCAACCGAGTAGCTCAAGCTGATTGTAACACATGGAAAGATTGGCATTTCTAGAAACTTTACTTTAAAAGATACTGGCTGCACTTTAGCTACTTCAAAGTTATTTTTGTGGCCCTGGCCACCATATTTGAGAGACAATTTAACTGATCTGTTAGGGTCACATGCTACCCTAATTCCAGATTTAGAAGTCCCACAACCTTGGGGCTACGCTGGTGAATTCAAGACCGTGAATAACCCTCAAATTGCCATGATAGCAATCGGAACAACAGTCTGTGAAGTGTCAGGACCCAGATCTATTCTTAGACACCCCTGGATAATTTTGTTGCTTAAGATTTAAAGGAGCAACTGGAAAAAGTGCTCATTTCGCAGGGTGAATGCTGGAATTGTATTTAGACCAAGTAACTCAAACAAATTTCTTTATCCTGTCCCCCCCACCTCCCAGATACAGCAACTAGTATCATTCAATTGGGGTCAACAGATACAAATCTGACATTAAAAAAAGAGAGAGATACTAAACCCAAGAATAGAAATGTACCATGACTTCCCCCACATTGCCTTAAAATTTCCAGTCTGAGAAGAGTAAAATCAACATTTTCTATTCCTTTAATTCTTGAAGCTGTATTTTTATACTTCTTTTAATCTGTTCTTTTTATGTACCTGCCTTTAAATTTCCTCTTCAAATATAAATAAAACAATGCATCTCTAGTTGACGATCTAAACATATGACATATATAATGAGTGTTTATTTCCGTTAAAGTCCTACCAGGATACTTTGCTTCAATTAAATTACATCAGACAGTAAGAGAACAAAATATAAATCAACTGCCTAAATTCTAAAATATAACTAAGTTATATATTCATTTAAAATAATGAAAAATTCTTCTCAGCATTGTTTTAGCTGGTAGCTATACTCAACATTTTACCATTGTTTATTCTTTAATAACTAAGCATCCTTCTTGGTCTTTCAAAAGTTCCTGGCATTTCACTAGTTTACACATTGATTGAATACTGTTCCCAGAACTGCAGGTGGCACAGTGCCAAATGCTGTGATAATCAGCTGGAAGATTTATTCCAGTCGAGAAGCGTTATAAACATAAGGATTCATAAGGCTCAGTGTTGGAAATGAATACTGATGCTTTCTTTGAGATGGCTGAAAACTTTTCTTGTGAGCCTTCAATACGAGACAATGACAGCCTTTACGATCTCCTTCTATATGCGGCCTTTGAGTTGAAAAACACATTCATTAAACCTGATTTGATATAAGTATTAATAACGATCAGAGGTTTTAACAAATTAAAATATAATTTTACAGTAGCATATGCAGAGCAAATTGTACGTGAAAAAAAAACCTTAAGGAAATTCATGGATTAACTACTGTGCATATGATCAGGCACATTTGCTGCAACAGGATATATTATTATACTAGTAGATGGGTGGAGAGAGAATACAAAGGAAGCAGAAAAAATTCAAAGGGAAGCAGCTGGCAGGTAAATGCACTCAGCCAGAAAGGAATAATAAGGAGAAAGGCAGTGAGTGGAAAAACCGAAAGGATAGTAATTTTGTAAATGAAGAAATAAAAAGTAAAGAGAAATGTAAGCTAGAGTTGGGAACACTGGGGGAAAAAAAAGACCCCGGTTACAGAACAGCAAGTATGTGTACTTAAAAACGAATGAGGTGCAATTTGCTTACTGGAATATGACTGCAATGGTAAACCTGTAACGTTACGTGGGATACGATGAAAGACGAGAGACTTAAATTAAGAGCCAGAAGTGTGACAATATCAGGGATGCCATAAATAATGACTAAATGACACATCAGATGTATACTCGCGTCAAAAGAATTTATGCTGAAGTTCAAAGCAACAGGAAAACACACAAGACCATTTAATCCCTGGTGCGTGCGCCGTCGTCAGTCAAGTGAGATCAAGGGTAAAGCTGGTCCATATCAATACCAAGGCTCCAATTTTCAAAACTCCCTAGCAGCGCTGGGGTGCCCCAATTTTGCACGTGGGTGTCCAACTTGAAAGACATCAGAAGGTCCCTGGGGGTTTCAATATGTACAACAACCTCAGTATTTTTTCCTCGAAGGACATTGCCTGCGCTCCCAGCAAAAACAGTTTGGAGAGGGTCTGAGTCTCACTGACTAATATGTAAAAAAATCCTCGGTAAAAATAGTACTGCATACAAACAGCTGGCGAAAGCTGCACCATCCAAAACCAGCGGCAGTCATTATTTATTTACTTGGAAAAGGTAGGGGGGGAGGAGGTCGCTCAGTCATTTCCCCCTATTTTTGATACAGAAATATTGCTATACTTTTAACAACATTTGTGAGAGTTTATGGGGCATCATTAGCAGGAGTAACTTGAATTTCCATAAAAATGTAGCTGCTCAAAGCTGCCACAGTGTTGTGAAACAGTTAGACGGAATTATGGCAGTTGTAGTGTATGAATTATGGAAGTAGGTAGCTGTTATGTGCCAGCAACATCTGACATTCCTCTACAGGCCCATTTCCCTAAACAATCATTGTTTACAGTTTGAGATTACCAGAAGCCTCACGAAAAGCAGTCAGCTGCAAGGGAAATCTTAGGAAAAAGCAGACAGAGAAGAGGAATCTATTCACAATTTATTCAGCAAAAAGAAAACACAAACATTTTCATATGCAAACATTTTGAGTCACATGAAGGAATAACATGCAACAGCAAAGACCTGAATTGGCTGGATGAGTGTGTGTTTGGAAAGCTGCTATACATTTGCTGCAAAAAAAAAAAAAAGGAAAGTATAAGGGGGTGAGGTGACATGAATTACAACGCTGTGTTTATAAGGAAAAGAGGAGTTTGTTGGCAGTTCCCCCCACCCCC
Organism: Crocodylus porosus; assembly: GCF_001723895.1. NCBI lineage: Eukaryota > Metazoa > Chordata > Crocodylia > Crocodylidae > Crocodylus > Crocodylus porosus. The sequence continues at coordinate 9,299,827 of NW_017728917.1, forward strand.
ATCTTTTTAAAAATGATGGCTATAAGAATGAATTAATGTCCTGTCATTAGAAAGAATAAAATGGTTTAAAACACAGTCCGGTTTGAAGTTGGGCTATCTAGACTTGCCAGTTTTATGTACTTGAGTTGCCTTTGTTACAGGTTATAAGGGTGTAAAAGCAAGCAAGGAATCGGGAATCGCAACACCCAAACTCGAAACAATGAAAAGGTCAAAGAAGCACAGCAAACTAGTCTTTTTTTTCCAAATAGGTACAAAGCACCAACAATGTGATATTTTATTCTTATGAAAAAGATTATCGTGGAAACAGGAAATGGCACGCTATGCACCCATTGTCTTGTCAACGAGTTAATGAGAACAGGAAGTGGTAAGATCATAATTAAGTGGTCATCTTGCACGTTTGTTTGGATGCCAAAGAATGGAGGGTGTTGGACATATGCGAGAAAGCAAAGGGGGAAAAATACAAGCAGAATAAAGTTGCACTGACTATAACTGAACATGCTCCAGAAGAAAATACCATGATCAGTAATTTATCAGGCAAATTCTTAAGATTGATTCCAAAACAATGGTATATTTCATATCTATATATCCACATATCCATTTTTTTCTGAAACTGAGGTCTCAGTATAGAGTGAATTAGACCTGGTTAGATTTAATGACATTGACCATCCATTTTAGATTCTATGGGTTCATCTGGCTCTTGAGTCAATGAACATAACGTTAATAAACATTATTAAGTTGCTTAAACAGGTAACTTTCATAAAAATCCAGGAACCTGGTTAGAGTCAGTAGAGAATATTAGATCACCTGATCTTAAAAAGTGGACAGTTCACTTTGACACCCAAAAAAACAGATAATCGAGCCCAAACACATTAGTTAGGCATAAGCCTTTAGGCTAAACTATGTATACAGGCAGCAAACAAGAGAGTCCACAGTATTACCCACCTCAGAGGCCCCTGAAATAGTAAGGAACTGACTGGAAGAGATCTATGTAAAGGATCTCCACAGGCATATCATGTGCTTTGGTGTAGAGGAAGATGAAAATCCAAAGGTCACTGCCAATCTGACCTGCAAAAAATTCCTTTGTATCCCCTTCTGGTAATTAGTATGACCTGGAAGAGGTAAACAAGATTATCAGCCAAACACTGAAGAAAGAAGATGTCTGTACCATCTCCCAGAGCTAGTCTAAAATATATATCTATCAGTGGCCAATCTTAAATGATTCAGAGAAAGTAAGAAAACAAACAAACCAGCACGCGTCAAGCCAACAGCACACTAGAGGACAAAAATCCCTCTTGCCGATGATAAGCAGTACTCCCCAGGTATGAGATTTGATTATATTTATTGCCTTCGCGCAGAGCTGCAGATGCAAGTATGCTGAGCACAAGACAGGTAACCTTACTCCTCCCCCAGGGCCAGGAAAGGAAGGAAGGGGGATTTGTAGATGCACAGATGCCAGGTCAGTGCCGGTTGTAGAGGGCGGGGGACAGTACGTGACAATCCAGCTTGTCCTTGCCCTTCCCCTCACATTGCACAGGTTGAATCATTTTAAAATATTCCAAATGACAGCAAGCTCACCTCTTACCCTGGTAAGCGATTCCAATGTTTAATTATCCTCAAAGCTAAGAAATTGCATTTAATTTCAAAGTTGAATTTGTTTCACTTCACCTTCCAGCCATTGGATTTTGTTATGGCTTGGTCAGCAAAATTAAAAAGCTCCCCTCCCCTCATTAAATATATTTTCCAACCCAAAGTACCTACACGTAATAGCTAAGTTGCCTCTTGAGACTTTACTTCTGTAAGCTGAACAGGCTTGCTCCTTAGGCCTTACCTGGCAAGGCTGGCTTTCCAACTCTGGATCGGTTTTACAGTCCACCTTTCAGTTCTCTCAAGTGGTTTCGCATCCTTCTCAAAGTGTGGACACCAGAACTGGACACAGTATTTTAGCAGCAATCTTATCAATGCTACGTACAGTAAGTACACAGCACTTCCCAACTTCTAGTCAAAATGACCAAACGCTACATTATTGTTTCCCCAGTAATTCATCTCATTTTTCTGCAGCACTGAAGCCCCCCCTTCCCCCCCCCCCCGATCTTGACCACTAACTGAACTAATCCATTAAAACGGTGAATACTGTTTCCATTATTCAGCATCCCTGGTCTACACTATAAGGAAAGTACTCAGTGGGTGAAAAAACATTGCATGCTACAAACTTTGGTTTACAATAGCGTACATTAGAAGCTCAGTTAGAGAGTAGATGTTTCTTACGTTATAAACTCAAAGTCAGCCTAGCCCTCCGACAGCCCCCAAGATCATGAGAGGTATAATACGAGATGAAACAGTAGCTTAACATCAAGTTTGCACTGGGCTATTTACTCTAAGATGTGCAAAGGGCATCTTGTCTAAGAGCTAGGATCTGGGCCACATTTTTGCTGCTATTCAATTAACTTTTTTAAACTCGGACAAATGGCATCAAATCGTTAGAAAAACTATTATGGGGAAGTTATGAATGTCTAAGATTCCTAGTTTGCATTTTGATTCGCATTTAAAATATTGATTCCATCAAAGAGGGAGGAACTGTCAGTATCCACAGAAGGATTATCCAGAATATGAGCTCTCCAAAGGGAACTATGCAAAAAGATTTATTTCTTTATTTGTTTGTTGAAGGGGGTGAAGTGTCATATTTCATTTTCTTTGTCGTCCAATCAATGTCTTTTATTAATCTCATTACAACACGGTGCATCTATTGATGTCATTTCAGTACTGTGTAATGAAACAAATCAGAAAGTACTTGAGGAATCTTTGTTAACAAATCACAGGTCATTATACTTAAGCATGATGGATATTTTTTTTTTCAAACATTTTCTTTTTCAATTTAATAAGCTGGCAGTGCACAGTTTATTGATATGCTTTTATTTTCAAGGGTGAAACAAAGATTTCCTTAAACACTGTACTGTAGATATAGCAACTTCAATGTCTGGGGACATAATTTACAACCATCTATATTTCAAGCTACTGTAAGTATAGCGGCGTACAAAAGTTTGCTGCATGGAACAACATTTTCCCTTCTTGAGTACAGAATACAAGGTATGCTTACTGGCGCCAACTCCAAAGTAGTGTCATATAGCACGCCATAGACATTGAATTAAAGATCGAGATTAGGTAAGACTCCAAACAGTGAATTGACACAATATGCCAGGGCTTCAACACTTCTGTTAGTACTGTACTCCTTATTAATACCTTCAGACATCTATGTTTTAGCCCATGTCATGTTGTGCAGTGACTTCAAGAAATGACGCCCCACTGCACACACTGTCAAGCACCCGCCTTCCCAGTGATGGCCCAGCATAGGCCCTTCGGTTGCCCAGAGAGGTACAGGTCACCAGCTGGAACTCCTGGATCAAGATTAGCATGATCTCCATGCACTGGGATAGCCAGGTTTGCATCAGAGGTGAACAATGCATACTAATAGGCTTCATTTGTGTCTCGTTAGCAAGGAAGTTGTGCCTGACAATCAGCCAACACATAAATGTTGCACAGGGAAAGAATTGATTTACGTGGTTCATCTGCCCTCATTTTAAAGCCACTTGAACAAGAGGTTTGAAAAGTCACCTCTGTTTCTGAATAGTTTATAGCCAGCCAATTACTGCACTCCAGTAAACCACCTGGGTATTTTCCATCTGTAAAAGATGCCTCAGACCAGTTCGTTGGGTACTCCCCCTCTTTAACCCGCATTTAATATAAATGGGGAAAAGTCAATTGAAATAATAAAATAGACCTTCACCCATTTACACCTCTACAAAATTCTGGTTCTACAGGCTCTAGATATGTTTTACATTTTATTTTATTTTTAGGACCAAAGGCATTTACAAATGTGATATGAGATTCATTGTCACCGAATATTTTCAGAAATTTATAGTGCTACTGAATCATGTTTGCCTAGTGTGCATACTGACTGCAAAGAAGTATGGGTCTGTGCTGTCTACTTCCCTACCTACTAGTAAAAATGCTCATGAAGCACCCCATAATTCAATTATAAGTATCTTCAGGAACCTTCTAATTATATGTTAGCAGGTCAGGAATGAAATAGCCATGCTACCCTTTAGTCTGGGATAACAGACTTGAAACACAGAACAGAAAAGTTCATCTGCTCATTAAGAGGCCAAGAGTAACACAGTTAAAAGCTGCAGTGAGCTGTTTTGTTACAGATCTGAGTATCTGTGGAGTGACCCTCCTAAAGGTAGTAAAGTTAGCAGGCTCTTGCTTTTTTTCTTTTCCACACTGGTTCAGCAAAGAATGAGCAACCAGTTAAGGAGGTGGGAATCCTTTATTATTTCATTTGTTTTATCTCAAAGTAAATTCAGATGTGGAAGGTGCCCAGTTTTGCAAGATCAGAACAAAAATACCTCTAGAAACACAAGCACAGTATTTTTCTTAGAGGTTTCTGCACTGGCCTTAATTAAATCTTCCATACGCTTGCAGGGCTTAAAAAAAAAAATGGAGATACAAAACAAGAATGTGTCCATCATGCAGTTTTTTTCTAAGCTCTGACAGCTCTAAATGCAGGCAGCTGCAATACAAGCTTGTCCTCAAATCCTTGACAATGACCTTAACCTCGGGGTGAAAGATAATGTAGTTGCTATGCTCATTTTGCACAGAGTGTCTACTGATCAGAAGCTCGTGGCAAAATATGTATATTTCTTCTTATGATATAGACCATTGTTCGCTGGCAACTCAAGTGATACCACAACATTATCTCTATGACGGGTTGGATTTTTTTTTTTTTTTTAATGTGAAATGGCATGAATTCAAAACCAACCATCACTGCAACATCTAGACAAATGACTTTGTCATGCCTTCTGAATTAACCCCTCCATAGCTGCATGGTTGTACCTTTTTTTTTTTTTTTTTTTTAAAGGTTTTTATGTACATTATCTGCTGTAATTTATTCCAAGAATAGGCTGGGCTTGCCATATAGCATGGTTTCTGTTACGCTTCACACAAAATCCTTGGCTGGTAAAAAACTGTCGCCACTTAATTGACTTCAGCGATGCTATGACAATTCACAGTAGCAGAGGATCTGCCTCAGAGGGTTTTATAAAGGCACACGCAACCTTCAGCTCCTGAAAGGGAGGATGAGTAATCAGAGCTTTCAATAGCAAACGCCACCACTTTCTACTGCATGTACACAACTCCCCAACACAAATTGTAACATTATTAGGTCTCAAGATCTAAATACAACATTATTAGGTTTCAAGATCTAGCACTCCAAAAAAAATGTCTAAACACCAATTTATGGTGACCCATGCTCCCAATGCATATGAATCATTACCGTCTTTAATTAAACGCTCCCATACTTTTTCCCCCCACGGGATCCCTTCCCTCATCCAATTCACAGAATGGACGGCGTCCACTTAGACAGCTATCCAGCATTTTGTTTCCATTTCATAGTTCATTGTGTGATTCCGGTCCCGATTTCTTCTTACTATTCAGATTTGCTCAGGTCGAATTATTAGCTTCCTCCAACTTTTCTATGGCGCTCGTCAGTATAGTATCCAAGCACTTCACAAACTTTAACCTTCACAACACCTCTATGAACGACAGGAGTGGTATTGTTCTCATTTAAGAGATGGGGAGCTTAAGAGATTAAGGTCAGAAGTTTCCACTAATTTTAGGTGCCCATTTTGAGATTTTTCACAGTACTTAGAATTAAGTAGCATTTACTACTGGTAGGTCTAAGCACAGCAATCATTGGCTTCAGTTACAGCTCGGATGGTACAGGGTCAAGTCGGGTCGTAGAAAACAAGGCAGACACATTAAGTGACCACCTGTGAAAAGTTTGGTTTGCAAAGATTTGCCCACCAATCACAGGGGAACTTGGTGGCAGAGGCAAAGAGAGAATCCAGGTCTCCAGGGCAGCATTCAGCTGCCTTAACTGCGATCAGATCATTATTCCTTTTCTTCCAGGCTACTGCCTCATCGCCTGCACACCCTTCACATACCGCAGGAGCCTACACAAAACAGACTCTTTAACTGCTCAACGCTGATACATTCCCAGAGTGCTGCTCCAATCTGCGTAATAAATCAGGCTAGATCCCGTGGAAAAAAAGAAATAGAGCATGTTTACCATAATTAGAGACCGTATCAGAAATGCATACAGGCACACACAAAGAAGCCGATCCGAGGTTGCAGAGGCAAGTCCAATTCTGATATTTCTTATCTTGAATGCAAAGTATTACTTAAAAACAGGTAACCAGGAAATTCTGACTTAGAGGAAAAACACTTATTTTCTAAGAACATCCTGAACCAGAATGATAAAGCACAAATGAATCCTTATAGTATGTGCTTACTAGAGTTGTGAAAATAATCGAGTTTGCATTTCAGTGGCTGAACAAGACGAAACAAAAGTTGAAAGAAACCAAACCTATTTGGAGGCAACAACAAAAAAAGAGAAAAATTTTCAGTTCTCTCACCAGAATGAAAACCTGAAGCACATTTTCATTTGGGGCTGAAGGGGTTCCCCCCCTACTTTGCAAGTGAAATTTAGTTAATTTTGGTCTTGAAGCATCGTTTCAAATGAAAAACCCAAATATGCCATTTAAAAATGTCAAAAAGTTTAGAATTTTCCAGTGTTTTTCAGCTTGAGCTATTAGCAACATTTGACTGAAATTCATGGCTGGCTTCAGTGAGCCCAAAACTGCCTGGGTTTTTTTTGCAAATAAATTATTCATAGAAAATATTTTCTGACTGTACTAAAAATGAATTTAACATTAAGAGGGTTATAGTAAAAGAAGGTATATCATATATATCATACTCTTATAAACCTTGATCGTAAAACAGCCACATTTTCAAACAGTTGCCAAGTATGAACTTAAGCATGCACTTTATACTAATATGCACCCAAGCAGACACAATTATCCATCTCCCTGTACCAACATGAGGAGATAAACATATGAAGCTGTGGATTCGCAAACTTCACATGAACATATTGGAAGGTTGCTTTGAAAATATGCCCTAAAGAGACCAAAACATGAAACAGTTTAGGTTTGAGAGACTACTTTGAGAAGTGTCAACACTTCATATTTGTTATAAATAATGTAGCTTCATGTCAGCAGGTCTTCTTCTTGTAAAAGCTCTGCCTCCCTTTGCAACCAGAAAAGCTGGGAAGTGTGAAGATACAATCTTAGGCTAAGTACAGACAGTCAAAAATCTCGAGGTGAAAGCAATCAAATCTAGGCGGGTTTCTGTAAGCGGCATAGGTTAGCTTGGGGGTGACCGGAACATACGTTCACCCTTTGGTGGGAGGCGCATGGGCTGGCCGAGCACCAGCAGGTTGTGGGTGCTCCCAGACACCTCCCAGTGGGCTCCACAGGCTGCCAGCGACTGCAGCCCAGTGCACCTGACTGGTCAGGCCACCCCTAAGCCCACCCGGGGATCCCCATGCCTCCCGTGAACAGGACCTGACTGCTGGGCACAGCCAAGCATCCTACTAGGGGTGGTGGGGGGAGCTGCTCGGCTGCCCACCACCCCCATGCCTGCTACTGCACCATGCGCCCAGACCATCATGTGCACCGAGTTCGGGCTCTGCTTGGAGCTGCTTTCACTGCACTGACTCAGCTGTGAGACAGCCTAGGGACGGGCCAGCTGGACACTTGACCAGAGCAGCCAACCACAGGCCAGCCACTAGTGTGCCTCCCTGTGAGGAGGGGATAAACAGGTGGTTGCAAAAGCAACCTGGGATGCTGGAGGTTAGTGATCTAACTTGAGTCGGTAGGGGAAGTTCAATAAATCAGTCTAACCTAAACCGACTGAGTCTGATCCAGGTCTATCTTAGACCAGGTTCTGCCATTTTTAAACCAGTCCATGAGCACTGAACTTCTGGGGCACTTGCACACGAGCGCTGAGGCTGCTCCGACGCCCTGGATTTCCAGACCATCAGAACAGACTTGATCCGTTGAGTCTGCTGGAGCACAGCAATTGCTGCGCTCCAGCAGCCTCCTGTGTCTGGTGTTTTTAAGTGTCCCTGCACTTAAAAATGGTGGGGGCTCTTGAACTAAAGCTCATCGAACAAGCTTTAGTTCAAGCACCCCCACTGCCATTTTAAAGCATAGGGATGCTGGTACATGAGATGAGGCAGCACTTTAATTAGAGCAGCTCTTGGAGCCACTCTTATTAAAGCACACCCCACCCCTCCACCCTTAGAGCACATGTAAAAGTGACCCCGTTGTGTTACAGATCTAGACCACTTATACTGGGATAATGTCCCAAGTATAGACCCAATTTGTGTCCATGCCAGGCCCATATTAATAAGTGCACATGAGTAAGTGCCTGATTGTATACTCTAGATCTCAAAGTTGGAAGTATGCTGTAGAAAGCTAAAAAATATATTTCAATGAATAAAGGGTTAATCTACAGATTTCTAGTGCCTTAGCTGGTAGTTTTTCACTCCCAAGAATTCTTCTAATTTTACTATCAAAATATTATCTGTTTGTGGGTTTCCCCTTGCCTCCCACTGAAAGATTCTTGTATCTGAATCATTTACAAGAATTTGGTTCTACAGCAGAGCATTTCTACAAATGCAAATTATTTGGTTTCATTTTGCTTTTTCTTTCTCTACTAACCAGAAATCTAACATTAAAATAAGCAGCACAATAGCAATCAAAACAGATCATTTTCAACTGGAAAAGTGTTAGTGTAAGAGACTGTTAGACATATTTTATAAACTTCTACCAATGAACTTTGAATTACCCTGCCCCTTTCATATTTTCCAGTTAACATACATACATCTGCTCCCGCCATGTAATCAACTGATTGTTACACAAGCATTTTCTAAAGCTATGACAAACTCAGATTTATGAGGTCAAGAAGTTCAGACTTAATCCATTCAATAGCTGCAATTTATCGTCTGATGATAATTGTATACACAAACATTGTAATGATTTAGATGACATAGTGTAAAGATGAAATCCGTTTATTTTAAAAGGGTTTCTAACCTCTAAAATATGTTGCCACGAACACCTTTCTAGGTCTGCTTTTAACAACATGGTTATTATTGTTTTATTGATCAGGATTTTATTACTGATTTGACACTTATATTTCATGCTAATCGAAAAAGGTGTAATTTTTCTACAAGAATATGACTGTAATTAATTATATCATTATTATGTTTTCAATGCATTCCATTTAAAAAGGTCTAGAAAGGAGTGCTTAATTTATCATACATGTATTATAAGGAATATGTAAACCTCTTTTAAACAGACAGAGAGAGCATGATCCTTTTGGAGATGATGGGATATGACATAGGCACTATATTTATAGATCCCTGCCTCTGTAGTGACCTGATTTTATAGTGACAGCTATTTTGGAATGGGATAGTAAATTAGCTGCTTAGAAAGCCTAGATAGCTCACAATATTATCATTGGTTAGTCCTATAACGCTAATTAGCGGTCATTCTGTAATGCCTTCAATACGTCAAGGAAACAATCAAAGGGTAGAGCACAGAACAGTGTTGCAGACCAACACTGCAGTCCTTCAGTTTGCAAGTTCTGCAAATGATTAAATACTATTGCAAACCGACTTGACAATAGGCATAGACAACTGTTGCATTTATCTACCTTTCCCAGTGCTCTTGCTCGTAAACTTCATGTAGACTTTAACACATGCAGCTAAATGCAAAATTTAAAAATTGATCTTTGCTTTATTGTCATTGATCTTTTCACTTTTCTAAATGTAACAGTTTACTGCTGGGAATAGGAACCTGTATATACATCAGCAGAATTTATGCTTTTGGCCAGCATAAACTTCACCAGGGATACTACTGTCCTTACTATATGCAACCAAAAGGACATGAACTGAAAGATTTTCTTCTATAATCACACACTGGACATTGCTCATGTTACATAAACTCAACACATGCTTTCAAATTCTATTAGCAATATTGCTTGCCTTTGTTCAGTTTAATTGCTTTACTATAGATTTTCACTAATACTGTGCGGTAATGGTATTAATCCACATGCCTGATTCATGGGTGCAATAAAACATTATCAGTGCTCATAAAAACCACACCTTTAAGTTACAGCTATGGGTTTATAAACACACCAGTATAATTACCATACCATAAGCTTACAGACACTGGTATAATGATCATTATTGTTTCCCCAATTAAAATACAGTACATTGTCAGATTGTCCTACATATTCAGATCCCAACCTTGCAAGCACTTATGAATGAGTGTAACTTTGCACATGTGAGTAGGGCAAAGTATATGCTTAGGCACGGGTAAGATCCTGCCTTGTGGGTCCAGTTTTCCCCCCCCAGCTGCTACTGAGTAGTGTTTTACCCACAGATATTGTGGAAATCAGTGGGACTCCACAGGGTTAAGGAACCTGTTTCCCAAGATGGGTTTTGGCAGAATGGTGGCAGAATGGGGTCCTAAATATTTAAAACAACCTATTTCAAGCTGACTAATTAAATATTGTACGTTTGGATTGGGAAAAAAAACAAAACACACAGGCTATTTTATAAAATATTAAATGAAATAAAATCAATAGCTGAGCTTGTTCTTGTGGTAATGATATCCAGATATCTTTGTTGCTTCACTGTTTTTAAGCAATGCTCAGGCTGACCCATATACGTTTGCCTTAGGAATCCTAATAAACAGTAAGGAAGCTATAAAACATCTTTACAGATAAAAAATACTGAAACAGTTGGCACTTGGAAAGATTTGGCTTCATAAAGAATGTGTCCGTGTTGAATATTTTAACTCATTGGGTGACGGAGAAATGCACTTCAGGTTGCAAGATCTGTTGAGTACAACAGCAGTTGTTCTGCTGGAAGTCTGGAGGGAGGGAGGTGCTTGCAATGTTGCATTGTAGGGAAATTAAGAGGACAGCAAATTGTGTAACAAATTGTAATGCCTCGACTTCCAGACTAGGCAAGAGAACACTGAAAAATACTCATAGTACTTTTGGTTGTTAAAATATATATTCCAAAAAGGAAAAGCTTTTGCCTATGGGGGATGCTTTGCAATGCTATAGGAGGACACAGGTAGTCACTGCTAGGGCCCTGGCTATTTCTGGTGCCTTGGCCTTTTATTCTGGACAGTAAACCATGTGAACCCTCTGGGGCATTATCTCCTTCTGGGCTTGGGTCCCCGGTGCCTCCTGAGTCTGGGAGGGCACCTGACCACCGACGGGGGTGGGGGGGCGGCAGCTGATCGCTGACCGGGGAGGGGAGGGGGAGGTCCCCAGAAGCCGATCACCAAGCCAGCAGCAAAACCAGAAGTGCACTTCCACTGGCACTTCAGGTTTTGCGGCTGGTGCTTCCAGGGGCTGCATGGCCGATCTCAGGGGGTGCACATACACCCGCGTGCACCACCTACACGTTGCCAATGCTTCCACAGGCTGTACTATGCACACAAGTTTGTAAGTCTGGTACTGTGAACAACTGGACCTCAGCAGATGCTTATGCTTTTCAGATCCTGATGCCTCAGGTTGACTTGCTGGGAGTGTCATTATACACATTACTGAGAACCTTTAAAGCACCAGACCCAGAAGAGACCCTGTGCCATTTCAGCAGGTAGACCTTGGCAAGGACTTTGCTTCGTCTTCCTCCGAGGCTTTGGCCATAGATAGATAAAGACACAGGTTAAAAGAACACAGTTTTAGGCATCCAACCCCCATCATGAAAACCTAAACTCAGGTCCCAATCTGTGAGGCACCTACAGTGCATGGTAGGACTAGAACAGGAAGAAGAATAGTCAATGCGCTAGCCAACAAGAAGTGCTGAGCTGGAGATAAATTGTAATTTCTGCTCCTAAGCTTTTTCTTATGTAAAATTTTTAATGTTCCAAGCCAAATCAGCCAAATCGTTTCCGAATCTGTAAGTCAGTCAAGAGCCATAAGTGGCCCTACTACCGGCAAACATCCTCCAGCCCAACCTGAGGCTTCAGATGTTTCCAAATCACTTGGCGGGCATCCTACATGCAGGCCCAAGCCTGGAGGTTTCGGGTTTGGCTGCCCCGAAGTTTTGCTCACCCACAGCTGTATGGCCACAGGAACAAGCTAGGGAGGAGACTCCCATTTCCATAAAGTGGGTGTAAAGCCACGGGAAATGAACGTGGGAGGTTAACAATACATTACCTCCATGGGTACTATCCTATGCCAGAAAAGCAGTTATCCCCGGTGACTAGGAAAAACACTATAGTGGTCACAGTATTTCCCCTGCCAGGTAAGGCAAAGCTCACTCTTTTCTTTTTTTTACCGTGCACCCAGAGGAGGAGGAGGAGGAGGAAGAAGAGATGTCCATCCTTGTGGTTAGAGGTCTCACCCAAAACTCCTATTTTGCCTGAGAGTATTCAAACTCCCATCACCCATCATCCAGGAGCAGCAAGCCAGAAAGAGAGGCACAAGAAGGAGCATAACTCTGCAGCTTAGTAGTGCAGGATAGGGATGAGGAGAGTCTTGCTTTCCAGCCTTTGTCCCAGGATTGTTTCTGTATTTCACATTAAAAAGCGGCTGGATGAATTCCTAAAACGGTCCTGGGAGAAGGGCCTGAACCCAACATTCCCATCTTCCAGGTGAGCAGGCTAACAAGAAGCACCGAGCTCTCCGTTTTGTTTTGCGGGGCTTGCTCGCTCTGTGCCAATCAACAGTGAACTTTTATTGTTGCACGGTGGCCAGCTTCAGTACGAGAGGTGGCAAGAGCAGCCGCTAGCCCAGTGGTTAGGATGTGGGTGGTGGAAGGATGGAAGGAGCCCAGACCACATGCACCATTACATAAAAGGGGCCTGACCGCACACAACCTCTTCCAGATCTTTTTTTAAAAGGAAGTGGTGGCTGCAGTGGCAGTTGATAAGGAATCCAGTCCCGTAGGCGTATGCCACGCATGCCTCTTTGGGAGACGTAGTTAGAGAAACTACTGGTTTCTGAACCCCACGTGGACTAAGACTTGATCTAGACATGGAAGCGAATCTGCCCTCTCAAGACCGGGGCAGCTCTTGGTACGTACAGCGGCACAAAAACAGGTGCCTATGAAGCTTCAGGTGTTCTCTGGATAGACTATTTTTTTCTTCTAGCTGAAGATGGATTTTTTTCAAACTAATTTTAAATCAATTGGCTGGGCATGAGGAGTTTGGAAAAGGAGCGGGAGAAATTCTTCAGAGCATGCCTGTGCCGTTGATGTCTCCTTAAAATATTCATCCAGCCTTTTCAAAAGGACAGGAAGAGCAGAATACAAAGAGAGAGATAAAAATGCTTTATGTAAATGGACCTGTGCTTTAGGAGAACAAACAGACCATATTGCCAGCGCTTCCTTGGGTAGCTCATATCAGCCTTGCCTGCACTTCTCCCAGAAAAAAACCTCATTACCTTAAAGAGCAAAGCACACGATAGCATGTTTGACATGTTAGTGACCAGGAAGGCCCGTCTTTGTAGCACTCTCCGGCGGGCTGATTTCCGGGAGGGGGACAGATGGGGACAGGACAGACACAGGCAGTTGCAATGCAATAGGACAACAAGCCGTAATATCTTGTTTTTGCTACTGAACTTGTGTTATCAGCAGAGACTGACATTTGGTCAGAGCTCTCATTTTCACGTGCTCATTCTCTTCTGCTTTTTCTGATAAGAAACCTCAGTAAACAGAAACGTACATCTGAGGATGACAAGGAAACGCACACCTCCATAGCCAGTTCCCCCTCCACCATCGTGTAGAGTTGCTCCTGATTTGCATTGGCGTAAGTGAGGACAAAAACCAGTCCCTAAACAATTTACGTAGGAGGACTCTGCACGCAGCTATGGCAAGAGGTTCTGGTTTATTGTACTACATTGACCGTATGCTGTTTTTTAAGATACCATGGAGCTAAGTGAAGAATAAATGCGTGGTTCCTATAACGCCTGCTCCACATCCTAGAAGATTTTGCCTCGCACGAACTGGAATTAGTGACGACATATATACAAAAAGCAAAACGGTGCAATTATGCTGTATTTCACGTGCGCGTGTGTGTGCACAAATGTGTGGACATCAAGGATGAATTTGACACTTTGGAGTAGTAAAGTCCTGATATCTGAAAACACGTAGGCATTCCTGACTCACCCCAGCACCCTGTACTCTACAGGCACTGGGGATCTCCATCATTTCTCTTTTAGAGATCAGCAAATCCCAATCCAGGTCCTCAGGGCAGTTGGCTATTCCCATTTTCCTTCCCAGATTTCACCGTCATGAAAGCAGCCCTTCCACCTGCAAAAGCGATGCAGGAGAACTGCTTCCAGGCACGCTTCCACCCCGGAGGTGCGAGTCTCAACTTGAAGCAGCAACCTCCCCACGTCCCCCTAAAGATAGATGTTTGGAGGAGCATCCAGTGAAGCTCACCTTGGTCCTTGGGGGTCTATAAACCCGTCAACAAAGTCGTCCTGGAGTCAGGGCAGGGAAGGAAAGGGAGAGGGAAGCTGTACAATGCGGAGTATTTAGGTTCTAATCAGGAAGTAGCTTTATTCAGTCTGACACCGCGGTCTACTGAAACACGGCTGACCTGTTTCTGCTGGTAAGCCCCCTCTGCTAGCAGATCAAACGAAGGAGGAACTCATTTCGGTGACTAGGCACAGGCTTTTGATTTACATGCCAAGGGAGCTGAAACCTGTTTTCTCCTGGTGCATGCAGATAGGCACAAATCACAGCTGCTGGTCCCTTTTTTTTTTTTTTAATCCCCTCTTCCCCGGAGTATTGCGTGATGAGGTCAATTTGAACTGTGCTTACCTGGAACTCATGTTAGCAGAAGGGAAAACGCCAATTACTTGCATTTAAAAATAGACCCAGAGAACGCTTTATTTTTTTCCTTGCTGATTGCCTGGTGGTGCTTGTTGCTGAGCGGGAAATCAAAACACCGTCACTGATTAGGCATTCAATGCTTGTTTTTTTGTTTGGATACTAATCTCGAAACAGAAAGAGATGCTATCTGCTGAAAAGAAACGTGCACCCTGCTCTACGCTGTATGCAGGGCATGCAAGGCTTCTGGGACTGAACTGCTAAACTTAATGAACTTTAACATGCTCCTGGACCTCCCCTCCTCCACCCCCTTGTCCAGAGATCCCTCTATGCCCACTAAAGATCACTGTCCTTAGTGTAATAAACTCCAATGAAACACAATTCACACCAGCCCTGCAGCTCATTAGGCAGCTTGCCACAGTGAATTGGCCTTGACTTGTTTGAGAAGGAATTTAAATGTTAGTTATTCACAATGCCTAAAGACCGTTTTGCAAATCACAGAAGACACGACTGTCTGCAGTGATCGGGGAGGACTGCGACGCCGGGGGGGGGTGCAGAGGGGCCAGCGAACAAGGAGGATGTGGGAACATCTGGCAGTTCATCTCAAACTATGACTTTCATGAGAGAAGCAGTCTTCATATAATATAGAACTTCATTCATATAAAGTACTTAGTGTCTGCCTGGGGATTGGGGTGTTTGGAAAAGGCTGCAGAGCTGCTTGGTTCATATTAACTAGAGACCCTTTGGCTTTGAGTATTTCAGGTATTAGAAGTGGATCCCTCCGAGACAAAAACCCAGTTTCTCTTTCATTTTGCCGCAGCTTTTGAAGCACATTTGAATAGTTCATGTTTATAGCTGAAGTCAAATGGGAGTACGAGAGAACCATGCTCGCTAAAGGTCCCTCCACATCCTCACATATATATTTTAAGAAAAAGATGATTTCCTTCCTAAAATTCCCAACCAGACAAAAGAAAGACAGAGACTTATGGGGCTTTACAGCCAGTCTGTTGGGGATATTAAAATATGCTTTGTTATCTTCACCCATGATAGCAGCTAGCATGAATTATTCTCGTGGAGATGATTCCTCGTTTTCATGTCTGAACACTCTAAAGTTAGACGACACTTTGATTGCTGCTTTCACTGGGTAACCATTAACAATATCGCCACTTTTCAGGAAAATGAATATTCCCATATTTTCCCCAACTCGGCCACTGCAGGCATGAAAGATACAGAACCATTTCTCTTGGCTTCTCAAAACTTGTCTGGGGAGCAGCCTGGGAAATACTTCATGTGCATTAACTCCTACTGACGCGAGGAAGGAATTAGTCTCCGAAGTCAGTGACTGAGTTGGCCTGGTAGGAGCACAGAGTGAATTCTGTTTCCTAATCAGGCTTCTTCAGCATGCGCTGGCCACCACTTTGCAACTTGGATGTGCACCAGGAAGGGTATGGCAGGGCACAGAGGCAGTACCCTGTACTTCTGCTGTGTACAGACCCATGGAAGGAACCCTACTTCAAACAATACCACCCTTATTTAAGGCTGAATTAGTACCTGGCAATCCACACAACCCAAGTACAGTGAGCAGCCACATCCCTTCTGAAGCAGACGAGACTGAATTGTGACTCTGTACTTTGGGGGACTGAAGTCCAGGTACAGCCCAGGACATCACCCTATCTTTCGCCCTCAATTTTTAGTGAGTGTTTCCATTTCCCTTCTCTCCCCCCCTCTCCCAAGCACACGGATTTTGCAATAACATGCAAGACTGTGATGTGGTAGCTGGGGGAAGACCAGATCCTCCACCCAGATCCCACCGCTCTTTTGTTCACGCAACAGAACCAAGGATCTATCTATACTCTTTCTCTTTGGCAAGGAAGATGGACTAGAGAAATTAGGTCTACAGAAAGGCACATTTTGATGGCTATGGAGGGTCTCTCCAAATATTCTTTCAGTCTACCAGGTTTAAACACTTTGATGAACATGGCAGACAGGTGTATTTTGATACGACACCTCCGATACGGTTAGAAAAATGTCCTACTCTAAGCAGTGCATTTGGGGCTAAGAAAAGGACTTTCTACTTCTGCAAATAGCTTTTTTACTTCCAGAAAAAGCTGTAAGTTATTGGTGTTTTGCTTGGGTTTGTTTGTCTTAACATCACAAAAAAGTTATACCTCAAGTAAAGGAACCTCAGCCCATCCAAGCCAATTCAAACCCTTCAATATACAAGGTTAAGCTCCATAAAGGCCCAGGACTCCACCCAAATACTAGGACAATTTCGTTAAGATTGTTGCATGTACCAGTTCCCGGCACGGCCGTACGGACTGCGTAACGTGGTGGTTCAGTGCAACTAGGACACAGTATGGAAACCTTTAATAAAACACCATAACTTGTGTGTCCATCCAGGAGGAATGTGCTGCCAGGAGATATCATATTTACAATATAAAGGGGGACGTATTTTAGATTTGTCCCAATTAACCTTGTAACGAGATGTATTGGAGTGCCTATTAATGACAGTAATGAGATGCAGACAAGACAATGCATAAAACATCATTGGCATATAAATTAAATTCATATGCACAGATACCTTTATGCACTGGACATGAAGGGAAATTATTAAGAGGCAATTTTATAAAAAAGGCTAATTAGAACAAAAATTCAATACTTTTCCTAGCTCATATCCATCAGTGTTAGAAACCTGTTTGACCACTGACTGAGGAATTGTTCCTATTGATATTACTGTGCAAGTTATGAAATTAATTTTATGATTGTTCTCCTGGAAATTGTATTTGCTACAAATAGTTATGTATCCATTGTCCTTTGACTATATATTGGTCTACACTTTAATTTGCTTTGGTTTGTATGCATAATTTAAAGGTAAAATGTACTGCATGCCACTGTAGACAGAGATAGGAAGTTGATTTCCATTCTGAGCCAAATTATGATCACCTTATCCATGCAGATCCCATGAGAGTTGAGGTTTCAGAGAGCAACATAAAAGGCCCTGATCCTTTAAGTACAAGCTTAAATTTATGTGCAGTAGTCCGACTGAAGTTAACAACTCGACTTGTGCACTCTAGTTTGCACGCTTAAGACTTGCAGACTTTGTTCTGCTGGCACACATTTCATTAACATCAGTGGCTAAATCCCATGCAGTTCTGAATATTCAGGCAAAAGGGAGACTTTTAAAATGCTTCTCCTGATCAGCAGTAACAACAAACTGATTACCATGCTGGGGTTTATAATAGCATTTCACTTTCTTATCACTTATTGGCATTATAACAAACAGATAAATTACACCCACACATATACAAAAAGCTATGTAAGCATGGCTGAAAGAGTATGAAAATCACTTTATCAGAGGAGTGATTTGCTCTCAATGGATACTAGAAATTATGTAAAGTGAAGTAATAGCTCATGGCATGACTTATTGTCATTATGAGAGACAGGAGGCCGAAGAATAGAGCTTCAGATACCTGAGAATTCTTCACGCTATTACAGTCATATCCAGCAGTGCTATTTATTAAATTCTTTAAAGCAAGTGGAGAGTGCAGAGATTTTTAAAAATGTGCCTTAATTTGGAACAGCCTCACACCCAAAAGAACTTAAATGCTCCATGTGCTTTTGGTGGGGGAGGTGGTGATGGCGAGAATAATGGAGAAGTGGGAGGTTCAAATCAATAGAAACAAAAAGTGTTCAGCACTGCTGAGATTTGGGCCGCAACACCATTTAGCACTATTTGTATTACATATACACACACCGATTCCATGACCGAGTGTGGAACTGTTTTGCTAAACCTTGTTCAAAACACTTACAGTGGAGAGAGACACACTGCCCGAAGACCTTGCAATTTAAGTAAGCAAGATATAAAATAGGGAACACCACACTAACCGTGAGAGCCAATGCAAGGTACAAAACAGTGGGCTATGCTGCCTGTCCTTTAGCAAAATAAAAACGATAGCGCTCGATTTTCCTCTCACTTACTTGGTTATGAATCAGGAATAATGGCACTAAAGTCCATAGAATGACAACGGTGTTTAAACTGCAGGGAGAGCAGAATGAAGCACGTTAAGTGCAAAAATGTGTATTTTTTTCCATTAAATCAGTCGGTTCTACTCAACGTATGCCGGCCGAGTGGGTAGAGATACTGAAATCCATGCTGCACAAGGAGACGTGAGTCTGTTCACAGAAACCCTTATTTCATATCGATGGCATTTTTCTAGCGGCTGTAGAGTTGTTAAAGTCTACAAAACTTGGACTGCAAGTTCTGCAGCGCACCACACCGTTCGTTTCAAATCTACCCTTTGAGTCAGCACAGGAGGGTTCAGAAAAAGCCTGTCTGGGTTTTATGCTTCTAAGAAGTTTTACTGTTTATTCATTTAGGGCTATAAAAATGGGCAGAAATCCTCAATGCACAGAGCCTTAGCCTGTCCACTTCATAATATAATATTGTGCTAGCAAAACTATCTATACAGATAGGTATAATGAGCTAGGCACTGGGTTGGAACTACCCTGTCTCCCTGGAGCCAGAGGATTGAGTCTCAGCATGGTCAACTTAGCTTTTCTCCCCCCAATTAATATCAATTAAGCTTAAGGTAGATTACTTTTTAGGGGTCTTTCAGATGAGACCTTAGCAACAATGTGGCCACCTCTCACCTGAAGATAGCTGTCCGACGGCTGCATGCTCAAGCTTTGAGAGCCTTGATCATAAAAAGATCAACCTACACCCTTGATCGTAAATAGGCATGGCAATCTATGGCTCTGATTCTGCACTGAAAATCAGAAAGGCAGAGGCTCAGTGGCAGGCACCTAGCCTATAACAGAAAGATGGCTCAGCAAAGACTGCTGTTATATCCAATTCCAACAGGATTTGGTGACAACCAAATCAAATGGTGCATATAAAAGCTTTCATAGATTTCATAGACATCAGGGCTGGAAGGGACCTTGGGAGATCATCGAGTCCAGCCCCCTGCCC
>NW_017728917.1:9319564-9324470 GCF_001723895.1 Crocodylus porosus
TCCTGCTTGTTGCCCAGGCTCCTGGCATTAGTGTACAGGCAGGCAAGTGTGCCCTTGGGGGCTTTTGCCTTTCCCGCAGATTGTGCTAGGGCTGGGGCAGGGGTGGGCTCCCTTAAGTGCCCCCTTAAGTACCTTGGTCTGCTGGCACTTACACTTAGCACATGATATATTTAGATTGTAGTTAGAAACTTTTTAAGCCATATTAACGCTTTCTGGAAGAGGAAGGTAGAAGCCTCCTCTTTCTCACGGTGCCTTTCGGTAACTGCATGCGGAGTAATGAGCAATCTGTACTGGACATTAGGTGCTGGCTAACGGGACCTACCATAAAAAACAAAAAAAATTAATATGTTCTTTTCTTTCTTTTTTTTTTTTTCAACTCACAGCAACTAAGTGAACTGAGGAAGAAAACGGAGCTGCTGAACAACAAAAACTAAATTAGTAACTGGGTACCCATTGCCAAGGGCAACATGCATTCGACAGAGGATATGATAATGACAGATGAATCCTCACACTCAGCCTAACTTCTCTCCCTGAAAAATAAATGCTCGGCGTCTTCAATATTTTCACCTGCACTGCAGTCACCTTCCTTCCACAGCAGCTGCTTGCAGCTTTGTCAGTGAAAGCCAGTAGAGGTACAGTTTCCTGTCATTAACATGACAGGATCGCCCCAATTTTCAGCTGACAGGACTGGATTTTTATGGCTTCTCGTGCCTTTTCTTTCCTGCTCCTCCTCCATCCTTTTTTGTCTGGGAATTCTGCTGTCTTCCTCTCTTTCCCCTGTTCCAGTCCCTGGAGCCCACTGATTCTTGCACTTTCCACCCCGTTCCACCTCTGATTTAGGTGGGATGCTGCAGACCGAAATGGAAAGGAAGCAATGATAATACAAGGCACCTTCTTTCCGCCCTTATTTTCAAACGGCTCCGAAACCCCGCACAGCGATGAACAATACAGTCACAGAGCTAAGTAAGAGGATGAGACGATCCCAGCATATTATTCACCCTGTTGCTGAATATTAAGAGGTCTGGCAAAAGGTCAGAGGTATAGACCAGACTGCAACCAGCCCCTGAGCTGGGGCGGCAAAGGGAGCTAAGGGCCTCTTG
This sequence comes from Crocodylus porosus, assembly GCF_001723895.1. Lineage (NCBI taxonomy): Eukaryota > Metazoa > Chordata > Crocodylia > Crocodylidae > Crocodylus > Crocodylus porosus. The sequence continues at coordinate 9,320,665 of NW_017728917.1, forward strand.
CTCTTGCAAAGGCAGATGCACTCCCTAAACTCAACAAGCAACAAAGACTGTTCCCACTATCTGCTCTTCCTGCTGCATTGTAAGCAATGGCTGAGGTTAGCCCTTATATCTGCGAACAAACTCAGGATCCTGACTCAGGCACCTGCAGACAGGAGGCAGGTGCTGATCATCTGGTGCTGGGAGGAAGGCACAAGAAATTATAGAAGAGGGAGACATGGGATCACTGGCCCATAAGGGAAAATACCCCAGAGGTGGAGGCTGGCTTCTATCCCAGTGCTTGAGGGTTCACATCTGTTATGTCTTGCAACTAAATTCAAACCCATCTCCATGATATGCCTGGCAAATGAAAGACCCAGTGCTTTTCCTAAGTCTGGCCCAGGCACTTCCATTACCACACCATTATGTTGGCAACTACAATTCACTGTAATTCCTAGTATAGGCCCAAATCCTCTGTACTTTGCAACTGGAGGCATCTTAAGGCAACAGGATTCACACCAACCCAACAGTCACATTTTCTCTTCAAACTACTCTTTCCTGCCATGGCAGGGGGTCAGACTAGATGATCTGTTCAGGTCCCTTCTGACCCTAGAAACTATGAAACTACAGAAATATTCACCTAACAGCAGTGTTGAAAACCCCCCTGTCTCATTTACTAATTTTTAAGTAAAGTTTGGATCAAGATTTTATGTTTCTGGAATCATCAGTGACTCGTATGCAATATCTAGAAGGAAGTGCAATCAGTCCTGAATACCTGTTATTCCTTCATCAAACTCATTATATTTAGATAGAATACTTCTCCTCATTTTCCTTTTGCCAGATAAGTTCCAGAGCCAGGAGCTTTTGTTACAAGGGGCTTGCAAACAATATAGAGCTTTGGAAAGAAACCATGTTTAGACAGGAGAAATGGATAACAATGGTACTGCATGTGTCAGACAATGGAAAGGAGGGACTGCAAACTAATAATGACAGAGCTATTTATTATTGAATAACCAGCCTCCAGTTTTAGAAACATAAGATCTCTCATTTCCTATTGTTCATTTTAATTAGTATTTTCCCTAAATAGTGCCCCTCTTTCTATATGCTATTTGTATGAATGCAAAGAAAATATACAGCACATGCAATGTTAGCAGAATGTCGACAAAAAATGTGTTGTAAGCAATATGTGAATTATACTCTGTCTTGAGTGAGGAAAGTTCAGGGAATGATTTTGGCTTTTGTATCAGGATGTTCTCTCATTAATGGTTTCTGCTCCCTTTTTGTATCATTGCATTCCAAAATCCACAAGATTGCAAGAAATGTATTCAATACTGTTAAAAGGGGTGGATAAGAAATAAAGTTTCAGTTAAAAAAAGAAGAAGAAGAAAAGGCAGGCTTCAGCTGCTTTTGGATCAAGTCTTCATTAGGCTTCAAACCACTTCTTAAAACTTACATTTATTACTACAAAAAGCCTGTTAGCAGCTGAGACCTGGGTGCACTATAAAATATCCTGCTGATTTCCTTGGATTTGGTCTCGCTGCTGTATGCACCTGTGATATCTCCTTGTAATTGGGCCCAGAACCTGCAAAATCACAGTGGAGAAGCATATTGCCACACCACATGCTTGCTCCACTGGGGTAGGAAGCATTTCATTGCAGTGTGTCCAGTCACCGTCACTGACCATGGGCCAGCTAAGTACCAACGTGATAGTCCTGCCCTTCCCTGGGAGTTGCACAACTGCCTCTGTGAGCAAAACAAGTTGCAAAGTTGTCTGCACACGTTCATTCACCTTTGATTTCATTTTGACAGTAGTTCCAAGCTTGTTCTGTTCACTTTCAAAGAGTATCTGAACTCTCATTATTAGCACAATCATACATGAAAAACAAATTTAAACTGGAGATGTTATGTGCAATCAGCACTGCCAATTCCAGAAGTTCAAACGGCCCAACCCAAAACCCTGAAAAATCAGATTACAAAAATATTACATTATGTTTTCTGGTCTCTCTTATGAGTTTTGCATTATAACAATTAAGTAAGCCCAACCCCCTTCACCTCCCACAATTTGTTCAAAGGTAAGCTGCCCCCACAAGGTTAATTTGGTCTCCGATTCAGGAATTCTTGTTAGAGGATCCAAAATATAGCAAAATTACACAGGTCTGCTCAAAATGCTGCCTGGTACATAGTGTGTGGAAGGTCTGTCACTGAAAGAACAGCAGTATCCGCAAAGGAAAGAACAAATTGCCTTGCAATCAGAAAGACAGAGAATACAATTTCCTCAAATTTCCATAATTGTACTAACTCATAGTAGTGGCTTATCTGAGGATCACAAAGCATCTCATGATGACAGATATCATCTGCATTTTGCAGAAGGGTACCTAAGGTGCAGGAAGAAGAGAGGATGCACTGCTTGTCCCTTTATAGGCAAAGGGAGTTTTGCCATTACATTTCAACAAGATTTCACCACAAACCTGCAGTTTTTCACAGCTATGCCCCCAAAACTAAGTGTTACCCTACTGCTTCACAACTTCCCAGTTTTATAGACATAACTCAGCTGAGCCTGCAGAGATGTGATGACGTGGTCGGGTGCCTGGGACAGCTGCTGGGTGAAAATAAGACCACTCAACACTGTTTTTTGGGGTTTGGGGGTTTTTTGTTTTGTTTTTTGGGGGGGTTGTTTGTTTGTCTTTACAAACAAAGGACATTTCTGCAAAAGTATTGCCCACACAGCACAACACCAGCATACAGAATGCACTGAATAGTTCAAACCTGGCTTTGCAACAGTCCAGAAAAGTTAAATGTTACCTATTAAATCAGTTCAAATCAGGGATTAAAAAAAATATCTGAGTAGATGCATTGAACTAATTTTCTGTGCTGCCAATACTCACGTGAAAGAGATGCACCAGGTTTTCTACAACATTCATTAAACAAAAGTAATGGCTAAAGTGGTTTCCGCAGAATATCCCCAGACCTATTCTTTGTGGGACGACAACTTATATATTGCTTGCTATACATAGAAACGTACAATTTTACTGCTCAGTTTATAAAACATTAACTCATAGGGTATAACAAACTCCAACTTTTGCACTGCCAGTTTTATAAACAATGCTTAAAGACACAGACACAAAACAGCTCTGTAAAACTACTCTTGGTTGGCATTAATTCATTCACACAGGTCCATTGAAGAAAATACATCTTCTTAACTAACTTTGCAGAGGGGAACATATGCTTCATTAATCTTCAACACCTCAACTCGAAAACAAAAACTACGGCACTCAAAATAGGAAGTCCACAACTGTCATGACAGAGATACCAACCTTCTACCCACAGGAATGCATTCACCCAGAAGGCCTCCTTTGCAGACAGGCCCATTTTTCTTTCTTTAAGGGACTGGAGACAACAGAAGGGTGCACATATTCTCATATGCCTAAAAAAGAAAATGCTGAATTCTGGGGGATATGGGGATCACTGCCTTTGGATACATGGGTATCAAGAAAGACAGAGACCTTCATTTAATTCAGTATACTTATGGCGGAGGTTTCGAAAGGGGCCTGCATGACCTGACCTGTATAGTCCTCATAGCAAGGCTATATTAATAAGAGCAAAGCAGGGAGAGGAGGGGGGGAGGAGGGGGGCTTGGTGTAGAAACCTATCACTTTTATCATATCATATATTTAAAGTCGCTTATTTTATAAATGTAACAATGGCCAAAATCTTCCATATGAATGATAAACTCACTTGTTATTGACCACTACCAGAAAACTTGAAATAAGGTGATACACACACACACACACACACACACACACACACACACACTCTTTATTTATTTATTT
>NW_017728917.1:9324570-9360016 GCF_001723895.1 Crocodylus porosus
GAACCAACTTCCTAGGGAAGCGGTGCTGGCTCCTACCCTGGGGGTCTTTAAGAAAAGGCTTGATGACTACCTGGCTGGACTCAAATGAGTCCAGTCTTTTCTCCTGCCCAGGCGGGGGGTCGGGCTTGAAGATCCACAAGGTCCTTTCCGACCCAACTTCTGTGATTCTGTGAAATCCAGCAAGGTGCCGGCTCTAGAGGTAGAGCATACACACTTCAATACAATCTGTTCTCAGACGGCTTCTGTCATGTCCTGGAGATCTGTTGTTGTTTGAATAAAGAACATCTAAGAACGCTGCTTTGACTGCTGTGGCTCCAGGTAACATCACTTGCATTACTTGTTCTTCCTTTCTCTGCTGCACTAGGGAAGATTAAGGATGGAGTAGGATCTATCGTCCCAAACCACCATCAGCTCGTACTACTAAGAGGACCAAAAAAAAAAAATGATATGGTCCTTGTTATTAAATTATTTCTACTTAGAAGTTACATGTCAATAGAGCTGGTAAGAAAAGAAAAATGGAGGAAAGACCGTACAAATTGGTTTTCGTCGTATTCTCGTTAACACCCATTTTCTGCCTACCCCGGGTGTGACCAATCTAGGTAGAAGTGGTTTGCCTGAGCCCAAATGACTGTACAGGCATTACACATAAACCAGTATCAGTGACCAAAAGCCAGTCTGGTTGCACATAGTTTGGTGCACATAGACTGGTTTAAAAATGGCAGGACCCGGTCTAAGACAGAACTGGATTAACATGCACTCAAGACTTAATCGATTTAGGTTAAACCACCTCACTGAACTTCTGTACCAGATTCTCTATTGATTCACATTAGGCTGCTCTCTGCTGGCATCCCAGGCACCTTTGCAGCCCTCCCACAGGGAGACATGCTAGCATTTGCTCTGTGCTTGGCTGCTCCACGGGCTGTCACAGAGCTGAGTCGGCAGAGCCTTTCTCCCCAGTCCCACCTCCTGTCTCTGGCTAGCTGTCAGGTGCAAGGCAGCCTGTGCTGGCTTGGCTCTGTGACAGCCCTGACGGTGGCCCACGGGGACGCGGGCAAGAGCGCCTGCAATCTGCTGGCCTCAGCCAGTGCAGAGCAGTCTACGTGCCCCCCTGCCACCGAAGGGTGAATGTGTGTGCTGCTCACTCCCAGTCGTACCTACGCTACTTATAGAAACCAGCACAGGCTTGATCGATTCTGCCTCGGGCTTTTTGAATGTCTGTACCTAGCCTGGAAGTTCATGCAAAGTGTGTTTTGCTGCTTTTCACTCCTCCTGAAATTTGTTTTCAGAGCCAAGCTCAAGTTAGCTGAGAATCCAGTATTTTGACTAGTGTCTGGTCATGATCAGCCAGAACCATCATGTTTTGAATGGTTTAGTCCCTGGGATGGTGACTTCACTAACAACCTTTCAACCTCATCCAAGTCCAAACACCAGTCCATACGAAGGCTCATCATGTTGGGTGTTGTGCAGTCAGGGGCATTCCCTGCCCCAAAGAGTTTACAACCTAATTTAAGACAAGGTGCAACACGTAAGAATAGCAGTTGAAGAGGATGTGTAACAGTGAGATAATTACTTAGATGCATAGACTCAGCGCGAGCCCACCTCTCTCTTTAGAGTCATTCGTAAGCTTGAATAAAGCTAGGAAGTTATGATGCTAAATAATGTCCTGGACCCCTACCCACCTATTATCTAATGACCATTTCCAATAGGCATTCCTGTAGAGGACAGAAATGAGAAGATATTTAAAGAAACACAGATAAGTCTGGGGAGTAAGTTCAACTCATGAAGGAGAAGTGGACACAGGGTCCAATGCAATAAGAACCAAAACTGAAGGAGGAAGAGACAGAGGGAAGAAGAGCCATAAAGAGAGGAGGAGATAAACATTTGTGTGAAGACATGGTGTGTTACTGTTAGCTTTGTGTAAAAGGAGCTTCTGGAGATGGAGCTATGTTAGCAGCAGGAAACTCACATTGGAGTTACTCTCTCGTGCCTGGGCTTTAGTAGGCCAGTAGCTCCAGATTCCTGGAGAAAGGGATTGTCCTGTATGAAATCTGACTGTTTTTGTCAAATGGATTGTTATATTTTGCATAAACCCATAACCTGCCATCCTGATTACTGAGTACCTGACCTGCAAGGCACTGGATGTATATACCACGACTGGAAGAGGAGCAGCAGCAGTGTCAGAATGAGATCCTGGCGCTAGAAGAAGGGGCTAGTGCTTGCATGCAGTGAGCTGATATACAAGGTAACTTAGGAAGCTTGCCCGTATAGACTGTTTCTAAAAAAATCCTATTTGAGAAAATATTTTTAAAAACCATCTTGAAATACAATTATGATTATTATTCACTGTATCCATATATTACCATATTATTTAGCACAGAATAAAGACCCATCAATTTAATTATACGGCAAAAGACAGGTGGTTGTTGTTGTTTTCTTTGATGGTGATGCAGTGTAACAATAAACAGGTCTGTTATTTTTAAATTAGCATATGGGTTATTTCTTTGATGATACAACACCTGTGGTTAGAGTGCATGCTGAACCTGAGAAAATACCTCCTGGAAACATCTCCGCAGACCTAAGATTTCAAATTTAGAACAACAAAAGCTCCACTCAAATCCCCTGTTATTGGAACGAACAGCAATTAATTATTAAAAAAGAACCAAAACATTACCATCAATCCTGCTGACAAGGGGTGCTGTTGGTTACAGTGGACAGAGACAATTATGCACATATCACAGGGCTACAGACAACTTCTGAATTACAATTACACTAAGAAACTCACTACAAATATCACAGATGAATACAACTGAAAAAACATTATCAGCACCAGCTAAAAACATATGTTGTACTAGAACTGAAAAAACAACGCGTGCAGCAATTTCTGTTCACGCAACTACTTTAATATGTTTAAAAGTCCATAATTTACGCCTGTGCAAAAAATTCCAGTTCTGTGTTATATGTTGGTACACTAAATAAGAAAAGACCTGTGCTGCTTGAAGGAATTTTTCAAGCATTTCAGCTCAAGCAATGCAGGTCATCTTTACCTGAGATTAATTACTACAGAAATGGTAATGTGTTAGAAGAGATGAGCAGAGAGGTAGTTAGCTGGGCTAACGGGACGTCAGGCAGAGGGCAGAGTAGATATGCACCTTGTAGACTAACCAAATAAAATGCATAGAGAGCATAAGCTTTTGTGAACTTGAACTCACTTCATGAGCTAAAAGGACGCACATCAGGACCTTGCAAGAGGTGCTGCAAACAGAACAAAAACAAGCACCTCCAATTAGCATTCCTTAATGTCCTACCACCTATGACTGACATGGTTTTTCCAATGCAAATATAGTGGGAATAAGCTGCTAGTCACATAATAAAGTCCACTGCAGAAAGGTGAAGGGAAGAATGACAAAAACTAGGACAGCTGATAAGCAAACAAACTGGAGAAAACAAGGGGATCCTGACCCTGAATCAAGAAAGTTGCCATACACAGCCAACTGGGGCTTGATGTTGGCTCTGATGGGCTCATATTGCCTCCAAGAGAAGGCACATCAAGAACCCAGGAGTGGAAAACTGTTTCATACAGGGCTCTGAGGGGGGCTCAGAAGCAGCCACCTGGGCCTAAGGTTCATTTCACCCGAGGGCTGAGTAAGGCACAACGAGGGAAGGGCAACTGGCATGTAGGGGAAGGAGAAAGACGAGCAGAATGAGGCTAGAAGGAAAGGGAACAAAGAAACAAGTGGAGGCAGCAGACAGAAGATGAGGAACCCCTAGGATTATAAATTTTCAAGGAAGAAATGAAACCCTGGGAAGTCAGTAAATAATAATAATTTAGAACTTCTTAATCCTAGGCCAGCTCTTCTATCAAAGGACCTCAAAACAGTTTACACATATCTGTTAAACTAAAATGCTTCTCCAGTTAGGCGTCTTGGATGTTATGGAAAGCAGACCTTTGTCAAAGGAATCCAAAATGACTCAATGATTTCAAGGTATTGTTCCCCACCCCCCATCCATCTTGCAGGTGAATTGACACTCAAGCCAATATAGAAACCTGCAAGTTGCCTATACAAGAGGACTACAGGCAACATACAGAAGTACTTGATAACTGAGGATTATTCAGAGATAACCCAAAATGCCATTTAAGGCATGGCTTACTAATTCGGTTTTGTCTGATGACCCTAACATGAAATATAACTCAGCTCGTGGATTACAACATGTTTCGAAGTTACAGACCAGACTCCTAGCAGGTACAGCTCGGTTTAATTCCACTGTTTCAAATGGAACCACACTTATTTATGCCAATATCATTCAGAAACTTCTCTCTCTCTTCCGTTTATGACGACATCTAATCCACATCTCCTGAGGTTTTAAAATTCAGTCTTTCACCATAATGCACCCTCTCCCCCAAAAAGAAAAAAGATTATAAAAAGCTAGCCTATCATCATCATAAAAGAGTACAAGCTACAACATCATACCATTTCAACCTCACTTATCTGTACTATAACCTCCTCTTGCCATGTTCCCCTTTTTGCGGAAAATAAAATCTATAATATGTAATGATTTAGAATTAATATCTTGATTCCCCAGATCCTTTAATGAATTCAGATACACCTAGGGAATCTAACCAAGACATCTGTTCATGAATAGTGAGAATTATTACCAAATCCTGGTGGAGAAGGCAAGATGCCATCCCTTCCTGACGTACCTCCCAACTGAGAAATCAACTGTCTCATGGTTGAATTTTCTTGTGTCAAGGTTTCTCAGCATTAGGTCTCTTGGGCTTGCTTACTAACAATATCTTCCTCCCTAACTTGTTACATCCCCCCAGAAAGGACTAAGAAGAGACCAGCAAATTTGACTGTCCAACTACTACAAACTAGTGACGGCCTCAATTAATAGTAATTACTGTTCCGAAGTTTCACAAATCCCTTTTTAATCATCTCTGGGTTTTAACTGATTTGCCCCAAACCCTTCTGTCTGCCAAAAAATTAACATTTCATTAGACAAATCATAAGCTTCTCCCTATTCTCCAATATCTCTCTCATCTGGAAATATTTATTCCTCATCAAATGTCAAATTTGCACAATAAAATGGAAAATAATTTATATAATACTGTGTGTGAATATATGTACATATAGGGCATTTAGACACATGCTCTGGGAATGTGGGGGTGGGGGGAACATTTTTAAGTTCAGGGACATTGATGCACAAGACGCTCTGGACACTTTAATTAGGGTGGCCCTGAGAGCTGCTTTAATTAAAGTGTATCAGTGTCCCCGCACTTAAAAACGCCCCCACACTCATACACGAGATGGTCCGGGCACTTTAATTAGGGTGGCTCTGAGAGCTGCTTTAATTAAAGTGTCTGGAGCACCATGTGCATCAGTGTCCCTGAAATTAAAAATGTCCCCCCACCCACATTCCCAGAGCATGTGTATAAACGCCCTATATGTCCATATATTCGCACACAGTATTATATAAATTATTTTCCATTTTATTGTGTAAATTTGACTTTTGATGAGGAATAATATTTCCAGATGAGAGAGATATCAGCAATTAATCGAGTCTGCTCCAACGCACTGTAATTACAATGCATCGAAGCAGCCTCGCTGGTCATGCATAGGTGCCCTTAGGTTGTACTAAGCAGACTCATACCCCCTCCCACCCCTCAACCCAGGAAATGACATCCGGCATCTTCACCTACCTCCTGGTCACCCTTCTCATTTCTTCTCTCTTCCCCACTACAAATATCCATCAGATTAATTTACCTCCACTATCAGAAATGTAAACCATCAGCCGCCTTTTATACTGAAGAGGTTAAATGAAACTTTTGACATCACTTGCGTTTAAAATCCATCTTTAGCTGGTGACATGTCATCAGCTAGAAAATGTGCAATCAGGGTAGCAGACCTAAAAAGTGAGAAGTCAGAGAATGTAAAATTCTGCTGGAGTGTGTGGTTTTTTGTTTTTTTTTTTAATTTAACAAGTTTTAAAATATATTTTCTATTTTTGGCTTAAAGTGTGGCTATGGTCTGAACAGTGACTGTGTAAAATGGCACCTTCCTACTCAAAAGATCTGCTCCCTGCGTGCATTCAGATATACATTTTTCTTACTTTACTCAGAAAAACTATGGACCAAACCTTCAGCTAGTTTTATCCATGCTTGTGGAAGTATGCCAGCTGGGAATCTGTCCTGTCAACCTCCTGCCTTCTTCTTCTTGTTAACACTAGCACACCCATATACTTATGAAGCTAGTAATGCAAGGTGATTATCACAACCAGTAAGACAAGGCAAATATTTTCATAATCTTCTCTCTTATTTTTTTTTTTTTTGGGGTGGGGGGGATTAAAGTGATTAGGTCTAGTTTCTGAGCTGACAGCAGCAACAAGTAACACACAGGAGTTGCAACAGAGGTGTCTTATTACTGATAATCTAGAAGTACAATGTATGTAGTGTGAGCATTATTTCCTGGTATTGCAAGACCTACAGCATTATCTCCAAGTGTTTCCCGCAAAGCTTTCTGGCTCATATATGAACAGAACCTGTAGCTCAAATCCATTTGCAGTCCTCGTACCTTGAAGCATACACCCCCAGTTGCATGCAGTATATTCACATTAACGCATTTAAGTTTGGGAGAAAAGTAGAAACCCAAAACAGACTGCCTTTACCTTCTGATCCTGGACTAAACTGGTATAACATGCATACCTATATGAGATATACCTATATAACCCATGTTGTATTCTGTCTCTATTCAGAGTGGCCACAAAAGCTGTCAAGTCGGCTATACCCTTGACACAGTCTAAACTCAGATGGCAGAAGCTCACGCATTTAGGAGCCCAAGGTCCTGGGTTCAATTTCCACTGCCAATACCAGACCTCAACGTGCATCTTTAAATTTAAACTTTAAATCTACATTTTGCAAACTCTGCCCTTAAATGGCGAGTTCCTCGGGGCAGAATGCACCACTCAAATTCATTACGAAACCATCAAACTCCATAAGCACAGAAAACCAAAATGCCTTATTAATAGCAATTCTTACACTAAAAAAAAAGTCACTGCATTGCATACAGATTTCAAGTTCTCTCTTATTCTGCCCCGAATTGCAATTCCCCTCCAAACAGGTTCTCTTCCTATAAAGTGTATTTTAAGGTTGCGCATATTTTACATAATTTTTTGACAGCATAAATTTATTAAAATAAGTTTAAGGCTTGTTTCATGCTTTAAGACTCAGTTTGGCCTCCTCTGTATCACTTTCATTTCCTATTAAATTATCCCAGTGTATTTTATCAGGCACATTATTCTCCACTTCTTACCTCTTTAACCCAAGAAGGACTGATTAAATCAGCATGATGACAAGTGAACAGCATTTAAGACTCAGTGTGACCATAGCTGGTTTGTTGTTTTTTGTTTTTTTTATATATATATATATATATATATAAAAAAAAAAAGGATTTTCCTTTCTTTGGATGCCAGAGGGGTGCAACTTTATTTGGTTCAGATACGAGTTCCTTTTCCAGTATGGAATTTAAATCAAGATAGTGAACTTTCTCCCTATTAGATTAATTAAGCAAAGGGGCCAGATACAATTTAAACACACCACTGACACACTGAAAACTTTAAAGTGAAAATGCTCTAAAATTAGGTACTCTACAATCATTTTTACAGCTTCATTGCAACTTGCAGCAAACTTACAATAATAATACCTTGATAATAATGATACCTTACATTTATATAGCACTATTTATTCAGAGCTATTTCACAGTGCTATAGCAACTATACATAGGCATTACTTCATCTACCAAACTGCGGCCACCTCAGGGATGGAACAAAACAGTCCTTCTGCTTTTAGCTCCTTACATCTTTCAAGATCAAGGAAAAAAGAATAGAAAATTCATCACAGTTTCAGGCGAAAAAATTAAGCACACAGGAGGCCTGCAGCAAAGATGGAAATCAGTCAGGTCATCAGACCCCGGTTCTGGTCAAAGTTTCCATATGAAGCTTGAAAAAGTACAACAGTCAGCTTTCCTGCACTGAAGTCCAAGGCAGGCACTCTCACTAAATATAGGTTTCAACCTGCAGCAAAGTGCAGCGAGTTAATGTAAAGTGAGGATAGCGCACAGGAAAAGCTTAATTTCACCACTAAATTGTGCGTGAGATCTGAGCACAAGCACGTTTTTTCCAGGACATCGCTCCGTAAAGATGTTTTCACTTGCAAGATGTTACCGTCACACGTTCACATTCCTAGGAGCTTACTGTAGCTCTTAGCATGATGGGGTCCCACTAAGAAACAGCTTTAAAAGCTCTGTCTACACTCCAGAAAACTCACATTTAAATAGGTTCCTTGACTACAGGGCTTTGGGTTGCAGATGAGCCATAGATATAAAGGAGAGGAATGCAGCACATACATCTGTGCTGTTTGTGCCTGTTAAAAACCATGTGCTCTTACAGCCATCCTCTCTGTTCAGCTCTCTCAGTTTATAGCTTTCAATTTCAAATGCCGTCTCTTGATTTTCATGCTCTGCAGAAATGTTTCTCCAAGATCTCTTTCTTTCTTAACTGTAGGTATTCTCCATTTCTCAAACACATCCAGTGGTAGGCCTAGTTAAGCCCTGGTGCAACTCCAGCGAAAGTAAAGGGATTGCAGCAAGAATCCATTCAGCCTTACTCGAATTAAAGAGTGACGGACCCCCCAAAACAAGGGATATGCAATCAGACAACTGCAACGATCGTTACATATGCTCAAATTTCTAGCCATTATGTATATTTGGAGGGTAATTTCACAAGTGATTTTAATTTTAATCAATACATTAATAGCCTGGCAATACACAACTGCAAGCAAGTACACAAAACACCCCACTAAAAACATCTCTTTCCAGCTAGTGCCATGGCTTCTTCGATAACGCCGTGTTTTCATTTATCTCACATGCAAGTGTTGTGCGGTTTTGGTTTTCATTTAGAAAAAAAAAAAAAGAGGTTAAAATGTGGTTAGTAGACAACAGTAACCTGCTGTCCATACGTGGCACCTCAAACAAGTGCAAGGGCAAGAGATTTCCTAACCTTATCTTGATGACTCTGACATTATTAAAGAACGGCAGCACTATTTCCAAGCAGAACCACAAGTTATAGGATTAACTCTTTGAGGAATGCAATATTGAATTGGAAGGTAATTTAACCTTAGCATTGATTGGAGGTACCATTTGAAATTCATGAAAAAACGTATGTAAATGTGCTTGGGCCACTGAAGAGTGATGCAGACAATTCAAAGCCATGCAGGTGCACACATACCAAGACATACTCTACTATCTGGTTATGCTCATGACATTCAGAGTAATTCCGGTAGCTATGGAAGTGTTACTCTGGACTTTAATTTGGCTGCTGACTCGACCTGCCCATATTAATGAAGTTTTGAGTATACGTGTAACAGAGAAGAGAAGTATTAAGGGCCAATGATGATGATTACTCATTTTGAAAATGGTAGATCGACATTTTATCACTAATTTATCAGGGTTCAGAAATCTGAAAGAGAGGATAGGAAAAAGGATAGTATGAAGTGGTGTAGACAGCAATATAGGGGAAATGAAAGGAAAGGTGATGTGAGATTAATATCTCCTATCATTTTTCTCATGACCACTTATCTAATTTGTCCCCTAGCCCTTCCTACTTTCCCTTTCTGAGATTAAGGATGCTCAGCCAACAATAGAGGACAAAAAAAAAAAAAGGAAAATAAAAAGCACCTTCCATATATACAGAAAAGTATGCCAGAATCCTTAAAAAAAATTAGTGGAAGATACTGTCATCCCAAAACAGATAGTATGGGGATTTTTTAAACCCCAAAGGGTTCTGCAGTGGGATTTTTGAAGATGCTTTCTTGTAAGAGGGATAGATTGACTAACGTGTTTTTTAGGCAGGCCCGGTTCTTTGGATAGATGTGCTATCGTTTATTAGACCAACTAAATAGTTGGAAAAAGGTTTTTTTCCCCCAACTATTTAGTTGGTCTAATAAATATCACATCTTCCCAAGGAACCTTGCCCGCCTGTGTCCTTAGACCAACACGGCTACAACCAACAACACTGGAGCATGCTTTTTTAACCGCCTTTGTAACAGGCAGTAGAAAAAAAAAATGCGTCTGTTTTGCACAGTAGGCATTATCATTTCTACATATTTTGGTATTATTTGTAAGTTAAGAAAATTATGATTGAACAAAAACATATGCAATCGCACGTACAAGCCCAAAGTCTACCGTGCGAGTCAAACTGTCCCCTTGCTTTGGCTGTATTATGTTCAGTAGTTAAATATATTCTGAAGCTTTTTTTTTTATTATTATTATTCACCTCATTTAGCAGTAGGTATATCTTTTGGATTAATTAGAGTAGCCCTTTCATTCAGCAATAATCAATTGTTTTCTCTTCATCCATTATGTACAATTGTTTTCTTCGATCCATACAGATGCTGGGTATTTTTCATGGTTAATTAAATAACATTGAAATATACTTAGCGCCATTATAACACCCGGTGCTCTATACTTGGTCTCTCATATATTCGTACCCTGAGATAAGCTCGTCTACGTTAACGATTAAGCTAGCCTGTGGAGACCCACCTCGCCTTTCGTGAGCAGTGTATAATTCAGCAATCCCAGCAGAGGGCAGCCAAGCAAGAATAATCACTTCTACATAGAAACTATGATGTTGTTTGCTGATAGTTTTCAAATCAAATTACTGTCCTAATGCTTTTTTTTTTTAATTTATTTATTTTTTCTGACTACTCTCTTTGGCAGGCCAACTCACGATTCACTTAAAGCAGCCTCTATAACTAAGAGCCACGGTATTTAAGCCGCTGTATATCTTAATAGGCAAAGTATTTTAAGCCACTTCTACACTATGAACCTGTCTTCACTGATGATTCTACGGTCCTCCTGTTCTCTTTATTCCTCCTTAATTCAAATAAAGAAATAAAGGAGGAAATGTAGCATATTCAAGAGTTTTCTTACCTCTTTGGCAACAACAAAAATAAAAAAAAGTGACCGGCCAACTTGACTGATTTCTCAGTTGAATTTAAGACCCCAATCCTGCAAAAGTCCCATTCAAAATGTTGTGGGGATTGGCTCTTCAATGATTTAAAAGCACAAATAAAACTAGATTTTAAGGAACTGGATTCAGTATGGGAAATGTCATGTATACCAGAGCCTGTTATTTGACTTCATTCTCTTAAAAAAGAAAAAAAAAATACCAGCCCCAAATCAGAACATTACAGCGATAAGACTTGAAAGCTATCTACTGAAGCTACTGTGAATTTTAAACTTGTGCTGGGCAGTCACTATCCTGACCCGTCTGCACTATCCTTCCCATACAGAGCCCAGATCTTTGATGGGGAAAAACGCTGAGTGTGGACCCTCCACGTGTCACATCTCTTGCAGTTATCTCAAGCTTACCAACACAACTCATTAGCTACTTTGGAAAACTTTGACCAAGATTTCCACCAGCAGCCTGCTTTAACTACATCCCCGCCACAATTTACAGCTGTTCACAAAAACAAGAACTGGTTGAAGTGACATGGGTTATTATGGGAGGAAAAAAAATGTATGAAGCGAGGGAATCTCTCTAATTAGATTAAGTTGAATAGTTAGGAGAAATAGGAGACAAGCATTCAGTGCTCCCCCCCTGCCCCATTAGGTCTGAGAAAGAAGCAGATCCAGGCAAATGGCATTTTAGCCGCCTCTGAGATCACCGACCCGATTCTGATCTCACTTCCCAGCGAACTTCAGTGGAATTAGTTTGGCTTTATACTAGGATAAGCGAGATCAGAACAAGTACTGTGATGGAGTCCTGGCATTTAACTTGATTCCGTCGGTTTCCTGCCAGGTCAGATCGGAAGCTAGACGTGGACAGTCAAAAAGCCCGAGGCCGACTCGATCCAAGTTACGCAGCTTTCTGTAAGCGGCGCAGTTCAGGTCGGTAGCAACCAGCGCAAGCTTTCACCCTTTGGTGGAGGTGGGGGATAAATCTTAGACCAGGTTCTGCCATTTTTAAACCAGTCTACATGCCAAACATATGTTATGGGCACAGACAGGTTTCTGATCGCTTCTGCTATTAAACGTGTAAAGTCTGTACCTGGCTGAGTGTTTTTTCACTTTCCACAAATGCATTAGTGCATCTGCTCGCAGCTTCCCAGGGGGCTTTATCTTTTAGTGTCTTTTACCCCTTAATCCACCAGTTTGCTTTTCCTCCCTTAAGTAGAAGCAGCTTACTTAAAGCACCCAGCTTGGTCTGCCAGCCAGCTAGTGTCTGCCTTCAGGTGAATTCTGTGTCAAGGCACGGAGCGCTTCCCAACTATCCCAGGTACCTTGTGCTTTAGAGATCAAACTCTGCAGAACAGTACAATCCAAGTCTTGGAGTCGAAGAGCTTGGCACAAGCCGCTTAACTTGGATTTCGATCTCAAATACATATACTCCCTGCAGAATGAATGAGTTGAGGGTATTTGGCTCCATCACACCCACATTCATTTTAACGCTTGAATAAGGGGCAGGCAACATAAGCAAGTTAAAAGTTGCCTCTCTGCTGTTCATTTGGCACAAGCTTGCCCCTTGCACCTGCAGGGCACAGCACTATCATGTGCAACATCTCACGTGGGATATTGCAGTCTCTCAACTAGATCCGCTAGCTGTGGACTGTATAAAGAAGCTGGAGCAGACCAGGCCATAGTTTCAGTTTAGGGTCTTCCATATCACCTTTTTATTGAAACCTTTAAACAACATACGAAACCATCACACAAGGAACGGGTTTGTTTTTTTTAAGCAGCAGTAATCATCAGTGCAAGGCTAGTTTTAAAAACTTGCTCCCGAAGTCCTTGGAACATTAAACAACTGCTTACAAACACTTGAAACATTAGCTGTTCCACTTGAAACCACTGGCACGATGCTTATAAAACCCCTGGCAACACTGAGGACTCTCCCTTTAGTCACAGCTCTTTTATTTGCTTTTTCAAGCAGCTGTTGCTGTGCACCAAAATTAAAAGGGATTTTTTTTTTTTTTTTGCTATAGTTAAAACAAAGCCCCAGAACTAACCTGCATGCCTGTTTCTTTTGACACTCCGCTGAGACTTTCGATTCCCTTCTTGACTGTTCGGCTTGCCTTGGCTTTCACCCTGCTTCTTCCTAAACCGAGCTGCTCTTGTACAAAGCTTGACTGGGGCACTGCCTGCCCTCCCTCCCAAGACTCAGGTGGATTTTCACATCAAGGAGGCTAAATGACCCCAGGTTAAGTAGATTTCCTAATCAGGATTGCAAACCCTTTGATAGTGCAAACCCCCTCAACTTGTGCTACTCATTTAAAAAAAAAAAAATCTTTCTGGGCAGAGAGGAAAAGGGGAATTCAATGACAGAGACCACTCACTGACACCTGAGGAAGGAACAGGCTGTGTTTTCTCATGGGTACAAGGGTTTTTTTTTTTTCCCCAGAGTGCAGATGGTCAGGGCTTTTTTTTTTTTTTTTTTTTTAAATACTTTGTATTACAGGAGCACCCAAAATCAGAGCTCCACAGCACTAAGCACCGCACACATGCATGGTCCTGATCCTGAAGGGCATCCGTTCTTAATGGCGGAAGCACACAAAAGGTGGAAGGAAGGATGCTTTATAGCGAAGTGAGGTACAAAGAAGCTAAGAGCCAGTTCCAGCAAAGGACTGAGGTGCTGGAAGTCTAACTTCTAGCTTCCATCTTCCTCCCCTTTCCCCTGCCTGCTCCTTCCCTCCAGAGCCCCAAATGAGGTGCCTGAGCCATCTATGCAATGCCCAGGGACAGCCAGGTGCCTCAAATTGAGATGCAAAACAGCTCCATGTTGAACTAGAGCTACCCTAAGAGAAAATGCTGAAGAGAGAGATAAATCCCGTATCTCAGCCATCTCCCTACCTGGTTGAACCCTCCTCCGAAGCCACGCTTCCTTCAGGCTGCTGAAGGCGGCTCGCTCTTTCTTTTAAAACCCAGCCAGAAGGGCAGGTGTTACCCCCTGGCCCTTTTATATAACACCTAGTAGGCCTGTGTGAAGTGGCTAGTATTTGCTTTGGATTCGGCCGATTCGATTATTCGAATCGCTGTCCCAAATTGATTCGGCTGCTGCTGAATCAGCCAAATCTCCGCATCTCACAGGCCCATCCCAGCTCTTTGAAAAAAGAAAAGCCCCGACTAGTGGGTGCTGCCAGGCAGGGGGGGAATCCCCATTGCCCCATGCCATATGGGGGGGATCTGTCATGAGCTCCCCAACCCCCCCATGGCTGCCCAGCTTCCCCCCCACCCAATCCCAGCCCTTAAAAAACAAAAACAAAAACCAAATGCCCCTTCTCACCAGCTGCTGCCCCACACTGCATGGGAGGGCTCTGCCATGAGCCCCCAGAAGCCCTGAGGCTGCTGCAGCAGCCAGTGAATGCAGGATTGTTGGTTGGTTTTTTGTAAAGGGCTGGAGCTGAGGCCGGCTGGGCAGCCATGCCGAGGCTGGGGGAGCGAGCAGGGATCGGAGGGTGCTCAGGGGAGTCAGGGGAGCAGGCAGGGGATGGGGCCTGGCAGGGGTTCCCCCATGGGCCACTCCCCTCTCCTCCAGCCCCTACTTACCAGCATGGGGTCCGGGTCCAGCTCCCTGCTGCAGCCAGCGGGGACTGCCTGAATCTCTGAAGTTCTCCAAATCTTTTCCAGAGAGCTTTGAATCGATTTACACCTTTTAACTGGTCTCCTGATTCGATTCAGCCACTGAATTGGGCCGAATCTCCTCCGAATCGGATCAGTACCCGAAGCTTTGCACGGCCCTAACAACTAGTGAGTGGAAATCTTACCCAGGAAAGGGTGGGGTTTGAACATATTACCCATTTAAAGCCCAGGATAAAACATCCTGCTCTACATTTTAAAGTGAAAATGCCATTTTCCCATTCTAAATTATTGTTTTCATTTCAAAATTTAACTTCTAAGCAATAAATGCAACAAAAACTTAAATAATTAAAACCAAAATGGAACATTTCTGTTGGCCTGATCCAATTCCTTTTTCCTTCAGATTTTCAGTTTGCAGAAATTTGAGCTTTCAACTTTTTGGCCCCCTCTGGAATAGGAAAAACTTTGAGAACTTAAGCTCTTGTGAGCTAGGAAACAATTTCCTATCCAACTTCCATGGTCAGACTTATGGGGAAAAATTTTTCTGTTCGTGTCACACAGTGTCACAGTATTGGATCATATATCTTTGTGTTCTTAAAAAAAATACCTTACGGTGTTACTTAGACTGACGCACAAGGAAACAACGTACATGTGCATATACACACGGACCTCAGTGCTCACCGAACCCCCATGAAATTTTACCACTGACATCAATGGAAGCAAAGTTAAACCAAGTATAAGTGTTTTAAATCCCATCCTAAAAGTCCCTTTGCTCAGTGCTGTTTAAGTCTCATACAAAAGTATTCCCATAAGCTAAGTGTGCCTCGGTTTTAGATGGCTGTTAAGTTGCAAGACTAACAATGGCAAGGCAGGAGGGACATGGTTTATTATATTCAGTGATATTGCTAAGAGCAAGAAGGAAAGATGCATTAGAAAGTGCCTTGCAGTTATTTATATACCTCCTTCTACCATGTTGTTTTACTTGCAATAACCTACATCGGTGCCTTTGTTGCACTGCCGTGCAACTCGTTTGCTCTTTTATAGTCCATGGTGGACACATTTGCACCCGCTTAAATCTCTGCATATTGACTAGATAAAAATATATAACAGATACACATGGGTACCCTTGCACTTAGGGATACATGAATGTCAAAGCCCTCAAACATCACTCCTGTTACCAAGACATGTCGCTTGCTGGCAATAATGGGTAAAATGTGGGACGGTATCTAGTTTGCCCCTTAGGTTAGATTGGAGGGTCTGAGGATTTTGTTTGATGGCCCCTGTTCTTACGCCAAGGACATCCTTTAATGGAGTGACTGCAGAAGCCAACTTTATTAGGCTTCTCCAATTCTGAATATCGCTAGCAAATAAAGAGTAATGCAGTACACGTCCAGATATACATGTTTTGGTCCAAGTAGAAATAAGCAGGCTTACAACTTACAATCTTAAAATCCTAACAATTTCTAACAAGCAGCCAGCCTGCTGGGGAGATCGTCTCTGAATTTGGAGAGTAATTTCTAAGAAGCACAGGATCTTCTTTACATCTGCAGCCAGGAACCTCAGCAAAGGATGCCAAAGGAACAGATCTGAGAGCACTGAGCCCCGTTTTACCCCACCAAACAAAGCCTTACAAAACTACCTGATAGAAACTTCAACAGATACGGCCAGAAGGGAGACCCTCCCATGTCGTCTTGTTGGTTGAGCCAGAGCACACTGACCTGAGCCCTTAATCAAGATCTGATGGCTACTTTTTTTGAGACGTTTCTCTCACTTATGATTCTGTTCCTTTTACGCTATTTCCCCTGGTCTCACTTTAAGTGGCCTAAATTAGAGTGAACAAACACAGCTGAAAGCCTACTAAAGCTACTATAATGCAAGCTAAAAGGATCCTGGCTCAACATAAAGGTCTACACTTGGTCATTTTTTTCTTTTATTCAGCTTATATATTACGCAGACTCCGACGACCTTACTGGAAGAACTGTCCCTCTCCTTACATGACTGCTTGCTATTATAGCAGTTAGCTCCCTAAAGAGATGTAAAACCCAGTCTGCTCATGCTGAAGATGTGACAGCTGAACTTTCTCACGGCAGCTCTGGGGTTGAAACCTTCGCATTGAGTAAAGCCAGTGTCTTGAACTTTCCCTGAATAGGCAAGGTCTGCCACTAAAAACTAGGGGCAATATTCCTATAGGTCGTATATATATAAATCAAAAATCATTGAGCACCTTGGTAAAACCAACACCTCTGTGTTTCCTCACTCTGTGTAACCTGGACGCGTTTGACCTTTCTCCTTGGCTTCAGATGATACCTCGGTTTTGCTTCATTCACTCACCCAATCTTCCATTTATGTAGTTAACACTAACTCAGTAGTGACCACAGTTAGACTCTCATTATCATGCAGGCTTCCAGCAACCTACCGTTATCCCCTCTGTCCAATACTGGATTTCAAATCCTTTCCAAACATAATACAGTATTTTCAAAAAAAAAGAACTCCATTTCGGCAGGTTTTCAGAAGAGCTCCGGTTTTGAGTGCTGATCTCCTCTGATAATCAGGCCATAATGGGAGGTGCTGCACTAAACACTTTTGAAAGTCTCTGACTCTACTTGATGTGGTTTTTACAAGGACCAGAGTGCTTTTGAAGACGTAACCCCCTGCTGTAAGTGCTGAGCATTTGAAAAAGTCAGTCCTTATGACTGATCATTTCACAATCGGTTCAAATGGGAAAGACAGGACAGCTCAGCACCCACCATCCTCCTCAGATACCCCTCAAGTACCTCTGCATTGCCTAGATACCAGTAAAACAGCAAGCATCATGCAAGATATTCCTGACTTTAAATATGACCGTTTCCAGGCTGGTAGATGACCTCTCAGTGACAGACCCAATTTTCCCATAGCCTTTGAATAACAGTGATGTTAGTGATGAATTCGCACAGCCATTGATTAGCATTGCTCCACATTCAGACAGGATTAGGGGCAGTGAATACAACAGTGGAAAGCTGGGTTGTTTACCGCTGCCATCCTGTTTGCCCCCGAACCAGCAATCAGATGCCTGCTGGCATTGTACTCATGTCCAGCCAAGACAACCGGGAGCGAGGGGCTATATAAACATAGCTGACTATACATCTTCGCGGCAGCTAGTCATTTCTTTCTTTATGCTGTTTTAGCATGTCTGTAAGAGTGCTCTGCCAAGACTATATTGACTAGGGCTTTCCCCAAATGGATGGCTTAAAAGAGGTCTGAGTGATTATGGAGGAAATACTTTTGTGGGTGATAAGTAGGGATGATTTTTTTCTTTTTTTGCTGCCCGTGATTTGTGCTCTGGTACTCCTCAAGGGCTTCAGTCAGGGTTCAAGACTTCATGTTTCCAGGCACTGTACATATACTTGTTTTAGAGACAGTTCCTGCCTCAAGGCATTTACAATCGAGAACAGCAGGTTACAGAGAAACTAAATAGACAGATGAAACTTTCAGGGTAGAGGGATGGAGGATGAGCTAACTGTAAAGCCAGCATATTTCAGTAGAGCAAACTGTAGCTGTGGCTCATCTCATGCCCAGCCACTGACCCAGCTGTTTACTCTGTTTTATATATAGAAAGCAAGATGCTTCTACCAAAGAGGTACCAAAAAAAAAAAAATCCTAATATTTTCAAAATTTGTATTGGTTGGGTTTCAAGTTATGAAATGTTCATTTGGCTTGAAGCTCTCCGGAGGCTGAATAAAGGCTACAAATTTATAAACGATATTGTTCCTGCAACTTTTTGCAAAAAAAAAAAAAAACAACAAACTTTGAAAGATGAATTTAGCAATATGTGGCTGTTAATGGTGTTACATTAAACAGCAGGATTTCCATATGGCGCAAATCTGCTGGATTGTCTCGAAAAGGGGGATTTTGTTCCAAATTTCTATGGCATTCTGCAATTTTGTCATTAGATACCCGTAAGTCTTTGCTACAAATGAAGAGGGCAACATGTGCCAAATACAACAATCTTGCAATTTCTTAGCCCTCAGTTCCTTGAAACACAGGAGTTTTGCAGCAAGTGCTTTTTTGTTGTTGCTGGCAAAGGGTTAAATGAAAATGTGTCATTTTCATAATAACAATGTGTTTTATATTGAAATTTGCTCTTCATGTCTTTTCTTTTTAGTGTAAGTGTTGGTGTCTATGAGTGATATGAGGATAAGTTTGCTAGGGCAATTACCCATTATTGTTGAGTAGCTGAGTAGTCCCTTGAGCAAACTCATGCATAATTTGTTTGTGCATAAGATACTGTAGAGCTGAGGCTGCAGTATCTTCCATGCCCCAGCTTATGGGAAAATGTAAGCTTTTTTCCCACTGCTATGCATTTCTTCCCCTATTGTTTGAACTCACACCATCCTTCTTGCCCCCTTGATTCTGTGCCCTGTTCCTGAGCAGGAGTCTCATATCAAGCAGGTGAAGGTCAGAAATCCGCTGTACAAGGGGAAAAATAGTGAATTTCTCCTACAAGATACCTTATAATAATCATGTCCAAAAACATCAATAGAGCCTTTAAAGGGAGTCCTACTCTAATTTATTCATGGTGTCTCTTCCTATCTGCATATCCTTGTTATCTAAGAAAAACACCGTTGTCTGTAAAGTTGAGGTTACCTTCTCAGTACAAGTGTGCAATGGTTCTGGATTAGACAGGATTGGTCTGGTATATAATCACTACATAAAATAATTACTCACTTTAAAAAAAAAAGAAGAAGAAGAAACTAACCTTTTGCTTTTTGACATTACTCCCCTCCCTTTATAGCTCTCACTCCCTTATCTGCAACTCAGCACTTGCCCTTTTTCACGGATAGCAGCTTCCCCACAACCTCCCCTTTTCTCACAGGCTGCAGCAGCATTTCTCTGCTAGTTACAAATTCTTTTGTAGCTCCATCCTGAAAAAGGCCCCAATGGTTTGAATGCTGCCTTCTAACCCCTGCTCCTTCAGAGACTTGCTCATGTGCTTAACTTTATGGTCTGGATAGTTCCCCTGAAAATAACACGTCGCCTGTGCTAGGACTGTCGGCAGTTTGGAAAGCTTCGGTGCCGCTCGCTAGCACAGCTGTGCAAATGAATAAAGAAGGGTCTGTGTCCCCCTCTCTTCTTATTGCTGCTTTGATAGGGCACAGCTGTATACGACACAGGGGAATCTGGAGGGAAGAAGATAACCACGTCCATCATACGGCCTTGTAGGACCTAGATCCATGCCAATGCAGCAGCACCTTCGTCAATCTGCATCTGGGACAGCTTGTGCACACAACTCCTGTTTCCCGCTTGAAGGTAGGATTTTCAGAAGTGACTGCCTTAACTATGCTCCTATGGAAGCAAATGAGAATTCCCCTTTCAGTCTTGAGAGAGCAGAGTTATGGCAAGACTGAGAGCTTTTGAAAAAATCTCACCTTTCGACTCATGTGCGCAGATACTAGAGAGTTACTATCGGTATTGAACTGTATTTGGATTTTATCGGTATCTAGGGTAGCAAGCAGAGACGACTCCCTTGGGTACAAACAAACTTTGATTTTAAAATAACCAGGTTTTATTATATATTTATATTTTAAACGTTGTAAAAAAAGAATGCAAAGTAGATTATAAAATTGTTATAAACAAAATAGTTTATAATCTGACAGGCAGGTCCAGTACTCAAGATTCACAGTTACCTTTACAAAGCAAGGCCCTCCCTTAAGAGGCTGTTTCTGAAAGGCTCTTAGGTATTAACTTTATATTTCACTGGCCATAACATTATTGTGAGGAAGAAATGGTTGCCCGCTGCACACTACACAGTGGTTCTTCGAGACGTGCCATCCATAGATAATGCTTCAAAATTCAGCAGTAACATTAGCACCACCCACCAAGGCAAATCATCCCCAAATTCTTCCAGTTTAAATAAAAATATGAATGGGACCATCCACAGCCCATCATGTTAAGCTCATATACAAGCACCCACTTTACTCCCTGGCACTTCAGGCAGCAGGGATCGCTGAGTGTATAGGGGTTAATGGCAGCCTGTAAGCATATAAGGGACATGCATCAGGAACTGGGAGAGCATCTGTTCACCAGGGCACCCCAAGGGAAGACAAGGTCTAATGGTCACAAACTGCTGGAAGACTGTTTTAGACTGGTGGGCAACAGGAAAAACTTCTTTACCAGCTGAGTCTCCAGAGCCTGGAATAGATTCCCCCCAGAAGTGGTGCAAGCGCCTACCCTGGATACCTTTAAGAAACACTTGGATGCTTATCTTGCTGGGGTGATCTGACCTAAGCTGACTTCCTGCCCCTTGGGCAGGGGGCTGGACTCGATGATCTTGCGAGGTCCCTTCCAGCCCTAATGTCTATGAAATCATGCTCCTCGGACCGGTAAATGTCTTTATACCAATGCATAGAAAGCTAGCCACCACGGGGTATAGAAATATGGACTATCCCCACAACTGGAGGAACAGCTTTTGCTGTGATGGCTCCCCTGTGGCAGCTCACTGGCAGTCCACGGTTTATTACTACAAAATGGACTGTCCAGCTTTATCCAGCCTGTGAAAGACCGACCAAAGAAAGGTCCGTTAATAGATCAAGATATCATCCCAGACCAGGGCCACAATCCCCCGTGACTGACCTGCTGGATAAAAGCATCTGTTATCCATGACTGACCAGGCAGCTTGTATCCTGAAAACATGAACAAAATGCCACAATTTCCTCATTTTTACTGTCCTTCCCATTTTGGCTTTTTATGTTTGTTTTTTCCTCCTTTCCTGTCTACTTTGGCAAAGGCAGGAGAAGATCGACCATTCACAATTCTATTAAACAGAAGAAATGACTCTCTCCTCCCTACTAAGAAAGCTGCTTACAAGAGTCAGAAATGCAAAACTCTACAATTCTCAGTTCAGAAATGATACCTTTTATTAGACCAGCTAAGAAATTACACCAAAAAAAAAAAATATATATATATACATATTTTTGCAAGCTTTTGGACACACATGCCCTTCCTCAGGCTCAGGGAAAATTCAAGATGGTAAAAAGTCCCCATAGAGATTTAACAGTCTCTGAAAAAGGAAAGCCGATGAGTTTTGTTTGTTCCGCACAACCATTTGCTTTCAGTTTTAAAATACGTTATATCTTGTTTTGATTTCCTTTCTTTTATGTATTTAATACAATGCATTTCTAAGGAGGGCGTACATTTCCTAGTGTGCTTGCTCTGATACCGAGGAGGGAAGGCATTTGCAAACCTGAGCCTTGTTGAGCTGTTTAGTGTTGTAGAGTGACAGGGTCAGGTTAAAACCTTTGGCTCTTGCAGCTAAAATGAACACAACAGGACTCTGCTCTTTCGCCTCCCTGTCTTCTGACATTTTACTTGGCAATGAGGTTGCAGAGACTTCAGCTCCACGCAGGGAAGAGTCAGCAGGAGCACTTTTTGATGAAGTTTTCCACCCCCATCCCTGCATCCCCAGAGTCCGATGAGGGACACGCTGACCTCTCCAAAAGGAGCATTTTCAAATGAAGTTCCTGAGCTCATGTAGAAACAGGTTTACAGATGGCACATCTCTCCGCAGCATGCCCTCACCCAACGCAGCAAGCGGTGTCAGTCACTGATGGGCATTGCAGCCTCAGAGGAAGGGCAGTGTCAAAACCTAGCGATTTGTGTTCAGTCCCAGCGGTTGTTCTGGGGTGAAAACACAGAGAAAAGGAAGAAAGGAGATCGTACCAAAAATCCCTAATCTTAATAGCGAAGTGCTATCCACACCTATCCTATAACAAACTATAGGCCACTTAAGAGTGAAGAAGTTTGGACATCACAAGACGATTCTCGGCCATAGATTGAGAAGGGATGGAGGTCGCCCCGCTTTTCACACCTTTTGTTGGAGGCACGGCGTCACTTCAAGGTCTGGGTGCAGCTCCCCTCAAAAAATCCACATGCAAGATCACGAAGCACAAGGCACCAACAGTTTTTTTACACAATGAATAGACAGGCATGCTGTTGTTATGGACAGTGAAGACTGTTCTGTTACGGTTAGAGATGGATGGCTCCTGCCAAACTCAAGTCACTGGGGATTTTGTAACTCTCACCTCCTGGAGCTGAATCAGGCCCTTAACACATATCATTAGACATGTGGTAGCAATGTGCTCATTTAAATCACTGAACACTAGTTATCTACACTGGGCAATACAGAAGTATTGGAGTGAATGAGGAGCATCCCTTTAGACTACCAGATGGTTATGATACAGATGTTATTATGCATTAAAAAGAGAAAAGAGCCTATTGGAAAACAATGAGCAATTGAAAATCATCAGTGGTATTTAGCTCTTATATAGTGCCTTCCATTCCTCAGTCTCCACGCCCTTTGCAATACAGGTACGCATCATTATCGCCATTCTACAGATGGGGAAATAGAGGCACATAGCTAGACTAAAAGTGACTTACCCTAGGTCACCAAGAAAGGCAGTGGCAGAGCTGGGAACAGCACCCCATTTACCCCACTTCCACTACAGTGTTCCTCCGCTAAGTCACACCACGTCTTACCCATGTCCATATTGCATATGAACAAGGTATTTTTACACTGAGTACAAGGAGCAATATTCCCAGCCACCTGCCTGGAAAAATCACCACTGGAGGGAAAGAAGTCTGTAGAGGGAGGAAGTGATTCAGGGAACGGTAGCGGAGCCTTTTGTGCTCTAGTTTTTGGACAAAATTTGCAGGGTAGATAATGTGAAGCTGTACCTGCTGAAAAGTCCTTCGCTGAAAATGTATAAATCACATGCTTGAGTGTAAATTGGAATTAAGAGCAGCGTGCTTCAGATCCTCTCTCTGCAAAGCCAAAAGGGGTTATTACCACACAGGCCAGTTTTGTTCCTCAGCAAAGAACTCATAAGAGCAGAGAGGACGCCTGGGAATCGCTTGGAAAATATGGCTTGCAGTTAAGTCCTTGATCAATCAGTGTAGTGAAAGGAGTGGTATCACTCTTCGGAAGTTAATTAGACACTAAGAGTAATACTCTGGAAAGCTTTGAGAGCAGATTGTGTAAAGACAGCTCCCCATATAAATCATCAATATACCTCAACTCTAAATTTCCATCAATTATTAAAGATTTCTAGGCAAGCTAAGCAGATATTATAGGATGCATGCTTTAGAAACTCCCCACCTTAAACAAAATGAGCATTATAAAGATAGGTTAGGCTACGCAGTGAGTGCCTTTAAAAGGCCTGAACCACAGTCCGCTGATGTCAATGGAAATATTTCCATAGTCCTCAATGGGGTTTGCATCTGGCCCTAAAAAGACAAAAGGAGTGGGAGATAATGAAGGACAAGTGCATGGAGAAGTTTGTGGGAGGACTGATTTGTCTGGGGGAACATACGGAGGGGGAAGAGGGTGGGGTGGATGGCAGCCGTGCATTTTGTGGTTGCATTTTTAGTTAGAAGTCCAGGTCTGGTCTAGTCTATGTTTCTAGATTCTGTGGGTTTAAGCTTAAAATTTCTTTTTCCTGGAACAGAAGACCAAACCAAAATAGAGAAAAGTTCGTGAACATTTTAAAAAAAAAAGGAGGGGGAGAAGGCTTTAGATTTCAGCGCGAAGTTCAAGACATAATGATATGTACCCAAAATAAAACGTCTCAGTTTTCTGTGATTCAAGAAAGTAGTTGTAGTTGCTATCATTTTGGATACTCAAGACTTTAAGCTGTTTATGTATTCCTTTTCCTTTCTGTACTGCTTTTGTCCCCTGAGAAACCTAACAACTGAAATATAGCAACAGCGTAGAATATTTATGGGAGAAAACAAGCATTTAACAGGACTGCTAAATTCCAGTTGGTCAGAGTGAAAAAGCGATAGACAGGGAGTCAACAAGCTGCTAATCCCATATTCATTCCTAGCAATGCAAGGATGCCAGAGAATTTTATTTTATTTTATTTTATTTTGTGCTTTTTTCTAAAAAAAAAATTAAAAATACACACACACGTTTTTTAATCCATGCACATATAAAAAGAGTAAAAACACATTTCTGTCAAAAATGGCAGGGGGAACTCTGGTGCACAGATGTGTGAAACGATGAACCACATGTTCTGCCACACTGATCATGTTTGAAAATAAGGTCAATGGGAAGGGCTGTTTAAGAAAAGAATGAGTGAGGAATGATCTGGAAAAGCTGGTTAAGGCTGTTTAATGTTACCTTTCCCACGTGTCAAATGCTCGTAATACAGGTGTGCATGTACCTTAGGGCAGGAAAAAACAAGCTAAGTGCCCTTTGAGCGTCTCAAAGTTGCACCTCTTCAGGCAAAGGATCATCTTTAGCTGGTGTTAAGCAGCTCATGTTGCAATAAAGTCAGTCTGCTCCATTGGGTCATTGACAGCAATTTGCATCCCTCCTGTATCCCAGGATGCATTGCTCCAAGCTTCTCCCCCTCCCTGCCACGATGTGGACAATCAGTCGTCCAGAACTCTACTGCTCCAGACTGATGGAGAGAGCAGGGCAGCCAGGGGTGAGTGGAGAACCGCTTAGGAGCCAGGCAGCCATGGGGCGGACTTGGCAGCTCCTAGCCACACCCCCGCTTGCCAGCCCTCTAGCAGCCAATCAGAGCTGTACACATTAGAGAGGGTATTAACCCTTAGCGTGCAACTGCTAACTTCAGTGCCGTCTAACTTTCCTTAAAGTTAATGCATGCAAATTGTAATATGTACAAACACCTGGGGTCATCCAATCCCAGCAGTCTTTCCTGGCCAAGTGCAAGGGGGCTGGACCCGATGTTCTGTAAGGTCCCTTCCAGCCCCTAACGACTATGAGAACATGAAACTAAGAAGAAAGCCTGAAGTACTTCCAGCCTTTGACCTCCAACTTCCACCACCACTGGCCTCGCCCGCGGTTTCTGACCCATACATTCCTATATGAGCATATGTTATATACTGTCATGACACAAAATCCATATTTTCAAATTCCAGCACTGATTTGGGTTTTATTTCTAGGCTTTTGCTTGCGTTTAATTTTATGTACAAACAACATGCAACCACACAGTGGAGAAGGCTGATATTTGAGGCCATGATTCTGCAAGCATCGAGCTTATTGCAGGCCCAGGGACTAAGAAGAGAAATGCCCCAAATGCAGTTTGGAAAAAGGAGAATTTTGGGAACATGAAACTGCTAGCAGTAAGCTTGCTTGGCATATTGATTAGGTCTGACAAATGAGGGAATAATAAATATGAGCTCCCTTCCCAGATTTCTATGATGTAGTATGCTTGATGCAGTGAAATCAGTTATCTAGGTGGCAACAAGGGTTTAAAACAACTATTTGGGAACAGACAAGTATGTAGAAAAAAATAAAGGAGAACAAAAAATAGCTTGCTGGTAATATGCTGAATGTCACAATCAAGGGCAATAATAATGATACTAATTTCTGGGATAGCAGCTCTGCTGGATAAAAGGGAGAAATCTGTAAAACTGTGACTGAGTGACAGACACTCAATGGGATCAGAGCTGAGGACCTTGAACTCAGCTATGAAATGACTTTCTTAGTCATTGAATGACTTAAGATCACTACTCAGCATTACAGTTGTTTGTATTAAATCACTCAATATATTTTTGAGGCTTGGGACAGAAATCTAGATCAGTTGGTGTGCTAATGGGTCCAGTACTTTTCTTTTTGAAGTCTATTAATATTTTGCTGTTGGCATCAGTGAACTGGACTAAGACGCAACTTTTTTGTACGCTGTTATACATTTCCTTTCTGCTGTATTCGCTCTAAGTTTTACGTAAGCAACCGCAACTATTTACTAGACAAGAAAAAGGTTGCCATTTTGACATGAAATCTCATATTGGGCAATATCAGTAGCAATGTCAACTTTCAGTAGGAAATCTCATGACTAATAGATAATTAAAACATAGAAAAGGCTATGTGCATTGCATTTTTGTTTACTGCATTTTCCAGTACATAAGATGCAGTTGCCTGCAAAATGAGATCTAAAATTGAGAGGCATTTTATACATCACATCTCCAGAAACAAAATATAATTGAAATAATTGCAGTAAAACTTGACTAAATTTCAATCAATAACTTCAAAATTCAATCAGAAGTTAATCATTTTTTTCACATTTCTTTTCTTTTTGAGGGGTGAGGGTGGAGAGACTGTCTTATACACTTGTGCATTTTATACACCTGAAAATAATGAGATGTATCCTAACATTTCTAGTAGTGTGTTTCTTTTGTTCTACCCTCCTCATCGGTAGAGAAGATGCCTGGTGATGTAGATTTACAGTCAGTAAAAGTGAAGGATGATTCCTGATGCACAATCACTACAGAAAAGATGTGGACGAATCAGAGAGAGTTCAGTGGATGGCAACGAAAATGGGTTTGGGGGCTGGGGGACATGACTTGTGAGCAGAGACTGAGGGAACTAGGATGATTTAGTCTGGAGAAGAGGAGACTGAGGGGGGATTGAATAGCAGCCTTCACCTCCCTGCAGGGGGGCTGCAAAGAGGATGGAGCTGGGCTGTTCTCAGCGGGGGCAGATGACAGGACAAGGAGCAATGGGCTCAAGTTGCAGCAAGTGAAGTTTAGGTTGGATATTAGGAAAAACTCTCTCACTAGGAGGGTGGTAAAACACTGGAACAGGTTACCCAGAGAGCTGGTGGTCTCTCCATCCTTGGAGGTTAAGACCCAGCTAGACAAAGCCTCGGCTGGGATGATCTAGTTGGGGGCTGGTCCTGCTTTGAGCAGGGGATTGGACTAGATGTGACCTTCTGAGGTCCCTTCCAACCCTAACTTTCAATGATTATGTGATTAAGGATATGTCTTTACTACAGAGCTAGCTGAAGTTACTGCACATTTTTCCAACTGGACCTAGACAAGTTCAAGAAAAGGCTTCTGCCTGCAAAGACAATCCTAAACCATATCCTAGTTACAATATCCACACCGGTGGTGTACTAAGCTGAGTGAGATGCCTTCGTTCTTAGTGCCGCACCAGTTATTCTCTTTCAGTTCTGCATTCACAGTCTGCATTCGGATGCGACAGTGTGGAGCCCATTCAGAATGACCACTAGCCCTTACCAAAAGTTGGCAGAAAGGGAGTTATTTCAGGAGCCAGCTACATGCCATGAAATATGGTGGATGATCTTTTCAGCAATGGCTTCTTGTTCTCAGAAGTCAGCAAAATGCATTGCAAAGGAGGTCACAGAGCACCAAAGCGAGTTCAGGCCAGGCATCATAGCTAAGCAATCTTCTTGTTCTAACGGATGACTGCGGAGCTGAATCACAAGCACCGAGCGGTGGGGTTATATCATCATGCTGAGCTCTGGTAACACAAGAAGTCCAGCCATGGTAGCAGAGAGCACCTTCAGGTAATTTGGTCCATTTTATCTTGGAAAAAAAGCAGGAACATGAGACTGGAGGCTGGGGGACAAATGCAACAGAACTCCCCACAGGAAAGACTTTTGGGGAGGGGACCCAGCCCTGTGGGGAGGGAGCAATGCCTTGTTTCTTTGTCCCACGAGTTTCCATACAAGTTTGACAGATATACGCTTTCCAGAACTGCCTTTTCCTTCTTTTACTTTCATTGCCAGCAAAATGTTGGCCATATGTCAGAATAATAACTGAACATGAACATTCGAAGTGGCTGGCCCTATGCTGCCGTCAAAGCAGCAGCGTACAGTGCAGAAGGAGCCCAAAGGGCAAATAGTCTCTCTGGGACTGGGGGATGTGAGCCAGGCCATGCCCCAATAAACCCAGCCATGACCTGTGGAAAAAATACTGCTTTTAATTATATGATTGCCTAGCATCATAATGCATACAGACGAGGAGGGAGCAGAAATAAGGTTGCCTGGGCAACCTAAATTCTGGCATTTCCTAACTTATGAGTGTTTGGCTTAGTGATGTAAATAATGTTCTTTTAGAACAGGGTGGTTTGGGGTTTGTTTGTTTTGTTTTGTTTTTTGCACATATATATTAGAAAGAGAAGGGAAATCATTTAGATTGATATATAGGGGTAACACTTTTTCAGCAGAAGACACTGAAGGAAACAAATAAGGTCAGATCCTAGGTGCAGAGTAATGTCCTTATGCCCCTCTAGCATGGAGGCATAGGTGGCTCCCTGTTGTACACATGCAACCTAGGTCTAGAGAGCTACCCAGGGCTCAATCCTGCAAGTTAGATTATGGCTGCTTGAGCTTGCATCAGCGAATGCAATACCTCCAGACCACCAAAAGGCATCATAATGGCCTGGAAAAAACAGCCTTTATGGCAGCAGAATAGATCTAAACCACATGAGTTCTAAGCTAAGGCCAGGAAACCGATTTCAGTCTGCTTGATTTATTGCTGCAACATTAGAATAGGCCAATAGCTATTGTACAGGCATACATATACAATTGGGATCTGAGTTGGTCACAAATGTACTTTGCTCCATTTTCATTTTTATGCATGTTTCTGGCACACAGCTCTATTTTTGGCAACAACTTTGGCAAAGTGCTTTTCATGTTCACAAAAAATATCCTTTCTCCAAATCAAAATCAAACAGCAAAATGAGCTGTTTGGTATCTATACCATCTCTGGCAGCAGTCCTACACCTGTAGCTTGTTTTATGTTCAATAGAGGCTGGTACTTAAAAAAAAAACAACCAAAACCCATGATTATGACATATAAACTGCCTTTAAGTCTCAAAGTTGTTTTTGAAGTATGTGGCATCCTATGCTGAACCAGAAAAGTCCACCCTCTCATTCCATACTCTCATCTAGAAACCTACATTTTTTCCTGAAATTGTTGCATTTAAAAATAGAAGGTCCTAGTATAAAGCAACGTCAAGTTTTGGTTATACTGGTATTCTATTTCAATTAACCTCTGATACTGCTTCAAAGCATTATCTTATCTGCAGATTATATCAAAGATGAGAGCTTCCAGTTTTAAATATGGCTGGTAGTTATTTTAAAGATACAAAAGCATCATTTGTGAATAGAGGATCAAATAGAATAAATACCTTTTTCTTTTCTGACCCAGAAAAGCCAGAAAAGACCATTCATTTAAACACTGGGCCTGATTTTGATGGGGACAGGGAGGGAAATCTTAGACCAGGTTCTGATATTTTTAAACCAGTCTATGTGTACTGAATTTTGGTTCTGTTATGGGTATAAACCAGTTTCCAATCACTTATACCAGTAAAAGTATAATGTCTGTACCTGGCCCTAGAGTGGGCCTCTCTCCGCCTCCCCTGTTGGAGCTATTCAACTTTTAATAGAAACTTAATTATCCTTTGGAGAAAGAAGCCAGGTCTCCAAATTCCAGGTAAACCCCTGACCATTGTGATATAGAGTCAGTCCGTCTCACACCCTCTCTGGCCCAATAACTATTTGATGATGTAGAGGGGAATAGTGGGTCTCAGTCTCTCCAACAAGTCTCTTGTTGGAGAGACTGAGACCCAGTTTAGATCAGCCTGATGCTCAGGGCACCTTCTGGGAGATAGAAGACCCTTGTTCAAGCGACTTGGCTTTTGGTCTGTGTCTCCCCTCTCGTGTCCCAATCCTGGATCAGAAAAGCTGTTCTGAAAAGAGTAAAGTTCTGAAAAAAGCAAGCGGCTTCATGGACATATTAAAGTTCTAACAAAAATTTCTCAGTTTTGACAAATCAGCATTTTCTGGCCAAAGAAAAGCAATGAATTTATAAAGGTAATGCACCAGCTGCACGGAGAGACTAGAGTAGTGGCACAGAGGACTTGTGTCTTCACTGGGTTACCAGCCCTCCATTTCCAGAACAACTAAGCTCTGACAGACGAGTTGAGTCTTTTGTTAAACCTCAAGCTAAAGCTGTGGTGAAGACAAAATCATGGACCTTAACTAGCCAGGAGTAAGACTGCCAAAAAAGTAACTGAAATCAAGAGAGAGGCAGGAACAGGAGGCAAGATAATAGAGCCAGCAATAAAGGCCTAACAAATTAAAAGGAAGGCATAGTCCTCAAGTGGGTAAGGCTGGGCACCCAGGAATGGCAGATTCGAGGCAGCGCACCATAGATCACATCACTTTGCCATTTGATGCCCACCTTTTTCCTCCCACCGTTTGTCTTGCCTCTTTAGATTTTAAGTGGTTTGAGGCAGAAAATGCCAATGCACGCACTGGAAAGTACAGACGAGAAGAGGTGAGAGGGGAAAGGAAACAAGACAGGTAAGCCAGGAAGCAGATAGCAGCACTTTTGGCACTTTAATTTTACATGCTGCACTTCAGCGGTTCAGACTGCACGTTGTTAGATAGTTGCAAAAGCACATTTCCCCCTTAGCAGGCAGCAGGTCCGTCAGTACCACTTTTAATTATAGCCCTTGCATATATTTGTAAGTTTAATAATGTTCTGTGTTTGTATTAAGCATTGATTGTTATCCACTTAATTGTAAGGAAATGAGGTGCTGCAGCTATGCCAAAAGGTTGAACAGCAGTACTGAAAAACAGGAGGAAATCTATACTAGCTAATAACTAGCAGGCACAAAAGTTACATTTAAATTGACACTTTATTCAGCAGAGAGCTCAACCAAACCCAATGCAGTCTATAACATTAACCAAGCACAGTGTATCTCATACCAATTGGCAGGCCCCTCATGCCAGAAATAAAAAAGGAAAAAAGGGGGGGAAAAAGGAAAGAAAGAAAATGAAAAGAAAGAAAGATCATGGACAACCTGTAACAGCAAATACATGTCCTACTACTTCACAATCCACAGAACCACGCATGTATTATCAATCAATTACTCTTTAAAATCTCCTTGTGTATCATGGACTGAGCACATGAGGCAATTCTAATTTCCATTGCCTCTCTTAAATGTGGTCCAGTACTGCTTATTAGTGTGCTTTCCAATTATGCAAATCAGTGAAGGAGTCTACAGATGTTTAAGTTTCACTACACTCTGCCTCCACCTTTACAGATGCTGCTGAGGGTGCAGCAGGACAGTTATGTGTACAACCTTTGCAACATGTCTGGACAGTTTTGGAGGCTGCACCATCTTCCCTTCCAAATGTTCACGCCATTGCTATTTTGCAACCGATTAAAACACAACTGAGTTTTCTCAGGAGCCCATACAAATTGCTTCATAAGCCGTGGCAGGCAAGGTCCCCAAAATAATTGTAGGCATCTGTGACCCACTGATAGACGTGGTATTGGAAGGGAATAAAGTCCCAGCTTGACCAAGCATGTAAAATCCCCATCCTCTCAGAACCTTGGTATCATATGCCTTGCCTACGCTTCCTGCACTAGGGTCCACTGACCCTTGCAATAACCTATATCCGATCCGTTCAAGAGCACAAATCATGAGCACATAGCACCACATAAAAATATCACTAGGCACACTGTGGACACAAGTAACCAGAGCTTGGTATATGCCACAGAGGAAGTGTCTATATGTGCAATTAATGCAGAGCAATAAACTCTAACACTTATTACAATAGAGTGTATTGCTCCCAGGATCTCCTAGGTGCACCACTTACACATGCGCCCAGGACTGCAGCATACTGAGCCGGGTCGGAGCAGCCCCAACTAGCAGAGGGCCTGGGAGGGCTGCTCCAACCCAGCTCAATGTGCTGCAGAGGGGCTGGCTGAAGCATGAGGGTGACCTAGTACAGGGCTAGCCAGCAGGCAGCCCCCACACTGAAGCACCCTTGTGCCCCAGCCACTGGGTTTACACATGTGGTGCTACAGAGTGAAAAACTCTGCAGCAAGATAGTACTTGTATTTACAAGCACTACCCTGCTGCAGAGTTAATTAGTTTTCTGCAGCCTAGTAGGGCTGCACATGTAGAGGTGAGATTTTTACTGCAGAGCTAATTAGTCTACTCCACAGTAAATGTCTTGTGTAAATGCACCCAGAAAACAATGTGGATGAGGAGGGGAAAGATAAGTGGTTTGCCTGATGAGAGCCAGACTGAACAGATACAGCACAGGAGACACTAAAGAACAGAACCCTTTGGTGGGAGCCAGCTAGAAATTCCTATAGCAGTATTAGCAGCTAAACATAACTTTGCACTTCTGGGTATTTAGAGAATGCTCTCTGAAGAGGATAGGACTTTTTTTTTCTACTGTCTGTTTAGACTCTCTTTTTCCTCCCACTCACTCTCCCCACCCCAAATTAAATTCACCCATGCCCTCTTACTCCTTTCTCCCCTACCCTTTTCCCTCAACCTTCTTCCCTCTCTATTAGCTTATTCTATCCTAATTAACCCCCACAAGAAACATCATGGAAGTAGCATGACATGGGTGGCCATCATGTAGTTCTCTGCTTTTGATCACTCAATCATTTCCCCTTTCCTGCATCTGTCTTGTCTATTTAGATTGCTAGCAGTTTGGAGCTGAGACTACCTGCTCCTGTGTGTCTGTACAGTGCTTATCATGAGTGGGCCTCATCCTTGGTTTGCCTGTAGGCTAGACGACCATAAAAACCATAATTAATAATACCCAAAGAATCTTGTCTGTGATTAATCATAGGCACTGTTGTGATACAGATGATAACTAGTAACAACAAAATAGGAAGTCGCAGCAAAGAAAACAAGACTGGACTTGAAATGACATATGGCTCTTGCAGTCACTATTGCCTCTTGGTGTTTTTTATTTTAAACTGGGAACATGGAAACTCCTGGAGTACTTTTAATCTTGCCGTTTCCCACTTCCTCTACGTCACTAACAACCTCTGTTCTAAACTTCTACTGCAGCCCCCTGAAACCTTTTCTTTCCCTTTTTCTCATTGTACATACACACCGTTTTGCACATATCGCCAATCTGTTGTGGCAGTGAGTGCCAAAGTAAGGCAAAGCCCCACAGCTCTCAGTACAGGACACAGACTTTGTACTGTAAAACGCTACCGCAGAATGTCAGAAAAGTTGTGAGAAGTAAAGTCCAATTGACTCCATACTGCTCAACGCCACTGCAGATATAGATCAGTTATCTCCAGCTCGCGGTGGTCCATATAAACATGCTGTTTTATACTTGAAACACTCACAAGATATGATAGTATGGCTAAGATGACCATGCATTTTACATGTAAAAACCAGAATAATTTTGCTGTATACTGTGTTCTCACAACTTAATATTCAGACCGATACATGATCAAGACCGATACATGATCAAGAAGAGATTCCTTAACTTTGACAGGGCACATCACATTATACTCACTTTATTATTGGAAATGATCACCCCAGGGTGCAGAAGGGAGCAAAGGGATAGTCTCATCATAGAGCTCCTCATGCACATTTACTGCAATACAGAATTTTCCAAAGCTACAGAGCGCCACTTGCCAGCAGACATTGAGCTGGCTACATTTTGCCTGTAAAATGCAAAAGGGAACTATAACTCCTTAATCTAATGCTGTGCTAGGGAAATTTCGTGTGGTAGCTGATGCACATGTCAACATTCACATTATTACCTCTCCTGGAAATGAAACCTCTAGGGATACAGTTCACTTATTCAAATAAGAGTCACTTCAGATACTAAATGCTAAAATATATTGTTGACCTCTGTACCAACTGGATGTAGCCAAGGGCTCTCTCAGGTAGGTCTTCATTTAGATTCAGAGAAAGAACATGATCCTGGACTCTTGACCAATACTAAGCATGCAAAGAAATCCTGAGAATAAGGATATTTGCTAAAATTGAAATTGAAACTTCAATTTTTTCCCTTAGATTTGAAGAATATTACAGTCTGTTAAAGACTCCTTTTGTCCAATTCCACAAAGTCCTTAAATGCACTCCTAGTTGAACAGACCAGAAAAATAAACTCCTGTAATACTCCAGAATTTTAACAAGTATTTGATACAGTACTTTTATCTGGCTGCTGATTGATATCACATCTATTTTGGCATTATGATTATTATTTTTTTATCCTTCATATAAATGCCTTATTTCACAATCTGAAAAAAAAAAAAGGAACAAGTGATGGGCCACAGCTATTTAATAGCTATAAAATAAAACCTATAAAATAAAAGTGAAATGAATTATCAATCCATAAACTAAAGTTCGGGTGTTTAAAATAGGCTATGGCTTTAAAAATTAAATTACTGATTTAATAGAAACAAGTTTACTCAATATTTTAATGACCTTCTTGCACAGCATTTTTTTTCTCCTTTGCAAAGGCTAGCATTACTAAAGATGCTTGACAGGCATGTCCTTCCTTTAACTATTTTAGGATTGATTAGGAAATAGAAATATTGATGCATTTATCCAAAATAGCTTAATTAAATGATGCAAAAATAGCACACAGGAATGTGTCTCAGTAGAAACCTAGAGCTGACCAAGAACACAAAAGCTTTCATTTCATGTTCCTGGATAGAAAATACTAGGGACCATTAACTGAAAGTCAGCAATGAAAACCACTTTGAACAGGAAATTCATCTGACCCCTTGGACCAGTTAGGAGGTTCCTTCCTTTGGTTCATATTAAACTGTAACACAACACTCATGACCTGCAAAAATATTCTTTAGCAAGGGGTCAGCAATCTTTCTTTCTCCTGTTTTTACGCATGTACGCTAACAAAAATACTGGGGCTCGGATTTGGGGAGAGATCTCTACCTATCAAATGTCAATAGCTAAAACCAAAATCTACTCCTGGAGTCCGAAAGGTAAGGCCTTCCTAAGACTCAGTCCAAACTCTCTTCAACTTCAGTGAGATCTTTAAGTGGTTAAGGCATGGGTGCTTTCAAAGCATGGCAGCTTTGGGATTTTTTGTTTTCTGTTTTATTGTTGGCCTAGGGACCCTGACAAATCCTTGGAACACAAGCAGCGCCTGAATTCATCTAAAAGAGGCCATGTCCAATGAATTTAAAAACTTTCATAGACATCAGGGCTGGAAGGGACCTCGGGAGATCATCGAGTCCAGCCCCCTGCCCAAAGGGCAGGAAGTCAG
>NW_017728917.1:9360131-9362072 GCF_001723895.1 Crocodylus porosus
CCTCGTCATCCCTTGGGGTGCTCTGGTGAACAGACGTTCCCCCAGATCCTGGTGGTCACCCCTGATAAACTTATAGGTGGCCATCAGATCCCCCCTGAGCCTGCGCTTTTCCCAACCCAACATCTTGATGTTAATATAGGATCAAAAGAAAGTAGGGCTGGAAGGGACCTCGCAAGGTCATCCAGTCCAGTCCCCTGCTCAAGGCAGGATCATCCCTGACTAAACCATCCCAGGCATGCGTCTTTCCGACCTGCTCTTGAAAATTTTCAGGGCTGGAGAGTCCACAACTTCTCTATTTAACGTGCTACTTCCATAAAGTACTCATCACCCCGACCTGGCAATCAGAGGTGTACAGATACACCTGTCTGAAACATAACCCACTTCACTGGCACTCCATAACGGCCCAGGAACCTGCCCACCGTTAGTACAGTTGAAGCAGTTGTCTCTCTTCCTCACTCAAAATCACAGGTATAGTAACATGAAAAAGGTGTGCATGTGTTCACTTGTGTGTTTATGGGGAGAGCGCATCTTTCAATGCTCTATGCAGGAGGATGGCACGAGAATATTAAAGGATCGGAGCGCGCACACTTCGTTTCCCTCTTCCACCTTATCCTCTCCCACACACACACACTGCTTACTGCAGTTCTCAAAGCACCCTCCTAAAATATGTCTTCAAACCGTGCTGCCGTGACTGCACATTTTGTTGATGTAGTAACAGGTGCCTAACATGCAGTTTGCAATTAGCCAAAGATGGTAGGAGAACCTCAGTCGCGTTGGCATAGGAGATTTAAAACCAGCAAAAGAAATGTTTTTTTCCTGTGTAAGAAAGAATGACATGTGATGGGAGAGTAGAGGAAGATAATTGTCATAACAAAGGGAATGTGTTATTATTTATTGGCCACACTTAAGCACTGGGATCTTGGATTACAGTATCTGATGACAAACTCGGCTTGAAATTTTGTAAATATTGCTAAAAGGTAAGAAAAATGAGTAACTCTGAATTTATTCTGCAATTAATGCTATGGAAATTCAGACCTGGAAAGTGGAGTGGTGTTTTCTGGTTACTCCCTACAGTATTCCTCCCTTGGAGACCTGAGGTTGAAGATTTTGAGTACCCTGAAATCTCACCAAAACTGGGCCTGACCCTGTTCTGCTAATCTCAATGGGAGTTCTGCCCATGACTTTGATAAGGCTATTCTAAAGCCCATGAATGGTGCTGACAGTACCCAGCACCTCAAACTCAGGCCAGACAGAGATGATAGCTCTGAATCCATAAGATGCTGACTATAAGCTCTTCGGGACAAGGCCCATCCCCAACTGAGGTCTCTAATTACTACTGCAATACAATAATCTAGTTCTATTGCCTTTGGTACCCTTGCCTGCCATGGGAAATCTGGCCCAGAACTGACTGGGAGTGCAAAAAAACTCACCATCTCACATCACTGGCTTTTTACTTTCCCAAAATGTCAGCAGTAAAGCGACACTTCTGGACTAGCCTGCACATCTAAGAGCGTTTTAATTTGCATAGCCAAAATATTCCAACATCTATCTGATTTGTCACTATTAATTTTCTGGCTTTTTTTTTTCCCCTCAGAGATTCACCCAAGTTATGAACTGTGGTAGTAACCTGCTTCAAAACAGCTCTTTATTTATAGTGATGTTGCCTTTATGCAACTTTAATACAGCTGGGAGGTTGTTTCCTCCAACCCCCCACCCCCACCTTGATAGCGCATGCAACAACAACAACAAAAAGAAAAGAAAAAGAGAGAGAGAGAGAGAGAGAGAGAGAGAGAGAGAGAGAGAGAGATGCCCCTCTTGTGCAATGCAAGTCACGTGGGTTTTCCACAGACAAATGTAGCACCACACAGCAGGGAGGAAGAGAGTGCATTGCTCATCCTTTCAGTTTTGTCAGTGTGAGGGAATGCTGGACATCAGACAACA
>NW_017728917.1:9362172-9410194 GCF_001723895.1 Crocodylus porosus
GCATGCAACAACAACAACAAAAAGAAAAGAAAAAGAGAGAGAGAGAGAGAGAGAGAGAGAGAGAGAGAGAGAGAGAGAGAGAAATCCTCAGCAATAAGTTGGCTGATTCTGGCAGCAAGACAAATGTAGCACCACACAGCAGGGAGGAAGAGAGTGCATTGCTCATCCTTTCAGTTTTGTCAGTGTGAGGGAATGCTGGACATCAGACAACAAGGGATTCTGCAGGCTGAACCGCTCAGCTGCTTCTGAATCCCACGACTTTCATCTCTTCTGTTTGGAATATACAGGTAAAAATACTCAAATGCTTGAGCTAACCGGACTCAGTGAATAAAAAGCAATTCTGAGGAAGATTGGAGAGCCTAATCTTATTCTCAGCAAGCAATCGAAGTAAACTACAGTGTATGATCTATCCGCTACTGTATACACAATGCCCTCAGGCACTGTAACTTTGCTCTAATGAGAAGACTCTCGTGCAAATAAATTGCTGAAAGTGAAAGTAAAGATTTTTTGGTTGCACTTTGCTAAAGTTCTCTTTATAAATACTTTGTTTATACAGAGCTCATTTGAAATAGCATGCTTTATGACGGCTAAGAACCAGATTAAACAGGTTTATGGGCAACCTCGTTTTTAGCCACAGTATATCTAATGCTCTCTAGTGCAATATACGTGCATTATCATTGTGTTAAGAATGTATTATTCGTGCAGTGCATAATACAATTTATAGTAATATTTAAGTATTGAACCATAACTAGCAATCAGGTAATATTGATAACGCTTTGAGGAACAGTATACTAGTTTAATGTGCAAGAGATTTTGAAGGATTAATGATCAGTTAAAAAAATAAAAATAGTACATGTAAGCATACACAATTTATTAACAGGATAAGACACCAGGAACCCAAAAAAAAAAGAATAGATTTTGTTTTCAGAAACTTTGCTTTACAGAAGAACTTTCACCATCCCAAAATTATTTTCTTCCTTCTAGATGTCAGAAGCCAAGACAGACAAGGTACAGATCAAATCTACTGAAAGTTTTGAAAATGACAAGCAAAATACTTCTTGGTTGAATGAAGGTAGGTTACAAGGTTTATTGATTAACTGCATATTTCTTTGTGTTCTAATTCATTTCTTGTACTTTATTAAATGTAATCTTATAGTAGAAAACCAAGAAACTACAGACAAAATTTCTACTGATGTTAATGGGGCCAGGATTTCGCCCTGTGAGACCTCTAACTAGCTGCCTAGAATGCATGCAAGAACTTCTACGTATTCTTCAAACCATCCTAAGTTGTCAGAATCTGAATTCCCCAATAACCTTTCTTCCCGCAACTTTCAGTCATAAGGGAAGCTCTAATTTACTTTAAACCAGCCACTACCATTAAGAGTCGTAGGCATAAACATGAGCACCTTGCAATGGTTTTGCTAAGTCAAGTGCCAGTAAATCAGAGCTAGTATGGTTACCCAGAATTTGGTAAAAAATTAATTAAAGATCTTGAGAGTGTGCCTGTTATCCATGTCTGAAGAGGGGAATCCTAATGGCTTACAACATGCAGTTGTTCTTGGTGTTTTCCTTTTGTATAGAAAAATACCAGATGCTGACATAAGTGAAGAGAACTACTGCAGTAAACTAGTGAAAAACTTTTCCTTCTGCAGGAAAAAATTCGCCATTAATTATAAAAGACAGCTGTTTTTCATCAAATATTGTCTTTTAAGAACATTTAAGAGAAAAAAAAACATATATGAAACGGGGGTTTTTTTGTTTACTGAATACATCTAGAATGGATGGAGGGCTCTTATTAAATAAATACTTCAAAATATAAAAAGAAATATTTCAAACTGACACAAGATTTAGTTGGAGCTTTAGCATGTTTGACACAGAGGACCACCTATGCGATATTTCACAATGCTTTACATCATTTATTATACATAGGGGTTATATATAGGACATATATGATACCCATCAGGCGACTTAAACTCCCAAAACAAAATGTTACAAGACTTATTAAAGGCATTTGTTACATATTGCTTGTTCAGATGTATTTTCTGGCTTTTATAGTATAGTATTACATTCTTATTCTAACAAATATGTTGGGTGGGTTTCAAAAAGTGACTTCATATTTTAAAGACTTCCATTAAGTATGTACATATAAAAGAAAGAGCTCGTTTATAAGAACAATTGTTGTATAATTTGTAAATTTTGATATTTTGTTATTTTATTGCCAATTTATACCTGCAGTAGAGAGGAGTAAAATCTGAGGTTCAGTCCTGGTCTTGCGCTCGCTCTACTGACTAGATCAATGTTGAGGTGGTACTTCCAAACACCAAAATCATCACATCAAGCAAAACCAGTTTGCTAACATAGGTGCCCTATGTTAAAAATAGCATATGCTATTAAATTCCAGTTAACTTCAGTGGGAGCTTTGCTCGTCCTGTACAGTCAGGATAAGCGCGTCACAGAAAGCAATACCACCAAAGAAGTTTTTGCCGTGGCAAGAGTCTTGCATTAGAC
This sequence comes from Crocodylus porosus, assembly GCF_001723895.1. Lineage (NCBI taxonomy): Eukaryota > Metazoa > Chordata > Crocodylia > Crocodylidae > Crocodylus > Crocodylus porosus. The sequence continues at coordinate 9,364,681 of NW_017728917.1, forward strand.
CTTGTAAATATCAGGAATTAACGTGAAACAGACCGTGTCTATTCCTGAATGCCCAAGTTGCAGCGATACAAACGGTGCATCATTGCCTATTCTTTTACAGATGAGAAAACTAAGGCAAAGGGAGCTAACGTCTACTGTCACGCAAAGAACCAGCGGGAAAAGCTGGTGTTTTCTTAGCCCCAGCTATTTGCTCATTCATTGGCCCATGCGACCTCAGAGAGTTGCGCCTGCTTATGTTCATTGTAGCTTTGGTAATTCTTATCAACAATAGTTTATCATTTCCCTACTTTATTCACTTGAGATTCATCTCGTAGGGATCCCACTGACAATCTCATAGGCAGATCCAAGATCCTAACTTCAGCGCACTCATATTTTTATTGTTGTGTTTTCTTGGGCATCAATCTCTTGTAGAAACCAATATCCAAATTCTTCCCACTGGCCACAAATGGCTGGACTGTAGCACAATTGGGCTTGGTACAATCACCGAGTTAGTAAATGGCTGAAAGGAGGCTTGTTTGGGAGGGATATTTGTCGTACAGGTTATTATGAACCATTGTTTCTCAGTCATTTCTTTTTTTTCCTGTTTTAGTATTTTTATGCACTGGTGTTGTGTGCAGATTGCTTTCATTGAGCCTGTGCATCGTTTCAGATTTTCCAGGTTTTAAATATAATAATGATCATGGATTTGCACATCCCAGTAAACAACGTAGAGTAGAACTGCATCCTTATACTGTTTTCTTCAGGCAATGTAAAAAAAAATTACATAAACAAACTGTCTGTTCTTTTAGCATCCAGTTTTAAGGAAAAGTTATTTTTATTCATGGTTTTGTATTGATTTTTTGTGCCTTCTAAAAGAAGCAATCATGAACCACATAGTAGCAGAAATACACACAAGAAATATAGACCAGAATTTGGTTTTACTGTATTTCATAAACTAGCCTTCCCAAAGTGCCTTACAAAGTAATAACTTGTGTGTTGGTAGGTCAGAAGACCTATAGCAATCGAGGTACCTATTGTTTTCATTGGCCTTGAGCATTAGAACTTGCCTAACTGGCAGAGGAAATGTTGAGCTGTCTGTCAGCATTATTTAGGATTTGCTTTTTTTGGAAGATGATATTTAACTTCCACTTTGCCAGCCGCTGGAAGCAGAAAGGAGCCTTGACATCAGACTAATTTGAAAGAATGCCACTTCTAACAGTATTGCATAGTCTTGATGCTATATTGATGTCTGAGCATTTGATTCCTACGTCAAAACTTTATGTGGAGGTTGGAACCTCTGGCCTACAAAAACGTAAATCTAACAAACAAGCATTATTGATAATACAAAAATGATCGTGTTCATTTGATGGAAAGCTGTGCAGAGGGAACCAGCATGGGACAAAATTAAACTAGCAAGGAGGGATAGCCTGTTAAAGGGGCCTAATGTGTTTCTGTGCTCCTAGATCTGTCACTCTTTGGAGTATAATTTCAAACCTGGAACTTGAGTGAAAGCTGCAGTAGGTTTACAGTGACAATGCTGATCAGTCTCTGAGATAATATGATGTGAAGAATGTGTGACACTTCTTGCCACATTACATTGCTCTAAGTCGCCCTCATTTTGCATGCTGGAATGAAAATTCATGCCATTATAAGTCTGGGGATCAGAATCTGAGGTGTAACCAAGCCACATGTAGAGCAGGACCTGAGTAGGATGCGGGGAAAAGGGGCTCCAAGTCATCTGTTTGCTTGTCTCATCTTGGGCATGGCTAAGACCTAAGGGGTACAGCAGGTTAAATTACAAGCAACAAGGACACTATATCCAAAGCCCTTTGTGGAGGGTAGAAAACCTGACATGCAGGCTTTATGACCGTTGGTGATTCCTTTCCCCATTAATGGTAGTTTTCAGCTGCGTTTAAACTCCCAGTGCAGTGGCCAAAGGGCTACAGTGGGGTGCTGGAGCCACAGGGTCCCACAGGTGAGCCTTTTTGATGACCTTTCCCATCCCAGGATACTGCCGGTTGGTCCCAGAACAGACATAATGACTATTCTTTCCTTTTCTTGTTTCTCCTAAGCCTCCAACCACACTACTGCCCTTTGGAAAGCTCATAGAGGCTTGACACAGGTCTGCCAGATAACCAGTCGCATCTACCAGACTCTATTAGAAATGGAACTGTCTTTTTTAAAAAAACTGGAACCAGAGATCTGCTACAACTTTTTTTCTCAACTCCTCTCAGCCCGAGATACTGTCATTTGCATCTCTCACTCATTGCTATAGGACAGGGAATGCATAAAGAAACAAATCTGATTCCCTACATATTTCCTTTGAAGGCAGTGGGAATCTGCACATACCCATCCAGGTGAATCCAATTGTGCTGTCAGGACCTTGTATGTATACACTATTTGTAACAAAATATAAACCCCCTCAGTGTCTGAGGATTTATGCTTATTATTAAAAAACTGAAAAATGGGCTCATTTGAAAAGAAATATTTGCTACGGTGCACAGATTTAAGAAGCATATGCTATTTTTAACGAAAAAAATCCTGATACTAAGGAGAGGTAAACCTGTTTCGTAAGCCCAACAGGCTTTCACGCTGACAACATAACACGCATTTTGTCTTGTAAAATGCAGGCTCCGAAACAGCAAAAACAGTTCTGCATTACCTTTGTTGTTTTCAGACAGCTCACGTCAACTTGACTCACTCTGGGCGCATCGCCGCATGAAATCAGTGTGCCTAAATGAACTCTGGCATCAGAGTTAATTGCTCCCAGGCACCGAGTTTACACGTGCACTCGGGACTTTAGCACATTGAGCTGGGGCAGCAAAGCCCTGATTGGCAAGGTGCCTAGGGGGTCAGCCTGCCAGCCTGAGGCTGCTCTCACCCAGCTCAGTGTGCTGCGGAGGGGGTGCCTGGGGCACAAGGGTGTTACAGTGTGTGACTAGCCAGCAGCCAGCCCCCACTGTAGCACACTTGTGCCCCAGCCAGCCCCAGTCACCATCGACACATGCACTGCAGTGGAATAAATAACTCCACAGTGGGATAGTACTTGTGTCAGGCGGTACTGTCTTGCAGAGGAGTTAATTAGCTTACTCTAAGCTAATAGTGCTGAATGTGTACACGGTGACACTTTACTGTGGAGCTAATTCGTCAAGTCCGCAGCAAAGCGTATGCCTACCTACTTCTTTCCAAAAGGATAATTTGTCAAATTCTTGTAGCAGAACCGGTACAAGATGCTGTGCAAGTGCAGTGGAATTTTGCCCCTTTCCATGCATTCATGCACCTATAAACTTGTCCCCTGAATATTGCTGAGGGGAGGGGTTGGGGCCAGGAGCCTTTTCACTCTCTCTTTCTAGCTTGAATCATTGGTCTGGAGAGCTTTGTAAAAGACAGCTGGCCCAGGTGTATCTTTCAGGTCTTTCCACATAAACTTTCATGCAAAATGCCAAAATGCCGAGGAGTGAACGCTGTAATTCTAGCCGACTCTTCCTAGATAAGAACCACAAGAAAAAATGCATTTGAAAACTGATGATACTGATCCCAGAGGGGTGGAATTCCTGGAAGATGCCATGTCAGCTTCAGGACTGTGACCAAATGAATTAATCAAGACAAGCCTTCCTTTAAGTTGTAAACCAGCAGATTTAAAGACTCTTTACCAAGGGAGACAGAGTACATGAAATCTAGAATGGTCCCAGCTTGCTTCTACTAATTGCTGTTTTATAAACTGAGCAGTCCTTGATCTCTGCACTGCAGACTTCTAGGAAATGAAAAGATTTCAATTACAATCATACAGCAGGAATGCACAGTAACTGAAGAAGGTACTTCTACTACAGCGGTAGGGTGATATCTAAAAGCATACTTCTTGCCTGAAAATTAACTGTATAAAAGTGGGTTCAAGATTTTTTTTTTTTAATGCCTTACTGGGGTTGTGTTCAAATTTGTCCCACTTGCAATAAAAATAAAAGCAAAAAAAGCCAGTTTATCCAACTAGCATTACTACAAATTTGCTGAGCTCTGAAGGTATTCTTCCTGTCTTGTGTATTAGGGATTCTGGGAGGCCGAATTCTGCTCCCAGGCACATCCGTAATTTTGTTCTTAAATCTTACCCTTTGTTGTAAAAGTGTAACCAAGGACAGGATATTGCTCTACATCTATAATTTAGCTGAATTTTTTCTTCTTAATGTTTAAATCCAGCGTGCTTTGTCATAGCCATGTAGGGTATTAACAATCAAAGGCAGCCGGTTTGGCTGAGTTATTCAAGAACATCCGTCAGCTCCTTGACCAAAAATTAATGTTAGCAGGTGCAACTCCATTTAAAAATGGTGTACTTAAACAATGCAGTTGAGTGAGCGTGCACCAGATCTAAATTTTCCACAATATGTCTGAAGCGTTGTAATCGTCTGTACTTTACAGATAGAGAAGTAAACACAGACAAGCTTAAGACAAAGAGGCAACAAAAGACAGACAATCCAGTCACGAGATACCTCTGGTTTCCTCTCTCAGATCTTACAAAAACCTGTTAAATGCAATACAGTTGAACACAACCCTAACTCTCTGCAAAACAGGTCCATCGTATGGCAGTAGAAGCCAGAAAGATGCATGTATGTGAATAAACAGAATAACTATGCTGGATGATAACGAACATTCACTCCCAATAAAGACGGTGAGTATTGCAGAAGGCTGATAATAGAATTGTTAAAGATCCTGATTATCTTCTCTCTCAAAAAGGGTTTTGTTGGCGTTTGGCTGTAGTACAGCTAGCATTAGTAAGCTGTTGGCTTTTCTTCTAATGTAAAGGCAGCACACAATTACTTTAATTAACCAATGGAAACTATTCTGAAAGTTCGTCCATCTCCAAACAAGTATTTTATACTAGTTTTACTCTACAATAACTCTAACGATTTCAGTGGGGCTACTCCGGATTTCTACTGGTGTAGAAGGCAGCACGTTAAAGTCAGTGGTGTGCTCCTGACCCTTTACCATCATAAAAAACCAGGAGCCCTACTCCTGCTTGTGAGAATTGTCATCATCTCATTGAGGCTTCTTAAAGAAATTGCTGTTAGTATTTAACAGATTCCTCAGGTTATTTTAATGCACATTAAAGCATCACTGGAAAACCGCGCTATTTAGTTAATGCACATTAAAATAGGCTAATGCGCTTTGTCACTTAAAATGGTGCTTTTTAGTTAATAAGTATTAAGACAGGTTAACGTGCATTTTCCTAGTATCTCAGTGTACCAGTAGACATGCTGGGAGGCTGCTCCAGGGCACTGTTATTACAGTATGTCAGAGCAGACTTGATTAACTGAGTCTGCTGAAGCATGGAGCACTTGTGTATCAGCATCCCCGTGCTTCAAAATGGCAGCGAGGTCCCTTGAACTAAAGCTCATCGAACTAAATTTCAAATGCCCCACTGTTTTTTTGAAGCATGGGGACATGGATACATGAGACGCAGTAGTGCTTTAATTAAAGCAGCTCTAATTAAAGTGCCCCCTCCCCCTGCATCCTTGGAGCATGCGTAAAAGTGCGCTCACAACGGAAGTACTAAATTTAATGTGCATTAACTAAAGCAATTTAATGCACATGTACATACACCCAGTGGCAACTCCCTTATCCCCAGGTGAGCTCCATACAACCTGTGGCATAGGTCAGAGCAACCCGGGGCCTACTCTAAACTACGGTATTAGTGTGTAGTTTACACTCGTCAGTCTTTCCACAAATAGACCGAGTGCTGAACCCAAGCCTGTGGATTGCCCTAGACCAGGGGTGGGCAAAATACAGCCTGTGCAGTAGGGGCAGGGGGCACTGTGGCAGGGGGAGGAGTTGCAGATGGGCAGAGTCAGGCCGCATGGGGCTGGGGCTGGCGGGACTGCTGAGCCTGCACCCACGGGGGTGGCAGGAAGTGTGGCGCTCCAGTGGGCAGGGTGTGGGTGTGGGGACCCCCCTTTTCCCCCATGGCACACAGCCCCTGCCACCAGCAGCAGCAGCAGCAGCAGGCGGGGGCCCTCAGGGTGCTCTTGGCACTGCTGCCTGGCAGCACATGGTTCCAGCCACAGCTGCACAAGGCGGCAATGAGCACAGCCAGGCCAGCCCGCCTCTATCATGTGTGGCTCCCCATGGTGCACATGCAGCTCCCAGCATTCATGCATAAGCTGGGGGAAGCCTCACATGATGCAGCTGGCTGAGGAGCCCTGTTCCCTGCTTTCATGGCAGCAGCTGGCTTCATCACATGGGGCTTCCCCCGGTGGCATGCAAGTGCCAGAAGCTGTACATAGGCTGCGGGGAGCCCTGTGAGATAGCGGGACATTGGCCTGGCTGCACTCTTTGCCTCCATGCGCAGCTCTGGCTGGAGCTGCCTGCTGCTGCAACGAAGTACCTGCATGGTCCCCAAACACCCCGAGGGACCCTCCCTCCTGCTGGCAACTGGGGCTGTGCGCCATGGGTGGGCGTGTGTAGGGGGGTTCCCACGGCCCCCCATCCTCCCTCACACCCCACAACCCCCACACACACGCACCCTGCCCCCACAACCCTTTGACATCTATCCCCCCCCACAACCTAACTTAAACCCCCTACGCACAGCCACACCCCCTCACAAACTACACACACACACACACCACCATACACCCCCAACCACACCTTACACACTCCCCCGCACACAAAATACGAGACTTTCTTTTTGACCTATTATGCAGTTACCCCTATATACACTACACAAACACAAATCAGGACAAAAATATGTTTTGGAATAAAATTATAATACATTATAGTAAATGTCTGACTTTCAATATATGATTTGGGGGGTTTTCCGATTCAGATACCGACCCCCTTTCCCCCACTCCCAAAAGAAGCGCTTCCAAGGCCAAAGGGAGGGAATTCTGGTGGCAGGGGTTAGAGGCAGGACTTTCAGTCCCAAGATGGCAACCAGGGGGCGGAGCACCTGTCAAGGGGTGGGGCTGGCCTTGTGGCCCTCGACAACTTACCAAAACTCATTAAGCCACCCTTCAGCCAAAATAATTGCCCACCCCTGCCCAAAACAGTAGGACACCAAAGCATAGATGTCACAACCCTGAATATTGTCACCTAGCTTTGTGGCTCTAGAACTTCCTGAGTAAAGGTGAGATACAGCCTTGGGAACTGGACTAATCCAAGGCCTTAGTTGTCCCCTTGTCCTAGGTGAATTTCACCCCACTTCAGCAGCGATCTCTGATGTTCTCTCAATTATGGAGTACACTTCTAGTTTCAGTCTTTAATCTCAGTGAACACATTCAGAAAGCAGCAAACAAAATTAAGTAAATCATAAATTTAGATGGATTGTTTATTATCTGTCTACTTAATGTGCCTATGATTGCAGTAGTTAAGCGTGATAATGTTCTATATTCTCTCAGACACGTATATGCACACACTCCAGAAATGTGTGTCACAACAACAACAACAACAACAACAAAAAAGCACTCTCTGCAAGACCTGACAGGCTTCAGAGATAGAAAAGTAGATGTGCTGTTCTCTGTTGAGCTCCTACAGCCAAATAAAAAATGTTGCAGCAATGATGATGCATCTGTGAACTGATTACTAACACAAATTAAGCTGCTCCGCATCTTTGCTGAAATATGCCCACAAGCAATTTCAAAGGAAAGAAAACATCACCAGAAGATGCAGGTGCCAAGTTTCCTGAGGATTTTAAAGACTAAACAACTGTGATAAGAACACCATTTAGCAATACTGCTACACTGCAGATTTAAAAGGTAAAATTTATATGATCACCTAAATAGGCTGTTGAGTGTAAAATAATACTGATCAGATTTATTCCCTTTCGCTGAAGCAAGCCAACGTGCAATAACATTTAAGACAGAGAAGTTTTATTTCTTTGGCAATCCATAGAAAGCCTATTTTCTGAATAAAAAGTATTTGATCAAGCAGCATACTAAAAATCAGTTACTGAGCAAAAAATACAAACCAAACCAAAAACAGCTGTATGTAGATGGAAATCAGAAAATACATGCAGACAAAAAGTGATTACACAACATGCAAGAATCTGCAAATATTTGAATGCCAAAACCAAGGTTTGCTTCTGAAAAACTTGCTCCTGTTCCTGTAGCTATATAAAAGAAGTAAATTATATCACACAAAATTACTGCTTTAGCTAAGTGCATATTTCTCTGGTGATCATCATTCAGTCTTTAGAAGCAAGAACTGACTTTTATGTGATTTTTCAGCGCAATACAAGGGATCTGGGACCTGCAAACTTTCATTCAGTTTGAACCACGATAATTTCTGTTGTCCCTTTGCCAATTTTGGTTTATTTTGAAAAAAAAAAAGAACCCAATGTCCTTATGTGATAAAGACAAAAACAACATCAGGTTGCCACGACCCATTTCTGTTCTTCCCAGCATAACTAACCTGTAGGTGCTAAGACTCTGCACAAGGGCTTCTTATCAGTAAACTGCTACTAAGGCTCCATGCTGGCCATCCTTGCAGTAGTGAATTTCGGCTACACAGGCCTTTGTAGCCTAACCCAGCTTAGGTTTAGGCGGCTTAATTTAAGCCGCCTAAACCTGAGTTGGGATCCATGCATGCAATCATTTGCTGCTTGCTGGGAGGAGGCGTGGGCAGCTGGGGAAAATTGAGTTGAGGGTGAGGAGAGGCTGGTAGGTCTGCAGTGGGAGTTGGCATGTCCATCCAGAGGGCTGCCCAATCCAGGGCTTATCAGCAGGGTAAAAACAGCACAAACCCAAGGCAGTAGAGTGTGGCTAGGTTTTCTGAGACCTGGGGCTGTACCGTGAATGCAAGTAAGCATTCACTAGGCTGGGTTAATCCTCGTTAGGTCAGATGAGAAATAACTTTAGATCAGGCACCATTTTTAGAGCAACCTAAGCCCTGTAAACACTTGTACACTGGGATATTTAGATACCTTGGTTAGGGCAATCTAACCATTATATTTGTACGTACCCTAATGAGCGAGTCCAGAGGGGGTTCAGTGGTGCGGCTGCATTGCCCTTTTGCACCGGAGTGCACTGCGGAAGTCTCCAGGGGCTTTTAAACTTTAAGTCCCTGAAACATGTGACCCCCCCCCACCCAAATCCCTTCCCCTTTGGCTCATAGGCAGGTCCCCTGCCCTGCCCTTCCCTACCTGCCACTGCTGCTATCCCTGCTGTCCCAGGGTTGGGGAAGCACTAGAGCTGTTTCTGCCCATCCCAGCTGGATTGCACTGAAGCTGGGCTCGACTGCAGGTGGGAGGCAGTGGCAACAGCATGGTGGGAGAGTAGTCCCCCCCTCCTGCTAGTCCTTTGGCTGCCTTAAATTTTAGCTCATGGCTGCTTTATAGCCAGATATATTCTTCCTCACCACTTCCCTGCATATGGGTCCAATTGTCCAAGATTTTGAACATTTCCTGGGATGTTGCTGGGTGCCCTCAACACCTATAAAAGCCAACTAGAGCCAAGGGAACTCAGCACCTTCTAGGCAGTGCTCAACAAGTTGGGCCCATACTCTCAGAGCCTTCAAATTTGGCCCTGAGAGCAGAGGACCAATTAAATCTCAAAAGCCCCCATCATTAATGAGCATGAAATTATCTAGTATAGAAATATGACTAACTGGCACCATGAGCTCTCTCTAGGAAGTGCCAGCTTTTAAAGGGGTATCTTTGGGAATAACATCAATTATAGTCTCTGAGGTATCCATGGGTAAATATTTTAATGTCTTCTTCAAGTAAAATAAAATATTAACTGGCCTGCTTACCAGCATCTGAATTTGTGTAACTTAAAAAGTTGAAAATTAAAGGTCAGAACAGCTGAGCATTCTCTGTGCCATACAGATTAGCAATAGTAAAGTCTCTAATGGACTTCAGCTTGTAGAATCATAGAAAGTTAGTGCTGGGAAGGGACCTCAGGACATCACATCTAGTCCAAACCCCTGCTCAATGCAGACCCAGCCCCATCTACATCATCAAGTGGCTAGTTTCTGGATTTGTCCAAACTTTTCTGAAAGTTTATTCTGTGGCTGGATCCCCTCAGCTCAGAGTGCTTCGTCCTCAACTTCCTGGTGCTTTGCCCTGTGTTTTGTGATTTTCAGAGTCTCTGAAAAGGATTTATCCACTTAATGAATCCAGCACTAGCAACAGGGGAAGTTTCTGCTCAGTGCTCCAGTCCTGACCTGAAGGGAACCCCTAGCTGTCATGGAAGGACAGTACAGTCTCCATACTTTAAAACGTTTTCATGTAAAATAAATAAAATATCAAACTAAGCAGTGGTTTTACAAGTATGACACAGCAGTATTACTTGCAGTAGGCCAATTTACCACTTACGATAGCAGTAATAGCACTAAAAGCCAATAAAAGCGGTCTGTTCGTTCAGAGATTGGCTTTTATGGCTTATTCTAAATATTATCAAGTGAATCAAAAGCTGTCATTATAATGTCTAAAAAGCCTTCGTACCTTGTAAGCAAACAGTGTGACTTTGACAAATAATCATTAATATGCCTGTGTGAGGCCAGGGCTAAAAGAGAAAGAAAAAAGAAAACCCAATATTTCACTTTACATAAGTCATTAAGATAATTTCAGTTAGTTTTACAATAAAATAGTTTTATATGTAAAATGCCATAATTTCCCCAAGTCCTTTTATCTGTGTATAATTTTCAGACCACCAAAAATTCGCAGATGTCACAACCATTGGAAATGTAGCAGGAATGCAGCCAGCTCCGCTCTGCAAAATACTTCAGGCGAGATTGGGCATTTAGGCCCAGCCTGAGCAAGGAGCAGGGAATTACTGATACCACTTCTCCTCCTGGATCCAGATGAGAAAATACATTGCTGCAATGCTTGAAAGGGTGCAGCTGATTTCCTCCTTTACGATGACCAGTGATCCTGCCAAACAACCAAGGGAAAGGAGCCAAGGCTCTGACTGTTGCCAGCCACTCTCCACCCACCCACCACTTGCCCGTAGACAGAGGCATCCAGAGAGCAGGACTGGGATTTCCACCAGATACAGACACAAGGTGTGGGCAGGTTTATACCCCCCGTATCGAGCGGCTTTAGAGAGGCAAATCGAGCCCCTAAATAATGGAGTCCCACTCCACTAAGTCCAGCCTCAGCCACCTACCTTAGCCTCTGAACCCTTGCCCACACAGCAACTCGAACAGCACCGCCCAGCTTGTAAATGGTTATCAAAAATGGCCCGTGCTTGCAATAGCCGGGACTAACAAGTTTCCAGGGATGCCAGCACTGCTTCCCTAACCAGTTTAGAAAAGGGCTTCCTTAAATGAAGGAACCAGCCACTCGGCTGCCCCTGCCTGCACTCTCCAAAGCCTCCTTTTACCTGGCAGTGCTACTGGGTGACCCCGGTGAAGTGTGCTCATGGAAGGCCAGAGCTTCAAATACATGGAGATTTCATGCATGTGGCTCACGTACCTGATTTGCAGAACTGCTGAAGACACTGCTTTACTTACACAAGGAGAGAGATTGTCCTTAGGATGGACAGGGCGGTAGGAAGACGGAGACTGCTGGGCTCCAAATAACCAAGGCATCTCACCTGGCTGGTGCCTGGGAACATGGGCTGCTCCTTCTCTTGTAGAGCGCTGGTTTGGTTGCTCAATGGGCTGCACTGGCAGGGACCCTCTGCTTCCTCCAGGTGTTATCTGGGGGCAGGTTGCTCCTCACAGCTCCCTTGGGAGGTGCTCTAGCACCCCCCGGCGTCTGGCCTGGGCAACTGCAGGGATGCGGCTGGATTTCCAGAATCAAAAGTGAATGCCTGTCCACTTGTTTATTGGTTCAATGTACACAGCCTAGACAACCTGCTAAGTTTGAACCAATTCATCCTCAGGCTTTTTGACCACCTGTACTTCGCTTTAGAGCTAAATGACCCTTAGAGCCTTTGAGATTCATCTGGTTTTGAGCTTTGGCAGATGCGCAAAGCTCAAAACGCAGTTGAAATACAGAACTTGTATTATTGTGCCAGTAGGGAGGGTCAACACAAGAGGCTGCACAACTTGTATGGCAGCGGTCAGTGGTGGCTGTATGCAGGGCTGTTGAGTGGGGACTTGTAGGGATACCAGATGAGAACGGAAATGGTCTTTTTATGCAGAGTTTTGTGAATGAGACTGTGGTTCAACCAAGTATTTAATTCCTTGGAGCTACTCAAGAGTAAATAAGATGCATGCCTAAGTATTTTACTGAATCTGAGTCTAATAAAATAGGGAAATCAACAAGGCCATCATCAATGCTTCTGCCACAAAATGCAGAAGATATAAGAATCTATATCTTTTCCCTATACTTAGAATATCGCCTACAAAAATCCATTCTTCTCAGGGTTTGCCCAGTTTCCCATGGTTTGGCCTTAATAGAAGGTTTCTTTTTTTTTTTTTTCTCTCTAATGAGACACATTGATATTTTTTACCTGCGTGTGTTGTGTTTTGTTAATGGGAAAATTTGGTGTGGTAATGGACTGTGGGATATGGGATCATCTATTTACTATTCTCAAGAGCCCCGTGTGGACCGTACCATTCAGATACGAGCAAAGCCGCAGAGCAGGCATTTCAGCTCTGGCAGATGAGACCTTCCCGGCTTGCTGCTGTTTGCCCATAAGGGCTGGTTTGGCTCCTCTTTAAAACTTTGGGCTGACAGACTTCTGACTGCTGCAGCCAAGGGTGTTGCAACCAGGCTTCATGGAGTGCTCTGTCCTGGTTCAGACGGATCAAATCAGGTGGAAATAATGACCATTAGCTTGGGGAAGGGGGAGCACTTGGAAGTGAGCTGGTGTTTTGGTTAAGCGCGGAAAAGTTCCTGCTTTCAGATGTTACTTTAACTTCCTTCCTTGCTACTCCACGTCTATGCCAGTGTTTTTTATTTGGCAGCTTTTACAAAAAGGAAAGGCAATTTTGCTCAACTGAAAGGCTGCCATGTTAGCATGCAAAAGATACTCTAAACCCTGGGGCAGAGGGAGGGGCAATTGGGAGAACATCGATGATTTGCCCTTTGCAATATTTCATTTTACCGAGGGCAGGTGGGGGATGGGAGGAGCCTTTGCTAATGGAAACAGACATTTCAGCTTGGAGCAAATTCAAGCACAATCATGGGAAAACTCATCTCGGCTTGGGCACATGAATACTCAGTGGGGGGAAACGCTTGGTAATTCTGCATAGCTCGACTGACTACACTTGGTACCGAGTTAGCGAGTTCGGATTTGCTTTCCTAATAGAGCAAGTGAAAAGGAACATATTCTAGTTTACACCATCTGTTTCACGATCTCAGAGTATTTTGTTGCCATTAGCCACCTAAAGTCTCATTGTGCATTGTCAATACCTTGTAAAGAAGGTATTATTAATAGAAGCATACCCGATTCAAAAACTCCAGAAGCTTAAACGAAGTCCCCCCAAATCTGAATTTCTACAACAGACCAACACTAAACCTCAGTTCTGAACTCTCAAACTTTGGGGCAACTCAAATCATGCTTTGCTGATTGCTCTCATTGCCAACTACTATTCCAATTTAACCGGCTGGAAAATAGAGGTGCTACTGAAGTGAAAACTTTAAATCATGGCCACTCATCTCACTTCCCTCATTTTCAGAGTGCCCGGCTGACATGTGATTTTTCAGTGTGTTATTAGTATGATTATTTTAGCTGCTTATTCATGTTAATTTGTAACATATAAACCCACTCGAATAAATAATTGCACAGACTGAATAAAAAGCAATTTAAACTTTTTTTTTTAAACTGGAAACACATTTTTTTTTTACAAATAGTTAAGTACTCTTAATAGTATCTCTTTAATACTGCCATTAAAATTCACCAGAGTTCAAGAGCAGAGCAAATTTACATCTGTTAAAATAATGGAATTGACACTGATATTACATCATTGCTATTTTAAATTATCATTCTTCATAATGCCTGAAGTTACAAATAAAAGGCTTGTTCCTGATCTTAGAAAACTCTTTTGACTTTCAGGAGAGCAGGATTCAGCCCTAAATATGGGTCCTAAATTGACCTTACAGTATTTTGTTAGGTTTGACAGTGTTCGCTAATGAGTAAGAAATTATTTTCTACACTGAAAAAATTACCGGGCAAAGTTCTGTGGCCTGTTCTGCCTAGGATCAGAGCAGATGATCATAGTGGTGTGCGCTCTCCTGAAAATCTATGAAGCTACATGGACCAAGGTGAATTTCAAGGTTGTCATGATTATTTCATTTTATCCCATTTAATTTGATAGGAAACTGGTATTTCCAATCTGGGTTTTGCTTGGTTTTTAGTGGATTTTCTTTCTCTCTTTCCTTTTTTTTTTTTTGCTTCCTGAAGATTTTAACAGGGAACTTGTTTTAAGGTAAACCGACTCTGAAATATCACAAAGTCACACTCGCTCAATTGAATTTTAGGATTTTCGCTGAAATTATACAAATGTCTAGTGGCAAAAATATAGGTGCAGATGCAGGAATGAACCCTCGTTGTGGACTGCAAAGGAGGCACGACCACCCCAAGCTTTAGGAAGGTAAGATCATCACCTGGCGATCATGAAACGGTGCTCCACCATTTTTTTGGATATATTCGATGCAGGAGAGAAGCCAGCCAGAAAGGGAAAAAACCTTCAGCTCTCGCATGGAACAGGGACCATGGTGGAATGAGAACAGCAGCAACTACAGGGACTGACGATCTGACTTGTTAAGACTACTTAAAAAATAAAGAAAAAGTAGTCTTGAGGACAAGGCGCTGGTCTGAAACTCAGAAGAGTTGTGCTCAATTCCTGACTCTAGCTATGACTTTGTGAGTGACCTTAGAGACATTAACTGCATCTTTCTCCATCTATAAGTCCATAATCCTTCCCCTGTTTATTTCGACAAGATCTTTGGGACAGGGAACATCTGTATGCACAATTGTGCTCAGCTTACGGGGGGGCTGAATGCAACATCCAGCACTTGATTCTCAGATGCAGCTTTGTGCTATAATATCAGGTATATGGGGTGTCTTTGGGTGCCAGTAACTGAGCCCCTGAGAGGAATTTCTCATTAGAGTTACTGTAATACAATCCCTTGTTCTTAGTCCCATCGGCACAGTCGAATGCAAATAAAATATCTACAAGCTCTTAGCAACTTATGGTCGGATGTCTTAGTGTTTTGAGGAGTTACTCCAGTTTAAGAAATAAAAATAAAAATTGGGCCTTTTAATATTTCTTTTGCAAAAGAAGAACAGGATGGGGCAGTTTGCATTGAATCATTACAAACAATCCGATTGCTGCCGTCTAAGCACGGGTGACTTGACAGAACGGAGGGGGTTGTTTTTTTTTAATACATCCAGTTTAATACATTTCCGTTTCTTCAGCAGGGCACCTGCCTTCGTGCTTATTTAGGAAAGAGGAAAAAAAAATAGCTAGGATGGTCGGCAAATGTCTTCAGAGCAAACACCATTAGTCGACTGAATGATCTGCCTAAGGAAGTGTTTCAGGGCCTGTCAGTTAGAGGGGTTTAAGAGGAGGTTAGAGAAAACACCTAAGGGAATAGCCGACAGGAAAATTTTGCTCCGTGCAGGGGCTTCGGAGAGTTGACCCAGGAGATCCTTTCTAGCTCCATCATCTGTGATGCTTTTTGGCATTGTTCTTCACATCCAGAATCCAGGCTTATCCATTTGGTGCCGATGGCACTAACACAACGTGATGTCTCGTGCAAGTCAGCCTAAGGGCTGGTGCTAAATCAGACGCAGCGAAGCTGATCGGCGAGGCAGCCCTTAAGTAAACAGAAGCAAGTAATAAAAAAAATGGCCTTTGTGAGCAGTCGGGCTGTGTATTGTTTCGTAGCCAGACACATTACTCGCTAATAAGAAAGAAGGCTGGTATAGCTAATGGGAAGGGTGGACTACTGGCATACACCCTTGGCGCTCTGCGGATTAACCATGGCTTCCTGTATCTCACCAGGAGAAATGGGATAAAAAATTTTTTTTTTTTAATCATCAGGCAGGAAGGTTCTGCTGTCCTTGGCCTAAATTCGACAAGCTGGTTCTTGCTATCATTAAGTCGGCCAACCTGAGGACTTCCCATCTTGGGTAGGGCGGGGGCACTCCTATGCCACCTGTACGTGGAAGCAGGGGCATAGCCCAGGTGTTCCTGCATATCAGCGTGGCCCTGACAGCATGGACAACCAGGTGTATGTCTCAGTCTCCAGCTGGGGCTCAGGGAAGCCAGAAAATGGCCTTGAGTTGTTTTCTTCCAACTTCATCATAGCTCAGCTAACACCTCGTTTGCAGAAACGTGGAAAAATCCAAGCTGTGAAAGGAAAATAAATTTGACATTTGACATTCCCAGATCCCCAGAGGGTGAAGCCAAAAGAGCTTGAGAGCTTTAAAGTGAATGCGGGAAACAGGACATGTAAAGACCGTGAGAAATGCTTGCTTATCAAAGACATCTACTGGTTTGTGTGACCAGACCTGGAAACTTTTTTGGCCACAATAAATCATTCCTTTTCTGGTGGGATAGTGACGTCTGTACAGAATGAGTTGACCATCATGCTGGACCTGCTTCTCGTTTTGCTTAAACCACTACAGATCAACACTAATTGCACGGAGATCTGTGGAGTCACGCCGGCATGAAACCTGTGATGTGAAAGGAGAATTAAGTCCACCAGGCCAGATACCCCACTGGTATAAATGTGCACATAGACTCCCGTGAATCCAGATAAGGAACTGGCCCATGATCTTTCATTTACTTACATTCGCAAGCCCAGCACAAGTGATTTAGGGCCCTCTCGTCAATTAAACTCTTAGCTAACCATAACTATGCTGTCCTCACAAGATGCAGCTGTCTTCTGATATCACGGCCAAGGAGGAAGATTGTCAGATACGCACTGAAGAGCTACGTGACAAATCACACAGATTGTGCAAACTCGACCGCTCTGCCTACATTGGGTCTACAAATCAAACCCCCTATGCGGACTCCCTAACTATTCAAATCACCGAACGCGATCAAGCTTAATTTCACATCATGCCACATTATTGACACTCTAACTGCAGAAATGAGCCGGACACAGCGAGGATATGGCAAGGTATGAATATGAATTGAAAGACCATATCAGGTCTGGCCTGGTATCCCACCTCTGGGCTCTAGGCCCTTGGGATACAGAAGAAACACGCAACAGGGCAGTCTCTAAACCCACCAGTGCCCAATGATTTGCAGAACTGAAACCCACCCCCTACCAGCAGCAGGGTGCCACCAGAGTATAACTGCAGTTCCCAGCATAACTGCACCTAAATTTCAAGGACCAACGGCATGACATCCATTCATATCCAAGGGCTTCAATGTGCTGCGTGTTAGTAGAGAATACGCTACTTCCTTTTAGTTGATTTAATTGCCATCCACGCCACGCGGAGAACAACTGACCCAAAGAAACTTTCAGTATTAAGTCTGTTGGTAGCCCTTGTCATCCAGTTATGCTATGTCCACTGATTTACCACCAAGCACGGTGCGTACCTCTATATCATGGTGTTATCATACTCATGTTATACTGTTTGTTCACATCATTGAGAGATTCTGTGCAACAAATCGTGTGTGTAGTGTTTCCAACAAAAAGGGAACTTTGTCACTGTACGTGTATCCTGCAACTCTTTTTATACCTAGTTTTTGTGGGGTGTCTGCAAAAAAGTGGGCATTGTATTTATTCAGAAATTAAATAAGATGTAATCATTTTTAAAGTAAATTACAAATAGCAATCGGTCTCAGCAATGAAGGTCAAAAGAAAAAGGACATTAGCAATTGAATATCTTCTTTCCCTTTAAACTTTTAATGCCTCATACCTGTTAATAATGGGAAATAGCCCTTTCAAGGCTACCATTTTTAGAAATTGGGAGCATCGTTTTGCTAATTCTAATCTCCTGTTAATGAAATAATTTCTTATAAAGGATTATATTAAAAGCATGGAGACTGAATGCCAATAGAAGCATATTGCCAATACAATAAATAGTTAATGCATTTTTTAAATGAATGATTTAAAATAGCTATTAAAGTAAAGAGAATGAGCTTATGTTTCTAGTAATGACTTCTGTTCTTCAAAATGAAATCTGTAAATCCCCGATTGCAATGTCACATCCCAAAAGAACAAGCAGTCCTGGGACCAGTGCTTATTGCCTTTATGTTTAATACCAGCATACTGTACACTTGATTTTTGTGTCATGGTTTTGAATATTTAGGTTTGTAGCTGCGTGTTCCTTTTTTATTTTAAACCCCATCCTGTTACTCTCTCTGGCACTCATAAATAATGGTCTCCTCCAGTGAGATTTTTTTTTTGTACATACATACATGCATGTATACACACAGATATTCAATATAAGTACAATTTTATTCATAAGAGTGCATAATGATTCGGGCTGTGATTGTTAATAAAAATGCATTTCTAACCATCACATTTGAGTCTATTATTCTAAGTTAATTGCATTTGCCCTAAAGAGACTTGCAACTGGCTGTCAGCCTATTTGTGTCAGCTTCATTTTATTCATCAGTCAATCTTGTCTTCTCTTTTTTTCATCCCCTATATTGATCAAATAGATTTGTTAGCATGCCTCTGTAGCTTTAAAAAGTTTTTTGTTATCCATCAGTTTATTTGATTACTATATTAGCGTGCATGTTATCTTAATTGATATTTCAATAGCAAATAAATGCCCTTTTGATAGTCCTACAAGATTCCCGTTAAACACACTCCATGCAAGTAATTTGTTAGAGCAAAGTTAGTGAGAAAATAAACACGTTGCACCTGCTTTTATAAAGACGGTGTTAATCCACAACAGTGCTGCATTTGAGACATACGCTTCAAAATACCAGTAGAAATAAACACAGGATGAAAGTCAATTTTGATCAACTTCAGTGGCACATCAATGCACATTAGCATGTATAAACTGCTTTAAAAGAATACATTAGGTACTATAAAGATAAGGCCGTATTCAGAGCAGAGCGTTTTAAGGAGAGAGGGGGAAATGAAATAAGATTATAGAAGCACAAGACTGAGTTAAAAAAAAAGGATCAAGGAAGCTTCAAGTGAAACAAGTGGAAACATGGGCGAAATTGCTTGCAAGGGAGACAGAAGTGAATAGGCATTTACTAAATCGAAGCGGACCAACTAAACGGTGAGCCATTCTTCTTCCATTAAGGATGCGATTCGGCACCTACTGAATGAAGTAGAAGCTTTGCAGTAGAAAACTCCTGCGATGAAATCCAGCCCCATCCCTCGCTTCCCCCTTCCTCCTCCAACTGAAGTCTATGGGAGTTTTGCCATTGCACCAAAAAAATCCCGCCCCCCCCCCCCGGTCTTCTCCAAGGAGAAAATAGTGCAGTGAGTTTCTCCATACGAGAGCCAGCTACTCATTGCTGCAGACACTGTCAGTACGGACTGCGCTGTTCAACTCTGGCTTACGCCGGTGACCACATAACCCCTGATTTTGGAACTGCCTGGGTAGATGCCCAAGTGGCAGGAAGTTCACTTGACTTCAGTTTGGAGGGCTGGGGGCTTAATCTTTGCCCTGGGAATACTAGAATGCAAAAGCGCTTGCCAATGTAAGCTCCACAGTAGAGCCCTATTGGCCAGATTTCCCAAAGATCAGCGCTTGTATTCAGAGCCAAATTTTCAGGACTCAGCTGTCGCTTCATATAAAAAATAATTGGCCAGATTTTTAAAATACGCTGCACGCTCAGAAGAGCTGGTTAAAAAACAGGGACGATTTAAGCAAAAAATGTCTCTCTCCGGATTTGATGGGAAAAGAATCTGAGATTTACTACCGGCTCTCTGGCCTGTCAACAAACAGGATGGGTTTTTCGTGAGAAAAAATCTGTTTTTATTAAAAAGCTTTAAACTAGTTATCTTTCCATCAGTTTGTTCCCCCCCACCCCAAGTCCATTTGATAAGTTTGGTTAATAAGCATGGCAGCGGTAGGTAGTGGGTCCTAAGTACTTTTGAATGCTTAGCTTCAACTTTCAGGCACCGGGCACTTGAAAATCTGTCTGGTTTCTTTATATTTCTGGTCTTCACCAGGCTCTTGGCGGAAGGCTTTTCCCAACATTTCAGACTTTCTGCTCAATCCTTTCTTAAAGTGACACCAGCAGTTTTAAAACTCAATTTGCTCTAAACAAAAATCAGCTCCACGATTCCACTGCAGCTGTTATAGCAATATTTTTGAGACTCGGAGGTGTGAAGAGAGATGGACAAGCACTGTGTTTCAAGTTGCAGCACTATGTCTAAATAGTACCAAATATAAAGAGGAACAGATGAGAAAAATACAACTTCAACATTTTGGGACAACAAAGAAACAGGGAAATGATTGCTACACAGAAGACATTTCAAAGACCTCCCAGAATAGCAGGCATAAAAATCCCCAATAAAAAGGCTCAGCAAGAAAACTGTCACACCCCCTAATCCTCAACAGACTTTAACAAGATGTTCACATGAGCCAGAGATTGTCTCCTTCGCTAGAAGACAAAAGGCTCAGAAAACAATGCTGTCTAGCATAGGATTAAGAGGCAAGAGATAGATAAAAAGGATTCTTTAGCCCTACAATTAGAAACCCCAACTCTCTAGCCAAAAGGATAATCGGAAACATGCTGAAAACCTATGTCACAAAAATTGTTGTACCTTTCTGTACTCTTTGAAAACTGATATTTTTATATATATATATTTCACCTCCCCTGAGAGATGCTTTGATGACCACTTGAGTACCGACAACTCCTGCTACCAAACCACAATGCAGCACATATGGCAATAACATTTTGTTTCCCATAGTTCATATTTCCATCGCCACCCACCAGACAAAAATTTGATTACAGAAGCTTGAACCAACTTTCCAAACAGGAGATTCCTGTAAATGTACAGCAAAAAGGAAAATTAGGCATAGTGCAGCATTTCTCTGATGAACAATTGGCTTAAAGCAGATATGAATATGGGTTCCTCATGCCAAACATACTAAAGTCAATAGATTTTTCTCTGGTTAAAATGGAAACAACTTATCTAACGTTAACGGACACCCTGAGTTTT
The DNA here is from genome assembly GCF_001723895.1 of Crocodylus porosus. Classification (NCBI taxonomy): domain Eukaryota; kingdom Metazoa; phylum Chordata; order Crocodylia; family Crocodylidae; genus Crocodylus; species Crocodylus porosus. Next base: position 9,385,637 of record NW_017728917.1, read on the forward strand.
ATTTGGCGTTACTAATGCTCTGAAGTAGGAGGCAGAGTGCTGGCAAGCGTAACAATAAGATTGCAAAAAAACCCCCAGAAAACCTATAGGTTAGGAAGATATTCAGGAACCCATCAAGTTTTACCCAGTTCTTGTAGCTAACTAGTGACCAACAACTGCAACAGCTACAGAAGTAAGAAGCAGGATAATCCATCACAGGCTAAACTTTCTGGAGCTAAGTAAAGCAAGACATTACAAATAAGTTCATTTATGTGCCATAACAAAAAAGAAAAAAATCACATAACACATGAATTTACCCTTCATTTGCCACATACAGTACACACATATTATCTCCATTTTACAGAAGGTAAATTGAGGCCTGCCAGAGTTAAATGAAGAACCGAGGTTTGTGTTTAAAGTAACGTAACACTTCTCAATTTTAAGTGTACGACTTACAGTTTCCAACTGGCAATGGACTCTGCTACGTAATCTTCTACCATAGGCAGGTTTGTTTGCGCCATCCCTGAAGCACTGAGAAAGGAAAGGGAAGCCAGCCCGTTACACTCATCCTCACTTGCTGGATGCTGGTGAAATCCCCTTCCCTTGTCATCCAGAGGTTCAGGGGAAGTTTTCCTGGGCCAAGAGTCAACACCTTATAATTTTATGTTAAGCACTTAGTGCAGCAAAGACTGGGATCTGCATCTTTGCCCCTTCCAGATAAGTGCCATAACCATTAAGTATAGACATGCCCGCACTCTCCCTCTGACTATACAGATCAGCTTTGCCAGGAGGGACTGCGAGTGCTCCTCTGCAGAATACTCTTTACCTTGACGATTAAGGCCCTCTCCTGGGAGACGGGAAGATGTGAACTCAGTTCCCTCTCACGCACAATCGACCCTGGCTGAATGTCGCAACCATTGCACTCTTGGACACAACTACTGTGAAAGCAGGGACTTACCTCTCTGCAGTTCCCTGATAGAAAATGTGTAGGTCTTCGACTCCAGAAAAGGGCTCTGAGCTGTGGATCCTCTTTGAAAAGGGAGATGCTTCCCTGCAGGCAACAGCAAGCACCTAAGCCCTGGAGATAGGCAGGGTTCAAAATGTACTTCTTTCTTTAGCATTACCCACTGGGTACCTTAGGTAGCTCCCCACTTGGCATACCAGCTTTTTTAGATTCTGGCAATAGGCATCAAATGCTCCCCACACGCTGAATAGAGACCCTAGGCATCTAACTTTGATTTTGTGAGCTGAGCTAGCTGGCTAAGAGCCTAAAATGCTGGGCACAGCAATGCTCAATGTAGCAGTACCCTTCTCTTTATGGATCTAATACATTGTCTCTAATAATAATAGTGGGACTTTAGCACACATGTTTCTGTTTACCAACACGTTGGCATCCGCGTTGTACTAATGATGCTACAAAATCCAGCCTCACACATATACGAGTGTTTCGTACGCACTGAGTTCCTTCTGTCTGATTCTTGTTTTCCAGAATTGGGCAGTCCTATCTTACCGGCTCTCGGAGACTCAGGTAAGTCTGAGTTGCTCTTTTCGGTGGTGAATATTAATTGATGTTGCTGTAATTATAACCATTTAAATGGAGCCTCTCATGCAGAAGAAAATGTTTAATTATTTTACTATTATGGTCTAGGGAACTGATTGTCTTTATTGTTTGTCTTTATTACTGATCTGTCATCTGGTTCAGGTTTCAGCTCAACTGTAGAACATGTGCATATATTTATTAGCATCAGCATCAGTTTAAGATATGCATTAAAAAAAAAAACCTTATCCACTTCAGCACTAAAGGGCAAATGGGTATGGGCCGCAGTAGGGTATATTTGGCTGAGCTGGAAATTTTGCTAGGATGCCCGAGTTCAACTCTTGTGAATATTGCAAGGGATTTCTTAAGAAATAGCCCTGGGGGCTCAGAACATGAGCTGTGTAAAATGTCCTTGCTTTGGGGTGTAGGACTTCAGTGGCCTCAACCCAGTGGTTTGCTTGGGTTGTTGCAAAGCTGAAAACTGCAAGCAAAAATCACAAGCTTCTTTTGTGCTTCAGCAAGAGACTTTCACTACCACATACCCCAAGGGATATTTCTTCCTCCTAGCTTTATTTAGTAGGGGAGGCAAACAGAAGCCACCTACCTTTTTCACAGCTGGCCAATAGTTGCTGTGTACGGAGACTCTCTACCTCCTTCATCCAATCTGAGGCGTTTTGAAGAGAGAATGAGGCCTGTCTACTTTTTCTTCCCCCTCACAGTGACAGCAGGACTGGGAAACGTTCAGTTAGTCCCTCTACTTCTGCTTGTAGCCTTTAGCTGGAGATGTCCCAAACAGAGCCAGGCTCTAAATTCTTTCTCTAGGGACACAAATTACACATAAACCAGTATCAGTGATAAGAAACCAGTTCAGATATGTAACACAAGGCTAGGGACAGAAGTTGCACATAAACTGGTATAAGTGATTGGAAACCGGTTCGAATCTGTAACACAACAGAAGTTCAGTTCACAGAAACCACTTTCAAAATGACCAAAACCAGTTTAAATCAGTGAAGTCTGATGCTACGCCCATCCAGGTTTTAACTGGTTTATTGAACTTCTGTCTCAGATCTCCTCCAGATTCAAGTCAACTCACAGTCCCCCAGAATGCTTTGCACTCCTCCCACAACCCACCCCCCTGCCCTCGCAGGGTGGGCAGGCTAGCCTTGGGCCAAGCCGTCTGCTCCAGCCCAGCAGGGAGGTGTGCTCTAGCACCCCCGAGCTTCTGGCCTGGGCTACTGCAGGCAGGTGGCTGCATTTCTGGAATCAAAAATGAATGTCTGTTCACTTGCTTATTGGTTCAAGTTATGCAGTTTAGACTAAACCGCAAACATTGAATCGATTCAGCCTTGGGCTCTTGGACTGTTTGTACTTACCCTTTAAGATCACTGAAATGACTTTACCACCCTATCCCAATGTAATCCTCTCTTGTCTGCAGTGCTGTAGCGGGGGGGGGGGGGAGCAGGGCAACTGCCCTAGGTGCCAAAGCAAAGGGACGCCAACAGGTGCTGCCCAGCTGGAGCAGGGCACAGGACAGAGCCACCAGCAGCTCATTTTGGGGTGGTATGGGGATGGGGGAAGGGTGACTCCTGCCACTGCGTGCCCTGCCAGGCAAGCATGGGGGGGCATGTGCCCCTCAGATCTGCATGCAGGGTGAGGGTGGGTTGCCACTGCGGGCTTTGCCCTGGGTGCCAAACTTTGTTGCTACAGCACTGCTTATCTGCATACATCTGCATTAGCCTGTGAATACATAAGACTGGGGTATTTCAAGGAGGAGCTGCCTGCAGCCCAGACCATGTTATCTAAAATATTTGCAAAGAGCCAGGCATACTTCTGGCACTCACTAAAGATAGTAATCACCTGCATGGGGCTCTGAATGCTAAGACATTGCAATGAACTGGGCTCTGCAGAGTAGCTTTCTGCTACATTTTTTTTTATTGTTTCCCTCATACACTAGCTGAACTTTCTTTGGAAGGAAACTAGTTACTGGAGAGCTCATGCAGGGTTGGTTAGGCAAGGTCAAGGCAAGTTTAATCTGTTTCAATAAACTGCGAAGAGGTAAATCATTCAGTGCCACTAAGAAATCATTCAGATTGTACTTTTGGCATTCCCCCCCCCTTTTGTTCTGTCAGTCTGAAGAGAACAGCTCATGTGATGTAATTTAGAATGGAGCTTTTTTAAAGCTTTCACTCAGGAAAAGCTTCTGGAGCTCTGGGGGTATAGCTTAGCTCAGAGAAATAGAAAGAAAGCAAGTTTGCATTGACAGCTTGATCCCAGAGAGAGGTGGCTGCCTGCTTGTCTAACAGGTCCTCTGGGTCTGGATGAGGCAGAGACAGAGGAGCAGTCATATTAAGTGAACGTGCGCTGCCAATGTTAAAGGAACAATTACCATTATTCTGCATAGTTCACTGTTTGCTACTGCTATTTCCTTCAATAAAACCTCTTTTCACTTGCCAATTGGAGCTTGTCATGTAACAATATTTCTCATGCACTATACACATACCAAAATGCCCTTGTGTTTTTAATACATTTATAGTTGTTAACAATAGCGGTATAGTGACAGAGAAAAAAAATGTACTTGCTTTGAATACAGAATAGATTCAAAGAGGAATAAGCCAAGGGCCATATTCGAGAAGGATTAATGCCATGCTTAGTGGCGCTTGTTCAGGTGGGTAACTGTTCACAGTGGCTAAGCACAGACGGTCAAAAAGCCCTCAGCTGAATTGATTCAATCTTTGCAAGTTAGTCTCAGCTGCGTAGATTGAGCCAATAAGCAAGTGAACAGACATTCACTTTTGATTGCAGAAATGCAGCCACATGCCTGCGGCGGCCCAGGCCAGAAGGCTAAGGCTATCCCACCCACCCTGCAAAGAGGAAGGAGGGTGTGCAGGGGTGGTGCAAAGCTTCATGGGATGCTGGGGGACTGAGTTAACTTGAATCTGGAGGGGATTTGGGACGAAAGTTCAATAAACTGACTGAACCTAAATCAGTTAAGTGATACTATATCCATCCAGATTTACCTTAAACCAGTTCTGGCCATTTTGAAAGCAGTTTATGTGCACTGGACTTCTGTTGTGTTATATATTTGAACTGGTTTCCAATTACTTATACCGATTTATATGTCATTTCTGTCCCTAGCCAGTGGAAACAAAGTGTTCACAGTTGAACCCCAGCACAATACTAGGGTTAAAGCAAGCGCAGAAGCTGACAGAGGGATGGTGATAGAGTACTTCTGAATAAAGAACACCAGTGCTGGGATCTACTTGGACAAGTCTGGAGGTCTTTGATTCCTCCAGGGGATTGTACTGTTCAATCATGTACAAATGCCACAGCAGTGACTGCTCCCTAAAACATATTAGCGTGCTATATATAACAGCAAAATCATTCACATGTGATTTTTTTCAGGATCAAGACCTGAATTTGCACAAATAGCAGTTATAAAGGAGAGTTATAAGTGTTATAAGGAGATTTTGGCACTCAAATCCAACCAAACTTCAGGAGATTTTTAAACACCCTTAAACTCCTCTGAAAGACTTCACCACTAATAAATCAAGCACACTTAGCAGTATTAATGTTACAGAAAGGATGGGAAAACTGGCATTTAAATGTGTCCTGGGGAAAAACCTACCTTGACACTAATATCACTGGTTGGTTTTGTATACCATGCACCAAATGTACCCTAGTCGTTTAACAAACATATCAAATAATACCAAAATACTTCATGCATTAAAATGGACAAATTGCAGTTGGATAACCTCTCCAGTGTAACAATCAAACACAGTTTCATGCAACCTCAGGGATCCATTTCCCTGACTTCACTCTATAATCCTGAACAACTTCATACACATAATGAGATCCCACTTCTGTATGCGTTTCTCTGGTCACTATGTGAGAAGAGAGATAAGGAGCAGGTTTTAAACCAACTTTCTTACACAGCACAGTAATATTTGAACCGTGAGAGCCAGAAACTTGTTTAAATACAGTTCTTTGTAGCAAAATGTTATTGTGATGTCCTTGGTCAGTGTTATAAAGCATTCTTTAGTAAGTGCTACAGCTACATGAATTAGGAATGATACAATGCATGTAGATTGCCCCCAAACTGTAACTTTTTCTTGCAGAAATCACTCGGGCATGTTGGATAGTTTGGAGAAAAGATGTGTAGACTGGTACATCTTTTCCGTTAGTGACAGGCACTGCTAAACCGGAAATGAATTAAAGTGTGTTGCAAGCTGCTGAAGTTGTGGCAAACGTTTTGGAGCTTGGTCCATGGAAAACAGTGGGAGTCTTTCTAGTGACTTGTGAGCTTTGAATCAGGCCTATGTGGAGACTAAACAGAACAAGTGCTTTTCAATATAGTCTAATGAGGGCTGCTGAATAGCAGCCAATAAGATGATCAGGTAGCGGTGGCATTTCCTTCACTACAGTAAGCAAAGTCAACTCTTTTGGGCATCTGACCAGGTGAGAATGAGAATATCGGTTGAGACTGCGCTGTGCAGAAGATATAAAAAAAAAAAAACCCAAGTACTTTATATCTTTTTAAAATTCATATCGATTTAAAAAAGAAAAACCTTGTTAAATATTGAAAGACTTGGATTTTTTTTTCATGCAAGTCAACAATAGTGAGAAACGTTGTTTCTCTTGTGGATTACAGCTCAGTTTTAGCAATTTAAAAATATGCAATTACTTTGGATAAGTTTTAGGAAAATATCCTGATTTGATGATATTTACTAGAACTGGTGCATGGGGCATTTTGGTGATAGTAGATGCATAAAAAACCTGCTGTGAGAAAAAGACTTTACCCATATAGCTTCAGCGTCATTCAGAAAGGAATGAGGGACAGGAAAGTCAGGAGCAGTATTAACTTTTCTTGGGAAAATTCACAGATTCTTCCCTGTGATTTATGCAACTGTTTTAACACTTCAAGATGGAACCATCTCAAAATTAGATCTAATGCTTTAAGTGTCTTAGCAGATTTCATTACCCTGGCTTTTGGAAGCATTCCCCCTCCTAATATACCATTATGCTTCCTTTCTTAAATATGCTAAAAGACTAAACAGAGCCTGTCCATCAGGGAGACTTGCCCTTATTTACATTGTAATCAATTAATGAAGTAAAGCAATGTCCCTTTCTGGCTCTCTTCTTCTGGTCAGATTTTTGTTTCTGAAACTCGATCGTATTGGTGAGGCTAGACTGTCTGCCAATCGGATGAGCAATTAACCCTCAGAGGAAGGAAAGGAAAATGAATTAACATAGGAAAGTTGCAGAAGCAAAGATTGTAATATCAAAGGGTTGTTTTTAAATACACACACACACACACATCTATACAATCAGATCAGTTCAGATAAAAAATGTGTGTCATGCTCTTAAGTTGTGCAATGTGCAGTGAAACACATTGCAAGTCTAACATTTCCAGTCCTTCATTTGGACACCGTGGAGGCTTTGCTCTAAGACCCGTTTATAGGACAGTGCATTGCTGAGCTACTTCAGGGAAGCATTTTGCAACTTTGAGTCACAATCTTTCTCTTAATCTTCCTCTGCTGCAGGAAAGGAATATAGCTTGTCCCAGCTGTGTAGCTGGTGCAATGTGTCTGCACATGCATACAGGTGCGGCTGTTCTCCCTGGTGCATTCATGGGGGAACGCACAAAGCTCTGGGCAGTCTCCCACCCATTCATCTAAGGACTAACGGCGTCTTTGAAAAGGCTTCATCTCACGCTGCTACACGCACTATGGATAGCCAGCGCACAGGAGTAAGAGGGCTCCCTATAGCAACAGAAGGGACATGTAGGGCAGGCCACAAGCCAGTCCATTAATAAAAATAGATACAAAACCTTAGTTCTGGATTTGGGTGAGGAAGAAGGCTGTTGTGGTTTCAGGCAAAGGTTGATTCTTATTTGATTTGAACTGGTTCAGTCATCCTTGATGGCAAAAAGTCAGAAAATTTCAGCGAAAAGAAACAGTACGGCTTCTTTACAATAGACCCTTGGGCTGCCTCTCAGAAAAAGACAGCGTAGGAAATCCAAGCTGGAGTTTAACTTCAGCTTCCCAAACAGACACTCCTTGTAGGAGTCTCCTGGAGAAAACAATTGTCTTCTAATGTGCGTGGCCCTAGTGTGATGCCAGTGTGCGTTAATCGTAAACAGGAGGAAATAAATTCAAAAAAGTGGAAAAACAAGATTACTTGCTATTAACCAGTATGTGAAATGCCACAGGAGCCTGCTGCTCTCTGGACTAACCCCAGGACAGAAAAATTTACTTATTTTGCAAAGTGCAAGAAAGATGAATGCTGCTTAACAGAAGAACAGAGACCATCTGAAAGGCCAAGCAATGTGTTCATTATAATTACTGTGTACTGTGGTCCTACCTCAAAATCCCAGTCACTGGGCTGCCTCTGGGCTAGGTACTGTGCCAACACAAAACCAAGATAGCCCCTGCCCCAAAAAGCTCAACTGCTTCTAAAACCTTCACACACAGACACCACAACAACTGCAACCCAGCATCACAACAGCTGCAATCTAAAAAAAAAAAAAAAAAGTGAACAAAAAGGAAAAGCTAATAGGAAATAGAGATGGGCCCAAAACACAACCCCAAGCCAGACCCTCCCCACGGTACATAAGTTCTGATCCAGAAATAAAACTTTGTGGTCCAGGCTTAACTCCACTCTAAACTACATATGGTAGCATCATTTCTAAATCAAATGATGTGGTTACCCCATCTGTACTCTTTCCCACAAAAAAAAAATGCATACAAATCTAGATCATTGTCTGCACAAGCTGTTTCATTGATTGCATAAGCAATTGCTGAGTACAGGCCACATCTCCACAGGGGGTCCGCACCAGATGTGCGGTATTCTTACGATAACTGACCACTTCTTTCGGTGCAGACATAGGAGCAGAGGCCTTTTGAAAACCTGGCATTGCCTGTGGGTGCAAAGGAATGGAAAATACAGGCTTCTGAATAGACACATGCATATATTTACAGGAGCTCACAGTGCAAACACATTTGAAAATGTTATCCAGATTTTTATTCTGAGAAGTGGCAGCCCCGAGTCGAAGGGGGTAAGATAGAAACCATGAAAGCTTTTGTCGGATTAGCAAATACAAACAAAGTTTATAAAATGTTTGCTCCACCTTCTGAAGTCCATTACAACTGAAATGATCTTCTGCTAGAAGAAAAAAAAAAAAACCAATTAAAAACACACTTGTTCCTAAGCCTTTTTAAATTTGGCTGTTTTTTCTATTTTACATCCTTATTTTTTTTTTATAGCTAAAAGTAATTTTAAGCAAAAAAGAACACAAACAATATACACTGACTCTTGACACTCCATTGCTTTCTTAAACTAGAATAATAAAAATTTGCAAGTGAACAAAAGAGTGGGAGGAAGATATCTGATTTACAATGTTTTTGAGATAAAGAACACTATAAAAAAAGATGAATGTGAATAATAAAGCATTGTTAACTGAGTCATGACATTTCTATTCTCAGAGTAGATTTGAACAGCAGAACTCTGCAAATGAACACCTTGCGCCATTTTCAAAGTGGGAGGAAGACATATAATTATAATTTTTAAAGTAAAGAGAATTTAAAAAAAAAACTCTGTGAAAAAGTTTATTGAAAAACATATCGACATATCAATATGACATAAATTACTTTAATTTTATTAAACTAGGAAGGGGGGGAACCCTCTTTTTTTGAAGACGGGCTGCAGAACATATTCCTTGAAAAGAATTTTCTTTATTAAAAACTCTTTTGCTAAGATGAAATAGCACTGAATGTCAGCACTACCATATATTTATTCTGTAACTCTTCCAACAGCTGAGATCTATAAAAGAAACATATTTTCAAAACAGTTTTAACCTCCATTGTCTTGATCACTTGCATTAACATTTTTCATGTCACTTATTGAAATCCTTTAAAGGAACCTTTTATTCAGTCAGAATTAACAAACCCTCTTTTTTAATAAAAAAAAAACATCCGCTGAAAAGGTTAAAAAAATAAAAAAAGGCATGTTGTGCATTTGATTTGACGGGTATTTTCAGCCATCTCTCCTTTGTAGGATGAGAGCAAATTTTCCTTCGGATGTTGTCGACTGAGGGAGGAGGGTGATTTGGAGAGAGGCAAACAGCGTCTGTGTACGCCCTTTAAATAAGGAATAAAAAAAGTGCAGCGTTGATTTGAGCGCTCCAGTTGCACCTTTTAGTGCCGTGGCAGACGCGAAGCTGGGGGCCAGCTGTAAAATCATAGCTTGGGCCTCACTTTGCCCTCAGATCTGTGCACATGGCTGCCATTTACTTCAAAGGGAGCTGCATACATGCCCAGAATCTGACCTGCACCTCTTCCATCCTCCAGCCTGCACAAAGCTAGAGTCAACGAAGTGCAGGCAGTTTAAACGGAGCGAGGGATACAGAGCCCGCGTTCCACAAAGGACTGCCGGGTTGGTGCAGAGGGCAGATGCTCGGTGCTTTCTGACCCTCAAAGGTCTCCTTTTAGGCACCCCAAGTTACTCATTTCTTTGAAAACTGTGGCTACCTGTTTTCAATAGAAGAGCAGGGGACTGGGCAGCCCCTCTGTGCCCAGTCAGTTCACACTCGGAGCCCTGCCAAACCCTATTTTGGCTCCCACCTTCCATGCCAACTTAGGAAGAGTTGTCGTGGAGTGAAGTGCAGAAACTCCCTTGTTTGAAGCAGCGGTCTCATTGACTTTAGCGGTGTTACATTAGAAAGGACCCGTTCCTTACTGCAAATAAGGACAGCAGTATGGGTAGTCATCTGAATTGCCATTAAGGTATACAGTTAGGGTTGGGAGGGACCTCAGGAGGTCGCATCTAGTCCAAGCAGGACCAGCCCCAACTACATCATCCCAGCCAAGGCTTTGTCTAGCCGGGTCTTAAAAACCTCCAAGGGTGGAGAGTCCACAATCTCTCTGAGTAACCTGCTCCAGTGTATTACTACCCTCCTGGTGAGAGAGTTTTTCTAATATCTAACCTAAACTTCCCATGCTGCAACTGAAGCCCATTGCTTGTTTGCCCCCACTGAGACCAGCCCAGCTCCGTCCCCTTTGCAGCCCCCCTTCAGGGAGGTGAAGGCTGCTATCAAATCCCCCTCGGTCTTCTCTTTTCCAGACTAAATTAGCCCAGTTCCCTCAGCCTCTCCTCACCAGCCATGTGCCCCAGCCCCTGAACCATTTTGGTGCCCTCCACTGTTCTGTCGTGGGGGGGAGGGGGGAGGCTCAAAACAACACAGGACTCCAGATGTGGCCTCCCCAGTGCTGAACAGAAGGGAAGAATCACTTCCCTTGACCTGCTGGCACCGCTCCTGCCAGTGCAACCCAGTATCCCATTAGCCTTCTTGGTAACTGCTGGCTCATATCTATCTTATTGCTCACTGTCACCCCCAGGTCCTTTTCCGCAGAGCTGCTGCCCAGCCGTCAGCCCCAGATTGTACTGGTGCATGGGACTGTCCCATCTTAAGTGCAGGACTTGGCACTTGTCCTTGTTGAACCTCATGAGATTTCTTTTGGCCCAATCCTCCAATTTGTCTAAGTCACTCTGAATCCTGAATCCAACATACCTACTACTCCCCCTAGCTTGGTGTCATCTCCAAACTTACCGAGAGTGCACTCTGTGCCATCTTCCAGGTCACTGCTGAAGATATTGACCAAAACCAGCCCCAGGACCGACTCCTGGGGCGCTTTTGGGGTCCCAGGACCGACTCCTGGGGCAGCTGCCAACTAGACATCAAGCCATTGAGTACTACTCTGAGCCCGATGCTGCAGCCAGTTCTCTCTCCACCTTACAGTCCATGTATCCAGCCCGTACTTCCTTAACTTGTCTGTGAGATTGTTGTGGGAGACTGTACCATAAAGGCTTGTTCAAAATCAAGGTACACCACATCCACTGGTCTCCCCACATCTGCTGAGCCAGTCACCTCATTGTGGAAGGCAATCAGGTTGGTCAGGCATGACTTGCCCCTGGTGAATCCATGCCGACTGTTCCTAATCACCACTTTCTCCCCCAAGTGCTTAGAAATGGATTCCTTGGGGATCTACTCCTTGATTTTTCCAGGGACTGAGGTGAGGCTGACTGGTCTGTAGTTTTCCAAATCCTCCTTTTCCCCCTTCTTTAATATGGGCACGTTTGTCCTTTCCCAATCATCCAGGACTTCTCCTGATAGCCATTATTTTTCAAAGAGGATGACCAATGGCTCTGCAAACACGTCAGCCAACTCTCTCAGCATCCCATCCCATCTGGCCCCGGGGCTTGTACACATCCAGCTTTTCTAGGCAGTCGCTAACCTGTTCTTTCCCCACTGCTGGCTGCTCCCCTCCTGCTCAAACTGTGCTGCCCGGTGCAGTAGTCTGGCAGCTGACCTTGCTTGTGAAAAAGGCACTGAGCGCTTCAGCCTTTTCTGCATCCTCTGTCACTAGGTTGCCTCCCCAATTCAGGAAAGGACTCACCCTCTCTCTGATCTTCCTTTTACTACTGACATACTTGCAAGAAGGGAAATCCTTCTTGTTACCCTTCACATCCCTTGCTGACTGCAACTCCAATTGCGCTTTGGCCTTCCTGACTTCATCCCTGCATGCCTGAGCAATGCTCTTATACTCCTCCCTAGTTGCTTGTCCAATTTTCCTCTTCTTATAAACTTCCTTTTTGTGATTTAGTTTACTGAAGACTTCCCTGCTAAGCTGAGCTGGTCTTCTGCCATGCTTGCTAGTCTTCCTCTGCATCAGCATGGTTTGTTCCTGCGCTCTCAGTAAAGTTTCTTTAAACTACAGTCAGCTCTCCTGGACTCCTCTCCCCCTCAGACTGGCTTCCCAGGGGATCCTGCCCATCAATTCCCTGAGCAAGTCAAAGTCTCTTAAGTCCAGGGTCTTTAACTCTGCCGCTCTCCATCCTTCTTTTCCTCAAGATCCTGAACTCAATCATCTTGTGGTCACTGCTGTCCCCCGCAGAAGGGAGTCTCCAATCACCAACCCCCATCACTTCTTGGTGAGCAGTCTGCTTACCGTCTCCGAAACTCTTGTACGTGTTGGAAAGGTGCAAGTAGGCTCAGGATTTTGAGGTGGGTTAGGGAGTCGGAATGAGTATTTAGGGGAATCTAACTCATCACTTCTGAATCGGGGACTTGATGTTGCTGGGGAACTTTAACAGGTCATCATCAGGGTACCAAATTATAAAATTATCAGATGAAGGGAGGCGGAAAAAAAAAAAAAAAGAGAGAGAGAAAAGTAAATGAAGACACAAGAAGACCAGAGAGAAGATCTCTGCGTGAAACACTGTGTGATGGGTGGGGACACAGTAAGTGGAGACCGAAAGGACAAAGAGGAACAGAAGGAGAAAAAGAAGAGAGAAAATTTGGGCAGGGACAGCATCTAAATAAATGTAGGATCTGGTCCTATAAACATTTTTGTCATCAAGTGAAGAAAAGGGACACGAGGGTAGAAGAAAATAAACCCGGGAGAGATTGACCCAAGGGTGAAAGTGCATTTTCATGCCACTGATGGTTTGGGTGAAGCGATTTTGATCTGACGCATCCCTGTTGACTGCCACCTTTAACTTTCCCTGCAGCTAGCAATTCCTGGTCCATTTTCTCCCTTTGGCTTCTGCCTCCATCCCCTTCCGTGCTTACCAGTTCCCTTCTTTCCGTATCCCAATTGGTGAATGGAAGTAGATTAAATCATGTGTCGGATAGATTTCAAGGCAACTCTCCCCCACCATCACAGCAAACCTCAACATCATTCACAATGAATAAAAAATGTTGAGGGTGGCAAAATGAGGGAGATTTTGTTGTTTTTTCATATTTCATAACCAGTGAAAGTTATGCCCAAATATCGGCTTCATTCATTTCTATAATATATGGCATAATTAGTAAGAAATATTAATGGAGTTGGAAGGGATGTGGTTCATCAGCACATCCTCCATCAGAGATCAGAATTTAGGATCCAGGCCAAAACATTTGGCCAGCACATGATAGACTCATAATGAATTCATAGAAAGCTTTACGGTCCACTGGATCACTAATTCTTGAATCAAGAACTTAGACAAGGGGGTCAAAAATCCACTAGTGATAAGATGTGTCCTCCCAGGACTGCACTGTTGACTTTGCCCTGCTATTGCTCCAGAAAAAGTCAACTTAGTGCTCCAGGGAATCACGAGTCTATCGCTATAAATCAGGAGAAAAGCATCACTTCAGGATGTCACAAGATACCCAGTATGTATTTAATCGCCCCGTGTACAATGTTTGGTATCCACATTACAAAAAATAAAACAGTGTCTAAATTGCTTTCATCCTTATACCCAAGCCCAGCAAAATAGGATGGGCGTGAGACTGTAGAACCGACTGTGAACATCCCAGTGCTTTACCAGTCAGCTTTAGAGCAGTTCTCACTCTCCTAGATGTCTTTTGAATATTTCATAACAATTCTGTTAAAGTTTGGTCCCTAACCAGGGTCAGTGAGGTAGCAGGGACTGCTTTCAGGCAACAGCACTGCAAGTTTTTAAAGAGAATAAGAACAGGCCTGCAAGAAACACAGGATAGCAAAGCAGTCCGCACTTTCCCCCCGACACACACAGCGACCACACTTGTCTTTTGTTACCCCAAATGGACAGCCTTTAAAACACATGACTATCGTAAAATGGTTTAACGGGTCTCTCTTTTGAACCACATTTGTTCATGGCATCTCTCTCTCTTGTTGTTTTTTTCCACCAAGACAGCTGCGCAAGCGCCCTGCCTCTCCCAGCTCTCCCGGTTGTAATCCCAAACACGGTGGACCATCCAGGTAAGGTTCAGCCTCAGAAACTGAGTAGCTCCGAGCTAAATGAGTCCCTGAGTTTTACCTCCTGCTGTCCCTTTCATGCAAAAACCATGTATATTAGACTGGTGAGAGAATGGACAAAGTCAATTAAAAGAGTAATAGTGTTTCACATTTCTGCTTACTAACAAAAGACCCTGGTTCAGCCTTCACTTTTATGGTGAATGTTTTCAAACCAAGGGAGCCGAGTTCAAACCCTGAAAAATGCAAGACTTTATCTTCCTTCAGGTCTGATGTAGTCCTGCCTGCTTCATCTTGGGAGTGAACAGGCATGCCAGCTAGCTGTTAGAGTGATCGACGCACGATAAATTAGGCAAACAGATGATGACAGAGGAATGTGAAGTAGCGAACGGCATAGAGAAGATCAACTAGGCATTTCTTCTTCTTCTTTTTTTTTTTTAAACCTTTTCTCCTACCACAAGTACAAGGCAACGCTCAATGAAATTAAAAGGCAATGCATTTCAAATCAAGAAAGAGTTTTTCACGTACCACATCATTCATCAGTGTAACTCTACCACATGGTGCTGGGGACTTAGCTTGATTTCTAAAAGGATTGGTCATTCTTGTGACTAGACGAATATTAACAGATTTAATATCAAAATGTCTAGGAGATCCCAATCCTTTAATGCTGGTAAGCATTAGCCGAGCACTACATTTCTGAGTTTAAGAGGAAAGTCTCTCCGTAGGGATGTTAATAGGAAAGGCTCACCTTCCCTCTACAGCAGTCTGTAACAGCATAACTTGAGGTGGTAAAAGGAATAGCCAGAGATTTCTTCATCAGAATACATTTTTCCCCACCCCATCCTGATTCCCTTCAAGGGGGTTGACTGCTAAAATCAAAAGACATTTCTGGGCATGTGGCAGTTTTACTATGTGCATGGGCTTTTAGCATGACATAGTAGAGTTTGACCTTCTGTCCATCTCTAATTATCATTTGTTTTACATTCAAATTGAAAAGTGATCATAAATAATATCAACTGTATATAATATCTATTTTAATGCCTATCTGGCTTCATACATTTTTTCCAATCTCTAAACCTATTACCAATCTGTATGGCATCAAACTATATATAAAAAAGAAATGCTAACCACTTTTTTATGCTGGCCTAGCATAATCTTTATTTCTTTAGACACTTTGTGCAAACATTAAATTGATAAAGGACATAATGCAGATGGACCTACAGCTGAACTGAAGGTAATTGCATAAAAATGAGATGGAGACCTATAATTGTGCACTGCTTTAGCCTCCACTGTACTGTTTTCTGGAAGCAAGGATCTCGCTTCTTATAGCAAGTTGCTTGTTCAGGAGGTTGCACCAGGACTCGATCCAGCTGTGCAAGACATGTATCACCTTCCTTAAAGGGAGCTTTCTAAACTAAGAACCCGACACTAAAAATGTATTGTATTTTCCAAGATGTAGCATGCTTTAACAAACAGAAGAGTCCTTGAATGACAGCTTTTGTTACCCTTGTGTTTGATGGTGTTGTATTGAGAAATTCAGGTTGCATCTATGCCTTTATAGTTCTAGTTTTGATTTCTCTTCAACAGCACTTCAAGAATAAAACTTGACTTGAAGCATGAATAGCAGAAGCCTGTGGATGCAGTAAATGTTCGTCTGGCATTTGCTGATTATTTCCATCTGATTTTTCAGTCAAATGCCGTTGAATGCTAAAATGTACTCTGAGGGCCCTTGCATCACCACGTAATGGGGCAAAAGGAGCACTTGCCACATATTTTGGTTATTAAAAGTAAAATTCTGCTTAGGTTTTAGGGCCGAGTTTTGAACGGGACTGTGATTGCACATTCTCTGTGATCGCAAACAAGCGGGTGTGCACATAAGAAAAGCTGAAATTCATACTTAAGTACTAGCATTCAAGACAATATACTCCGGATGGGCTTCTGGATCTGCACACAGCTCTGCTGACAACTGCTGCTCTCAGGAGATGCAAGTATTTGGCCCGAGGGATTAAATTGCTTTTGCACCCAGAAATCAAGGCCTCTCTCAAAACCAAATGTTCACGCTATGTTGCCTCCTACAAGGATCTGCTTCTTGGACATACAACGCAGCACAGCGTGGTCCGCTTTAAAGGTCAGAGAAATCTGTGAGTTGCGGCTCATCTATGAAAAAAAAGGAAACTGCCAGTTACTGCACCTGTAACTACATCCAGCATTTCCAAATTATAGTAACAGCCGAGCGCTTAGGGCCACGCAGGCTGGGCAATGGATGGGTTCGATCATCTGCAGCTGCCAGAAAAGATGAGGACAAAATAGAGACTATAAACAAATATATTAGTAAACTAGCAACATCCCACCTCCATGCTGCCAGTCATGCTGCCATTTCTATTGGCAACTCGTTAAATTTATAAATACCTTTTTGCTTCCTCTGAAGCTCCCTCGTGCTCAGCAAAAGTTCCCACCATCACCTGCAAAACCACTTCACCGTCCGCCTCCTAGTCCCTCTTGAAAACTGCTGCCCATCGTAATGCCTACAAGAAACCTGTGTACCAACTGGTGGCTGATCAGTGAGCACTGCCTACTGCCCAGGACTGTTTCACTGTTTCCTTCGACTCCGCCATCGGTTGGTATTCAGCTATTATGGCTTGTCTTGGAGGGTGAGCATCGGCGCAGAGACTTTTGGATCGGAGTTTGTATAGTTCCCAGAACAGCTAGCTTTGAACCAGGCCTGGGGCTCCCCCAGCTCTCCCACCACATAAATAACCATATTACACAGAAAAAGGTTGACCAGTAAGGTTGAGGCTCCTGGGTACAGAAACAGTTTCCACCCCAGCGTCCTTTTATAGTGAATCTCATCTCATAAAAGCAAAGAAAAATTAGAGATAGAGATCTATCTATATAGATAGGTATAAAATAAAAATTATGTGTTTTTCTTTTATGAGATGAGAGTCACTATAAGAAGTTACACACACACACACACACACACACTTCTAAAACAATGACTCCACATTTAAAAGAAGACCATATAGCCCCATCTTTCAGCTTTATATTCTCCCCATGCTCTTATACTTCACTAACCTCTATCAACTTTTTCGTCTCTACGAATTACCTCACATGAAGGCAATTTAAATTGCATGGAATCTGACTATGTGCGATAATTTAAACTGATTGTTAATTAATTCTGTAAGTAAATAGCTACTGCAATCTCTATAATCATCAAGGTTTCTCTATCTATCAACCTTTCCCTTGGCTGCTCTTTAATATACAGTACAGGGTAAATGCATCGGGGGGGTGGGGGGAGGTGGAGATATGTAGGATTTTGGTTCTGGTTTCTTTACGCAGAAGGCAGCCTGGCCTCTTTAGAGCACTTACTGCTGTTCTCCAAATTTAATGTTTGCAAAACTGAGCTGTTTGTAAAGATTGATTTTCTGTATATAGCTGAAGAGGAAGTGTATCATGAGATTTAAGTTAGATAAAAAAAAATATAGCTGTGCTTGACGGGTGGTGCCAGTGTTAATCAGGAGATAAGGCTTGATGAGGTTATGTCAGCCCAGTAGCATTGAGACTGGCTATTTTTTTTTTTAAAGGTTTCCTGCTCTACTGATCAGGTCGGTACGAAACTACATATATTCCCGTACCTGAGAAATTCCTCAAAGATAGGTGGAGTGCACAATACTCCTTAATTTTCAAGACCGGTTAGGGAGAGGTTACGATCTTTTGGGGAAGCTATAACCACCCTCCTCCCTCAGATTTTGAGCTGTATGTCTCACATTACTGCAGCTCATGAATCACACCAGTTCCTAGTCAGATTCCCGGCCAACAGCACAAATGAAAATGAAGTCATGAAACATGGAATAAGTTTTAAACAAGACCATCTGGATTTTTTTGCACCAAAACCGGGAGCCACGGCACGTAAATAACCCATGCTGTCATATAGGTACTACTTACAGGATTAATTTCTCGGAACAAGGCATTTTGGAACCGGGTTGGTAAATTTTGAACATGCCTTTGGTCTGGGTGCAAGGCTTTCGAACTAACATGAAACTCTCTCGCCTCTTCCAGATAATCAGCTTACAAGTGAAAAACATGAAGATGAGAAACCTATGAAAGATATTATTATGAGTTCGGTATCTGAATTCAGCATCACAGACGCTTCAAAGGATGCCAAAAATGAGAGGAAATTGTCAGAATCTAGTACATCAACATTGGCTTCCCTTGAGAAATGCAGAAAATTCAGCTACATTGAAAACGATGCATCCGTTCATCAGAGGGACAGCGATGGTACGTTTTGTAAAACATATTACATTTCAGCACATTTTTAAGTAATCACTGTTTAAAGTGCGCGGCATACTTAAAACAAATGCTTAAACAGCTGAAAAGAAGTTCAAGCACCCAGCCTAAGCCATTGTTCACATAAACCTGACCATTTGTGGAGAATTGCTTTGAAGTAGCAAGGAGATGGGGGTTGTTATTGATGAACCAAAACTGGAGAGGTTAAGACCAGGGGAGATGTGTATAGACATGTGTATATGCCATAGTAAACTGTGTTTGCACAGGGATACTCTGTAGGTATCAGAGAAACAGAATCATCCTCCCCAAACAGCAGAAGCACCCATGGTCTCTGAACCCTTCCTATGCTTTCTGGTTTTGGCCATAGTCATTGGACCCTCAACCACAAGCCTGGTTGTCCTCCAAACCCAAATCTAACCTCTCCAAACCTGATGATAAATCTTACAGTGGAGCAGAGTAGAGTCGAGTCACCTTTATACCTGCCCTTCCTTATGCACAATCCAGCATCCTACTTTGGGTAATTCATTAATAAACACTTACCTAACTTTAAGCATGAGAGTAGTCTCATTGGCTTCAGTGCACCTGCTTGTGTGCTTAAAACTTAGATACGCGGTACATAAGTGGACAATGTCTTTGGGCCTTTATTATGGCTTTGTCAGATGCTATGACTACGTGCACAGAATACTACTGTCCAGAATACTACTGTCGACCTTTTAAAAAACTTATTTGGAAAGCAAAGGGGTGCAAAATGTGGTTATACGAACTTCATGGCTTCCACATATATGGATTGGCCAATCAGTTTTAAAATGCCTGCGCTTTCTAAAAGGAGCTATGGTATTTCACTGCTAGGATTGTTTGTCCTCCAAATAGACAAAACAAGTCATTTCTTTCCCTTGCATTAGAGAAAAGTAGTGAATGTACCAACACAATAATTACTGTTCTTAAGAATTTCCTATTAGTTTTGCCCTGCACCAGCAAAGGATGCCTACGGGGGGCAAATTTCTTACAGACCAGGAGCCATATCTTAATCTGGTGTAAACCAGCATCATTCAACTGAATTAATGCATTTAGGATGATTTACGGTAGCTGAGACTCTACTCCTGAGTACTTATAGACAGGAAACACTGCAATGATGCTCTTATTCCATGGACTTAAAGTGTGCATTTTATAACAAAGCATCAGAGTGTATTGTATCCAATATAGTTGAAACATATCATCTATATCATGTTAATGACCCTTGAATTAAGAACTGCTAAATACAGATCAACACAATAAACCACATTGCTCCAGAGGAACCATTATAAGCTATTGTATCACTGATCTTGTAATAATAGGAGTGCTTCATGTACTTCCAGAGACACTAGAATGCATTTGATCTCAATAAAGGAAATGGAGTAATTATTTTATTAACGCATGTTCTGGCAGGCCAGACACATATGGGTGCCTTGCCGGTGCGATGACAGTAGGAGCGGGCCCACGAATGGTTAATGGTACACAGGTGTGTGCCCCACAATGTAAACAACAGATTTCACACCGTTAAAAAAAAAAAAAATAAAAGCAAAGGGAATTAACAAAAACAATCTGTGCTCAATTAATAATGTTAAGGGCTGGATGTAAGCCAAGGAAACCAAGCAAACCCAGATTTGTGGTTGTCACCGCACGCTCCATTCGATCTATCCTGACAAGTTACTGTAGCTGTTTATTTCACACATACACGGCGAAAACGGGTTCTCGGAATCAACCGAGGCAAACCGCTCCAAAAAAAGGAAAATCACCCAAGGCCATTTGGGCTATGCAAATCTAAAACAGAGAGAATTTGGCTTATTTTATAGAAAACTCCTCTGAGAAGGTCTGAACCAAAGTCTATTGCGCTCTATGGAGAAGATGCCCAGACTTGCACGGGCTTTGGAGCGGGCTCGTACTGAGGCTTAGCAGTATGCCAGAAGAGCAAATTGACTGCCAACGGCCCCCAAGAGCAAGCAAATTTAGAGAAAAGGCAGACCCACAACATTATTAAAAATAGTTCTTTTGTGGTAATTAATCTAATAATGCGGAGATTGAGAGGCGAGGCAATTGTTCTCACTGAGATAAATGCAATAACGCCTTTCACAAACAGCAGGGGAAACAGAAGAGAAAACAGGAGATTGCATCTTCTTTTATGCAGCTTGTGGCTAATTTATTTTCAAATATATAAATGAATGCATAGGAATGGATGCTTAATTGCTAATATCTATTATTTATATACATTACCTCACTTAAAACAGGACAAAAAAGCCTCACACATGCAGATTTTGCAAAATGTGTTACATCCATTAGCACAGTTCATGGTGTGTGCTCTGATGGGAATTTAAAAGCATCTTTACTGCACATCACAGACTATGTGCTGAAACATTACTTTATTATTAAAATCTTGTGCTTTTTGTGTGCTCCTTTTCCTGGATAAAGCCCAAAGAACTACATCTATTCTCTTAAAATTATGTGAGCATCACTAAAGTTAATAAAACCAAGGAAATCAGTGTTATTAAGAAACAGATCTTTAAAAAAAAAAAGCTGAAAAGATCCCTAATTGATGTATAATTTTGAATTTGATATATCTTACCTAGATGTAAGGGGGGGAATTTAATAAATATAAGATACCTAAAAAGAATTGTCTTAATTACACCATGGACTGCTGGATAAAATGATTACATTTTCTACACTGTAAATTTCATACAATTAAATGCAGCAGTGTCACCTTATAAAATGTTTCAATTTTATAATTATTTCAGTTCATTTACTCAGAAAAAAATATAAGCATGAATTTACTAAGTATCACCAAAATCTAGTCATTCTCATTCTAAAGAACTGACTTGGAAGTTAGTTGTGCTTGTCTGAACTTAAATAGATCTTGACATATTTAAATAAGTATTAAAATTGATAACATTGCTGGTGATACATTACTTACAGAAAAAAATTCAATCACATTATTTACTCTTGTACCTGCTGCGATAGATTTTTTTAAATAAAGGAGTTGGAGGGGGCGCGGGGGTTGTTTTTCTTGGGGGTTTTTGGTTTTTTATAATGGAAGCCTTTTAAAAAAATTATTCTGGAAACTTCTCCCAGTAAACTTTGTTACATGCAATACAAAATGTCACATTAGAATCAATGAAGTCGCATAAGTTATTTCACAATAATTTGACAAGGAATATGGGAACATTTACAGGTTTTCTTGAAAGTACCAGAGAAAGAAATTTTCATTGTTGAAGACTTCTTTTCGGGTCTTATATGCATGACATTTTCCCAGTACATCTAGTTAAGCTACACGCAGTTCAAAATGATGCATAGTTTCCTAAATAGAAAATTAAATGTTGAGATGATTTGAGCCTGAATCATTTGATTTGGTCCTTTCATACAAGCTGGATAAAGCACAGGATCTGGCCCTCAGAGTACAATTTATAGACTGAATTCTGGACCCACTGAAGTCAGTGGAAAAACACAGCATGACACCAGGGTTTCTCCATTCATAGGATTGGAATCTATACATGGGTATTTCTGAGGGCTGCATCCTTCAATATGTTTTACACCTTCGAACTTCATGTGCACAGGTTTCCTAGCAAACCTTAGGACAACTCCTGAGGGAAGTCTGACAAACTTGAAAGGACTACTTAAAGATTTGAGACTCCCACCTTCACTGAGCAGCAAAGACTGGAGAGTAGCGTAGTGGTGGCTATGTTCCCGGTTTCTGTATGTAAAATAGAAGACAGTCCCAAAAATTGGACACGTGGAGGGGGAAGCACAGTCCAGGGCTAGAGACAGAAGTTACAAATAAACCGGTTTAACTGGTCAGAAGCTGGTTTAAACCTGTAACAGAACAGAAGTTCAGTGCACATAAACCAGTTTCAAAATGGCTGACATTGATTTAAGATAAATATGGTTGAGAGTAATATCAAACTTAACTGATTTGGGTCAAACCGGTTTATGCAACTTCTGTCCCAGGCCCTTTCCTGGTTTAAGTTAAGCCATAGTCCTCCAGCATCCCAGCATGCTCGGCAGCCCTAGGCTGAACTGTGCTTGCTGCTCCAAAGAGCAGGGCTGACCCCGCCCCTCTGCTCTCTAACCTGAGTAGGGGCAGGGACATGGTCACACATGTCCCGGCAAGGTCCCATTAAGGCAAAGTTGGCACGGAGGAAGTTCATTCTTCCCTCCTTTCCCTGCCATCCCACCGCAGCCAGGGTCTGCCTGTCCGTGGGTGAACAGCCGAGGCGGAGGCAGTGGCCAGGGCTAGAAGACCCCAGCTACGTCCCCAGGGCCAGAAGGGATGGAGGGAGAAATTAACCCCCTCCCTCCCACCTTCCTCTTAATGGGGCCATGCCGGGACAACATCTGGCCATGCCCTGACCCCTGTCGCTGGAGCAGCGAGAGGAGTGGGGGGAGGGGCCAGCAGCCTCTGTCAGAGTGCCCCAGGGAGCGGCAGCACAGAGGGAGTTTATTCCTCGCCCCTTCCCTGTCCCACCCGTGCACCTGCAGCAAGGCCCCGCGGTGGACGGCTGCTGGGCCCGCCGGTGCTCCTGGCCTGAGCCACTACAAGCATGTCCCTGCATTCCCGGAAAGGACAGTGAATGTCTGTCCACTTGCAAATTGGTTCAATCTCTGCAGGTTAGACTAACCTGCAAAGATTGAATCAATTCAGGCTCGGGCTTTTTGAACGTCTGTCCCTAGCCCAGCTGTTCAAACAAGGGCAGCACCCAAACAAGTGGTCAGTTTTTCTGAAGGGCTCCCAGCAGCTCCAGCTGAAGGAGATGGGAACAATGGTAGTTGCTAAAGGCACAGAAAAATCTTGGTACCTAAATGGAAGCTTGACTGCTAAAAACTCTGGCTCCAGTTGTGGGTGCGGAGCGCTTTTTTACAAACAACCCCTGAGGGAGCATATTATAGCAGCCATATAGGGGACATTATATATGCTGCAAGTATGAAATGATTGCCAAAACACCTGCAGCATTATGGGACAATTACACTAGTCATGAGCTAGACTTGCTGGGGCTGATGCATACTAACGTGTAAGAAAGTGTGTAGCTAACTCAGTGCTGGAAACAGAAAGGCTTCCTTTTAAAATATCGTTCCTGGTTGATATTTTTTCCCCCCACATTTTTCTCGCCTTTTAAAAAATTAACAGGTACCTGATTAAGGAGGTGAAAAGCCCATTTCAGAGGGAGGTTGAGCTCTGAGCACAGGGGCCTGAGCAGACGCATGCTGCGCTACATACACTTTCTCCTGTACAGTTCCTTTTCCTCCACTGCTTTGGCAAATGTGGCAAACGAGCACTTATTAAACATTTTATTGAATTAGACTCCTTATAAAATCAAACTATAAGCAGATGATGAATCTGTGCTGAATTTCCCCGTTCCACAAGTGAGCTCTGCTCTCACCTTTCAGCTCATTTAAATTCTCATCTATTTGCCATGTCTAATTTTATGAATCAGAAATACAGACTCTTATGAGTCCAAACTGACCTTTTGCTTATGAAAAACTCATAACTAAGATCTTAGAAGACTTTTAGGGCCTAAACCAACACTGCTGAAGTGCATGGGGGGGGGAGGGGGTTCTCTTGACTGACATGAGCATTGGTTCAGACCATAAAGTGCTGGCAGCCCAGAGGTGTATTAGTTAAATACAAAGGGCACAGTCCTGAAATCTTGACTTGAAGGCAAAAAATTCCCACAGGAAGTTCTCTCTGCATAGAGTTTGCCAAATTGCCTCTGAGAATTTCTACATATAATTGGAAATTCTTGTATAAAAAGTTGAAATCTACTACTCTGTAGCCTCTGCAGATGTCATGTTCCCATCATCACGCTGAAGCCATGCTTAACGCTTTTTTGCAAGAACACAGTGCAGAATCTCTTCCCTGAGTGAAATGCATTCCTACGCGGAGGACCAGCCAAAGAGACCTGTAGTCCATAAGTCCCTGTAATGGGGAGGCTGAGGCTCCCATTACTAAAAAGTGTGTGTGGG
>NW_017728917.1:9410329-9422875 GCF_001723895.1 Crocodylus porosus
TGCAGGCGGTGGTGGTGCTGCCGGTGGCGGGAGCGGGGCGGCAATAGCCGTGGTGCTGTTGGCGGTGGGGGGTGGTGAGCAACGACTGTCCGCAAGCGCCGCCTGCAATATTAGTGGCACCTTTTTCCAGGGGTGCACTGCCATGCTCACAGGGTGCATGTGCACCCCCTATGCATCACCAAAGCGCATGGCCCAGGCAGGGCAGCGCCCCAGGGCTAGACGAGCAGTGGCCTTGCAGGGGCAGCGCAGGAAGGGGATGGAGCTCCCCAAAGAGACCGGCTAAGGGACAGCGGCTAGAATCCTCCATGAGCCGAGAAAGGAGCGCCCCGGGGGACGAGGGCTGCTCCAGTGCTTCTTACCCAGTGCGGGGAGGGTTTTTGTTTAAACCAGTAGCATGCCTTTTGGTCTAGTTTAAAAGTTTGGCCTGAGCAGGGGAAGTTTTGTTCACGTGGGAACTCGCCTTTTTGCTTCCAGTTTAACTGGTGCACTGGGAGAGACTACCAGGGGTGATGAGGAGGCCAGCGGGGTGCCTGAGCGTGCACCAGGGTTAAGCCACAGGGGTGACCTGAGCGGCACAGCCCAGACTTGAATCTTCCAGGGGGCAGGGGTACGAGCCACAGTGGGGTGCCCGAGTGGCCCGCTGAGCCTGAAGCCCTGATGGGGGTCAGGCATTAGTGGCGAGTAGTTCAGGCTGATAGCCTGAGAGAGGTGGGCTGAAGCCAGAAGAGCCAGAGCCCATTGCCCAAGTAGGGCAAGAGCAGGGCCAGGGCCCCAGAGCTCACAGGGGAGGGCAGAGGCCGGCTGAAGTCAGGAGGGCCGTGGCCTGGAGCTGGGAAAACACCAAAAGCAGCCTGAAGCTGAGAGGGCCAACCCGGGATAGGTGAAACCAGGGCTGGGTCCCACAAGCCGAGGTCCAAAATAGTGGACCTTGGGCTACGGACCCAGCCTGAGAGAAAAGGGGCACAAACCAGGAGGACCAATGAAGCCCCAGCAAGGACGTGGAGGCCTGATACAAAACTGGGTTTCATTCGCACTGAAGATTGTCACTGAAAACATCAGGATAGTCTTCTACCTGGCCCAAGCACCACAATAAATCATTTTGTTTAATATTGTTACTGGTGTGGTTTTCAAAATGACACGTCAACTCTTGCTTGTATTTTGCAACATCTCTTCCTTCTGCGCACCATTCTGATTATGGTTACACAACCTTAAATCCAGAATAACGACTCAAACCTGCTCGTTTTTAACTGCCTCTCACTACTTTTTGTTTCTCTTAGATGAGTGTGCCACACTTATCCTGGCCTGCTTGTTCTGCCAGTTTTGGGACTTTCTTATAATGCTGCCTGATACCTGTGAAAACTGGTTGACAAACACATGCTGCCCATCCAACAGGTATTACCAGACCTCCAATGAAAACCACAGCAACAACGACTGCAATTGTGACTGTGATATTGATTGCAGCATTTTTGAATCCTGCCATGAGACCGGCGAATGTCTGGAACTTGCCTTGGAGATTTCTGAAGTCTGCTATCGCTAAGAGAAAACAATCGACAGGATTTCCACAAAACTGTCTGAAGGGAAACAGGCACAGTGCAAAGGATCTATGATTTTTCAGCGTTTGCTAACCGGGGTTGTATGCATTATGCTGCATCCCCTTGGAAATACAATATAACGTCCCCAAAGAAAATTCTGCTTATGATTTCAGAACCTGCAGAAGCCAATAAGGAATAAAACCCTGCCTCCTACTTCACAGCACATGAAAACGAAATTCCTAAGGACCAAGCGAGCTAAATGCTTTACCCGGTGTCAATCTTCCGTTTTTATAAACCTCTCTTATTGCATCCACCGTGGATTCCCCTGATCCACAAACATAGGACAAATTAGACCATTCTTTAGGATTGATATATATTAGCTCATCTTCCTAATGGATTCATACATAAACATGTATTACACATTGTTGGTTA
Organism: Crocodylus porosus; assembly: GCF_001723895.1. NCBI lineage: Eukaryota > Metazoa > Chordata > Crocodylia > Crocodylidae > Crocodylus > Crocodylus porosus. Next base: position 9,412,294 of record NW_017728917.1, read on the forward strand.
TTATTAATAATGTATGATATAACATCATTTTATAATTAAAAATTTATTTATTCAATCTCTTAAAACATACTTATGTGCTCAGCTTAGGTAGAAAAGAAAATTAAATGAATTAGAAACTGTGCTAGTGGTAATTACAGCAAATGTCTCTAAAAAAAAAAATCTCCAGTGAATTTTGAAGAGGATGCATTTTAACAGGGTACAGCAATTCGAGAGCGTATTAGTGTGCGCGGTGTGTGTGGTGTTATGTAATAACGGGCTATACATATCGTTCATTAGCTGTAGGAAAGAGCTCCTTAACTATAATTAGCATTAATAGAAACCGAGTGCTCACTGCAAGGGGAGAAATACCCTACAGATAGCCAATAACTCTTTGGCCCAGTTTTCAGTCATATGATTTTTATAAGCAGCAGAACAGTGCGAGCTCTCCCAGCATCAGAAAACAGACATTTCTAGCAGTGCACAAGAGACTGAAAAAAAACAACAATATTGATCCTGGCCGTGTTTAGTTTAGCCCCTAATCGCTTCTATAATCTTTGCTTTCTGATAGTGGGTCTGATTAATGAATCAATAAAAAATGAACATGCATTACAACAGAAGAATGCAAATTCAGCTCCAAGGGATGGGGAATCCACACAGGGACTAAAAAAGAAAATACGGAAGTTGCTTGTTCATGTTGGGTGCGTCTACATGTGCTGCTAGAGGCCCAGTAGACTAATTCTGTCTGCCACACTAATGTGCAGTAGAAATGGTGCTAATGCGCAGTAGAATTAGTCTACTGCACATTAGCATCATAAAAAATGTGCACCAGTGCTACTGCGCAGTATTGCCAATTAAGTTAGTACCTGTTATTATAGGTAATGTGCCATAATTACGGCGCATTAATGAATGTGTAGATGTGCCTAGTGAGAGGTTAATGAAAGCTGGCCTGCTCTAGGCAGGCACCAATGGATCTCCATGCAAGATCTCCTACCAATTTCAGGAGGAAAAAAAAAAAAAATCCCACAGCACCCAAAATAGGAATTACTTCAGAAAGTGTAAATAGTGGGCAGGGCAAGCTCTTCAGATGGTATAAAATCAGCCAAGCATCAAAGCAGCTACACCAAGTTCCAGCATCTCAGCATTGGGGCTGAAGTCCTGAGACACATGAGAGGACAGAGCGCCAACCAAACCTCACAGACATTTTACAGAAATGGCAGGCTGAAACCCCGTTCGCAAATATTTCAAGGCTGCTGAGTCTCTTCTGTAAATTCAAGATATTTTTAATAGCAGCAAATAGACTTTATATGGGGAAGGGGGCCTTAGAAATGCATGAAGTAGCTCAACTACTCTAGACACTTTCAAGGAACATTTGGACATTTATCTTGCAGGGGTCCTTTGGCCCCAGCTGATTTCCTGCCCCGACCTGATGCTCTCACGAGGTCCCGAATGTCTATGAAATCTATGAACAGCACCAGATTTCGGCATCTCTTGGTCGAGGTGCTGGGAGTCGCGTGGAGAAGTTCTGTTTATATTTTACTGTACAAGGAGCCATGCAACTTGAGCCTGTTTTAGGAATAAAATAGCTGCTTGAGCCCGATGCGCTACTGTGGGGTAGACTTTGAGTAGGATAATGGGGTGGGAGGGATGTAGCAAGAAAAGGCTGGATCCTTCAACCCCTTTGCACAAGAGCAGTTACAGCATGCATCAGTCTAAATGATTTCAACAAGCATAAGCAGTATAATATGCACAGGAACAGCTCAGCCATATTGACCACCATGGGACTACTCAAAGGCACATGCATCACAAAGCAAGGTTGGGGCCCCCATGTGTGGGGCTTTGTAAAACTGGGCTCAGGTGTCCTATTATCTTCATGCTGTAATCCACATCTCAGTGAAGGTGTTAAAACAATGGGAAGTGGAACTCAAGAACACATTCAGGAGCTTCATTACTCTGGATCATTCCCAAGGAGGAAGTGTCTTTGCACCCCACAAGACAAAAACACAGCGTAGATTATACTGTAAATTATTTGGGGAAGGGGCCGTCATTTGCTCAGCCCATAAAGCTGTCAAGGTACATAGAGGAGCACATGCTACTTTCTTGACTCTTTTACTTCCCCTGGAGCTCTGGGAAAGTTGATACCCTCTCAGACATACTCAGTTTTACCAAAATGACCAACATCATGCCGGTTCTACATGATGATGGGACTCCGCTATCCAAAATAGAGCAAAACATGGAATATGCCATGGAAAATATTTGGAGTTATAGTCCTCTATTGCTATGCCAATATATTAAGTAAGAAAACTTCATTTTTTTAAAATGAACTAAAGAAGTTGGGTCTTTGCTATCTACTGCCTACATTTTACCCTGTATCAGTTGCAGTTGAGACTTCTCGCTCTCAAAGCAAGTTTCTTATTATAGCAACATCACATGGATTGGGACCTTCAGGCATTCTTCTAATACAAATCACAGTAGCACTAGTAATAAGACAGACCTCATTCCAGAAATCCTACACTATTTTAATATCCAGTATAGATAAATATGACATAAGAGTTAAAGGCAAAACACCCATAACTTAACCTTCATCCTACATTTCCTTTTGTGGCCCATGGGTAAGAATTATTGCCATCTGATGTGCACTCCATGGCCCATGGAAAATGAGTTGGTAGGTCCTGGTCAACTGCCGATGAACATGTGCCCCAGCAGAAAAAGCACCCTGCGATTGTCTGCTTCCTTCTCCGCCAAGGATTCGATGTAAACGGAGCCTTTCCTGCCCCCAAAGCAACTCATCTACAGGGCTGAGGCACAACTGAAAAAACCAGTTCCTGTGCTATGTTGATAAAGGACTTTGTTCTCCAGAGTTATCAGCTGGTGTCTTGTAACCGCTTTGAAATAAAAATAAGGATAATTCTTAAAACGAATGACCAAGCTTGCCCCCTTTCCATTAAACCTAATGCATGGGTGTAAATAGGGACACAAAATGGAATTCATATACCAGAGTTTATTAGCAGATGCCAAACTGCTTTGCAAAGGTGAACAACCCTTATCATCCATCCCTGTTGTGCAGCTGGGGAAAGAGACGCACAAATATCGCCAGAGAAATCCGGATTCTGAATTTCTAGTCTTACTCAATGCCTGCTAGATCAGGTTGTATTTTATAACACTAAAAATCAAGTGTCGTACAAACCTTCCGATGGTGGCCTGCCAGAACAGAACACCTTAGCGACAAAGTAATATTGAAAAACTATGCTATGTTATTAGAGAATCTTGCAATTTAGGCTCATCCCCAGGAAGCATTATATTAAAATGAACATGACACAAAAGGAAAAAGAATCATATAAGTGCAGAAGAAAATTACTGTCAATGTCATTAAAGTGTATACAGAATCTATATTGCCAACTTTGCCATGTTTTTCTAAGAAATAAAAATAATGGCAGAGAACAGAAAGGAAAATATTATTAGATCAACTGTACAAAGAGCAAGAGTGGATTCCATTAGCACAGCACAGCTGAGAAAGGACAGAATTTAAATCTAATATAAATATGAAAAAATTATATCGCTAAAGTGACGTCCATCTTAGGAAAGGCAGAACGGGGGTGGGGACGGGGAGTAGGAGCAGAGATTTTCAATTCATGGTGTAAAAATAGGTTTCATCTTATACACATTTAAAACTCTCTCGCTAAAACACCCTGTTAATGCTTCCCTTTTTATACCATACCTGCTGTAGTTGAGTAATAAGAGCATGGCTAATTAGTAGGAATATTCTCTGTTCATCTTAATCCCAGACATTTGTGCATCCATCATCTCCTCAAAGTCATAATCTTCATTATCCATTGATATAGTAATATGCACACACGGTAAATATTGAGCATGCCCGGGAACAATTTTGTTTTGTGACAACTGTTAAGGTGCTGAACTATATTTTTGTTTTATGTTGCAACAAAAACAAAACAGTTGGACTTGCACGGCAGAATGGAAATCTCTCAAAATGTCCATGTTTAAATTTTTTAAAAGGCAGGTTTTTCAGGTAATTTCTCTCTCTTGGGAACCGATTGGAGAGTCTCCATTAAATCTTTTGGCTGTGCCAAAAAAAAATGACCCAGTCGGTCAAGCCTACTAAAAATACATTCCAGACGGACAGACACCGGGGAAGTTTTTACATGTGTAATGGATATCAGTTGCTTTAGGCAATAGCAAAAATTGCAAGTGGTCTGTAATTTAGAACAATACTTCTAGGTACTAAATCCACTTGGCTGCGTAATCTCTACCCTTTTGTATCAAACTAGAGATCAAAGTGCTGTGTTATGCACTGGAGAAGAATGAGCAAAACCAGGCCTTTTCAGTCATTCTTATGGTTTCCTGCTTCCTCTTTCATTATCATATTTTATGAGCTGCCCAGTAATGTCCTAGTTCGCATATAGATCCTTTTGGAAAAAAAAATTCTATGAATAAATCATTTCAGTTGAGTTTAAAATCAGAAATGCAGAAAAACACACATCAACATTCATCTCCCCAGTGATATAATCAACTACTAATCCATCTTCAAACCCTCACTTTATTATATAATTCAGAGTTTCCCATCATCTATAATCCATACACACCATAAAATCATGGGGGGGGGACTGGAAAATTTCAGCTACCTTCCAAATGGAAAGCACAAGGTATATTTTTAGCTACATTAAGCCAACTGTATGAAGCTCTGCACACTTATGTAATTCCGACATAAAAATAATCTGTAATATTCCAGAGGAACAAATCCAATTCTTAGTCATATAAATTTTCATATAAGTCCATCAAAACTCATTCCAAAAATGTCTCAGTCTCTTTGAGAGCTAGAGTTGGAACAAAAGACTGAGTCCTTTAAAATGCCTTTGGAGCTTCCAGAGATGTTAAATCTAATTGCCCTTAGCCTAGCACCAAACCACAAAGGTTTAAGTCATGGAAAATGTATTTTACCGTCATAAAAGATAGACTACACAGAGTTTATCATGGCACGGTAAAGTCAAATCTAACTTACTTCTTCCAATTTCCAGTTGGAAAGAAGTTAACCTCTGATACCTCACCTTGATTGACAACTCAGGCCAGAAAAATGGATCTTCTTGCTGAAATATGTAATATGTATACACAACCATCCATACATATGCACATTATATATGACAGTTGGAAAGTGCCTATGCAATAATCCCTTTTCAGTGGGCCAGGGCAGTAAGAAATGTCTGGAAGCCAAAGCATGAAGAGTGGTTGTGTGCACTGGAAATCACGGACGATCATTTAATTCAAAGCTTAAGAAGCTGCTTTATGGCTATTATTCAAAATGCAGGCCCCAACTGGAGGCAAAGCTAGACGCCGTTATGAACTTTCCAACAGAAATGGCTCTTTCATCAAAAATTGCTCATTTGTGAAAACACCCAAATGGCAACAGAAGCATTTTTGAATCGCAGGAAATGAACCTATTTGCTTTCCTGACAGCTGACCTGGTGGGCTTCCTAGGGAGTTGGGAGCAACGTTGGAGCTCCTCTGTACTGGAGCACCCTGAACATTTCCCTTGAGACTGGACAGCCCAGGAAGTCCTCGGTAATGGCAATACCTGGCTCCTACGTTCCATTTAAAATAAAGAAAAAAGTAATAATAATACTTTGGCATTTCCTCTCTGCGGGGAAGCTTGACATCTCTTGTTTTCATCTTGGATCGACAGGAAATGTTTCAGAACATCAGAGGAGGAATCCCAAGTTAGGACCAGCTCGAAATCAGGGCCCTGTTGTGCCAAATACTCTACATACACACTGGAAGGGACAGCCCCTTGTGCTCATTTGCCATTTAAATCGACTACAAGTAAGGAGAGGACAGAGGACTGCGGCGGGGGGAGGAGGTGGATTTTCAGAATCCTTCTTCTCTTAGCAATTTAAAACTCGATTTTCACGTAAAAAAATGTCAGCTGCAGTTGGGAGGCTTCAGGGTGGAGTCGCAATTATAATTATGGCCAAGAAAATGCTCCCTTAGTTTAGCGCTTCTCCAAACATCTAGGCAGTCACTGAAGCAATTGTCTGCCCTGTAGGGGTTGGAAAAATTAAGCAACCCCGAAGTGGGATTTTTGGTGGCTTAATCGGCTCTGTGGAAAAATCGTGTTGCTCAGCGCACAGCCTTCAGGACGGTGTCTATAACACTTGAAATCAAGCCCAAGCCTGGCTTTCCTCTCAGAAACAGGTACGCCGCGTGCTTTTTGCATTCTCCTCCAAGCGGAGACTGTAACTTTCCTGTGGGGACAGCTGTAGCGTGGACTCGTTTTCCTCTGATTTTCCTTAAGACTCCTCAATCCTTTTGCATGTGCCTGGGACTGCATTCCAGTGCTAGCAGAACTTGTTTAGTGATATTGGAAAGGCGCAGTTGCCTTTTTTCTAGCAACGGGTATTTCCTTTCAGCTTTGCTCAGAGCCAGAATCCTCTAGTGACTTGGATTCATAGATTTAAGGCCAAAAGAGGCCATTTGGGTTGCCTGCAGACGTGCGGGGATCCTGCTCCGATGCACTGTAATTACAGCAAGTCAGAGCAGACTCATCGATTCATGGATGCTGGGGTTGGAAGGGACCTCAAGAGATCATCGAGTCCGACCCCCTGCCGAGGCAGGAAGGAGAGCTGGGGCCAGATGACCCCGGCCAGATGCCTATCCATTAATAGGCATTAATAGACTCAATTAATTGTGCTAATTAGCGCACTCCAGCAACCTCCCTGTCTTGTGGTAGTCAGCATCCCCACACTTCAAAATGGCAGTGGGGGACGCTTTAACTAAAACTCGTTGAACGAGCTTTAAAGCACCCCCACCATCATTTTGAAACATGGGATGCTGAATATACGAGCCGCTTGGGGTGCTTTAATTAGAACGGCTCTCAAAGCTGCGCTAATTAAAGTGCACGCCCCCCCCGCCCCCACCCTCAGAGCATGTGTAAAAACACCTCAAGAGACAGCCACCCATCTGCTTAGGGAGAGGTGGTTTCACATCAGCCCCTCTTTTTCCTCTTGCTCGTGTTTAAGCAACATAAGGCCTTCAAGTTCCAGGTTCATCTGAGACGGGTAACGTTAAACTCGTCTAGTTTAGTTCACTGACTGATAACCTAGGCTGGGAAGATGTGGACTTTACCATGAACTATAATTACTTCTCACAATAACTGCCTGTATCTGCTGTAGATACAGGGTGCCTTTTTTATATTCCTGTGATTTAGTGAGAATTTGATTATTTGGGCTGTAGAGAAATTAAAGCAGTAAATGCCCTTTCTACAAGTTTTTCTTAGATACTCTATGGAATTTCAGAGCAGGGGGATAATTATCTATTGAGTCGACAGAGTGGTTCAAAAAAAGATACAGTGCTGCAAAAGAAGGCCTGACCTCCCTCCTGTGACTACAGCTTTTACTGCCCTATTCATTGCAAATCAGGGCAAAGACTGAATGCATCTATTGAGGGGAAGCAAAAGCATCAAATCTTCCAGAAGTACAGCCCCCCACACCCCCCAAATCACCACTAGCAGGCTTGACACATGAAAACCAAGCTCCCAGTATCACTGCTCAAGTCAAACAAAGCCAAGGCTCTGCAAGAAATTTAGGACAAGTCCACTGGATGCACCAATTAAGAGGCAGCTGCTCAGAGGTCTGAGCATCACTGCCCATCTAAACTATATATATAATTTTAGAAGTTAGAGACTGTGACAAAAGGGATAGATATGAAGAAGAATAGCAGTGCCCTTAGGTGCTACATAGGAAAGAGAGGACACAGGTTGGCAAGATTTGAGGGAGATTTTTACTTGCATTTATTACCGTATGTATAGCATTTGAGCATGAAAAGCAGCTTAAATCTGTTTTATTCCAGGGATTTCTAACCAATAGCAAGGATCATACGATGGAGCATCATGTTCAGCATAGCAACAGCAAGGAGATTCGTTTGGTGAACCTGAATCACATTAAGCGGCCTAAATATAGTGATACTAGTTTAGCTATAGCAGTTGTTCCTACCCAATGCTGAGATTAACAGGACATTGAGTCATTAACCTGGTTGCCCTAATGACATTGGGCAGTCATCTCAAACAATACGTCTAGAGTCCTGGCAGTCAGAAAATGTAGAGCTGGCAGATGAGGAGTTAGATTTGTGTGCGTGTCAGGACAGGACACAGGCTCAGGTTCAGCCCCCAAATTGCTGGCAGTAGGGACACAACATGAACATGGACTCTTAAGGGGGTAAGCTTTGTAATTTAGGCAGCAGGCTTTCTTCTTACTAGCTGGCAGGCCATGCTTTTTATCTGAATGAAGTCAAATAAAGCTGTAAGGGTGCTAAGAGAGGAAACAGGAAGGAAGAGAGGCTGCACGAATGTTGCCCGGTGGTGACCGACGTGGTAGAGTTCAGGAGAGACGCAAAAAGGAGGAAGGTACATGAAGGTCAGCAGGTGGTGACACAGTACTAAAATGTCCTTGAAACTACCCCAATTCTATGCCGTGCATTATTGATCGTTATACCTTGCCCTTGACTAGCGCGCTTCAGACGTGAGGATGAAATCCCCGACCAGTTATGAAAGCTGTTGCTCAAAATGGACATCCGTTGACTCTGGCATCAAGCCCTAGCAGTTTTCATGCAGGACCAACATTTGCAGCTCTGCGCAATGCTTTCCAGACTGGTGCGCATCATTTTTAGGTGGAATCAAGTTGCCCTGCTTCCATATCTCAGAGTTTCCTCACAAACGACCCCAAGAGGAGCAAGCCAAAAACTCCTGGAATTGATTTGCCTTTGGAAATCTATTCATAAACCCACATTTCCTTAGAATTCCCCTCTTCCCACCAAGCCTGCTCCGTTTCCATCAGGCACCCATGGATCATGCCTCCCTCCTAGAGACCTGGAGAGTTGCCTTCTTCTAAAGCTGAGTTTAATGACCAGCCGCATTCCCCGAGGCTGCTCTTCCACCCTGCAGCTTCTAACAAGCCACTTTCCAGAAACCAGGACCTCTACGGGCTCACGATGACTGTAAAACATTTTCTGCGGCATGGGCAGCCAGAGGAGGAACAATGCTGGCAAGCTTTGCTAGCCCTTGTACATTGGTTTGCACCCATGCCAGATGCTTTGAAACCTTTTCCAGGGACATCAGAATACTATTCTGTATAAGGTCCGGGAAGTGAAAAGAGATGCAGATGGTCTTTAGTCAGCAATGCTGAGATGAGGCAACCTGGTTAGTCTTCTGCCTAGAACTTGATAAACTCTAGGTTATTTTCAGAGGAGAATTGGAGACATCTTGAACCCCAGTTAACACCTTTTCCCTCTTCGGGATAGAAGCCGGGAAAACAGGAATGTCTGATTTGTAATTCCTTGTCCTGACACAGCATCCATCCATAGCCTGGAAGGAATTACTTATCCTTCTTCCCTCTGTTTTCCTTTCTAAAAGAAAGGTTTCACCCCTACCCCCGCAAAGCTGTCCTGATGATGAATCAATGAGTATCAAAAAGTTAAAAAATCACATCTTCCTAGAAGATGGCATCCATAAGTGGAGGGGAAAACATGGTGGGAAAGAACTGAAACCTGGTTATAGCTTCAGCATAACTGCCAGCTGACTTCGACTCTAGGAAGGGGTCTTCTTCTCAGGCCCTTGTATGGAAATGTGTAACAGGGAAGAGGGAAAGGAGATCAGAGTGGAGGGAAAACCCATTTTAGCTTCTCCTGCAAAAAACAGAAGACTTTGGAGAAACTGAGACCGAGGGGTTAAGAAGAGACCCCCTTCCTCCATCCACCCCATATACAGTGGGTCAGACATGACAGGGGGTCGGATTCAATGATCTGCTCAGGTCCCTTCTGACCCTTCTGACCCTTCAGACCTTCAGACCTTCAGACCTTCAGACCTTCAGACCTTCAGACCTTCAGACCTTCAGACCTTCAGACCTTCAGACCTTCAGACAGTGCTCCAGATCGCCGTATAGAGGGGTAGTGCTCCAGTGCAACAGCGATGGGAATATGGTAGCCACACCAATACCATGAAGCCCCTTCCCTTACAGGTGCAACGCTGGCTGGAAGAAAGGAGCTTAAAGAGAGAAAAGAGGAGAATGAGGCAGCTGAAAGCAGAGGCAAGGGGAGGGGGTTGTAGGCAGCATGATCAAGATGCCGGCGGTGCGGAGAGGAAGGAGAGAGGAGGGGAGTGAAGTGACTGAGCGCAGAACAGAAGAAAAAAAGAAGGTAGCACGCCAAGCACTGGTTGGAGGCAAAGCCACACAGAGACGTGAAGACAAGCAGTTCGGACATGAAAGCAGCAAGAGGCTGGCTCGCTGCCTTTGCCCCGATCGTAGCTATTGCTAATGGTTTAAACAAATGCGCCCTGCCCCGACATGTAAGATTGCATAGCTAAGGAGAAGGGGATCGGTTTACCGCAGCAGCTCCTTGGACACCTTTCTCCTTTTCTCACCTGCATCTTGTGCTTTCGGGGCTGTTTTCCTCTTCTCTGTAGGTTGTTCTTGGCAACACCAGTCAAAGCCTTTCAAGCTTTTGTCACGGCCGCACTTCGCCTTGCAACGAGGCAGGACAAGCCCCTGAGCAGAACTGAGAGGGAGGAAATGAAAGGATCATTATTATTTTTTTTTTGGTGGGG
>NW_017728917.1:9422975-9437389 GCF_001723895.1 Crocodylus porosus
GCGCTCGCAATTGGTTAGGTGCCATACGGACATCTCCGAAGACACAGTCCGCACCTGCTTTAGAGCATGCAAAGATATAACCAAAAAGGCAGGGAGACAGTTACAGGATCCCAGTGGGGAAGGGAAGGATGAACGCAGTCTTCTTACATCCACCTTTTTGGTTTGTTCAGTATTGATTTGCATAAGTCATTGATTTCATTATTCTCAATGGCTTCTCCACCTACCTAACCACGGGCTTGCTTGCTCACTCGCTTTTTAATTTTAACGTAGGTGAAAAGAAAGAGAGAAGCATTCGTATGCTACAAAGCCACTGCGGGTCTGATCTTGTAATTTGAGGGAGCCCTGCTGAGCAAAAACGGGGGGAAATATAGGGGCAGGTGCAGCTACATGCCAGGAGGATGAGTGACCAGAAGGATTAGTAGCCTGCAGCGAGGCCCAAAACCAGGGTTTCCACCAGACCCCGTTGTATAGAAAAGCATCCCTTTTAGACTCAAATGCGCCTGGTCTGATGCCTATTGCTACTGAAGACAATGGAGTTAGGGGCATTTCTACTGGTTGGGAATCTAAGCACGCGCTGGGAGATCAGGGGGCTTCTCCGGCACCAGACACAAGTTACTTTATCATCGACCCCCTTGTCAGAGCTTTTGAATATAAACCACTACCTGGACCGGAGATGTGCTTACTAACAGGCACTACCACTCTCCTCTCCCCAAAACAGCAGACGTAGCAACACGCTCCGGTCAGGGGCATTTCGAAGTGGTGAGACCAGCAAACCGCGGTCGCGGGGAAGTTACTCCGGCCGGTCCAAAGCCTGCCCTCCTTCACGTCTGCACGGCGTTCAGGAAGCGAACGCAACACCCTGGTTGCGAGGAGAGCGAGGATTTGCCTCCGGATGATGATCTGGGGCTGTTACTTCTGCCGCAGGACTGGATTTTGTCACAACCTGTCAGCGGGATGTTGTTTCTCCCAACTGTGTCGAACTGCCTCCCAGACAACATTGAACGCTGAGCTTTGTCAAAACATGAGAGGCACTGCCAGAGGATTAGGAACTCACTTCAGTCCCTTTACAAAGCCATTTTAAGGAAAGAAGCAACATGTCAGGGCTATGCCAACAACTGACTGTACCAACAAGGAGGGATTTGACATACTTTTCGAGGCTGCAGTGACTGTTATAATAAAAGACAGCAGTGCATTAGTGAAAGATTTATGCTAGGATTTCAACAATGGAAAAACATGAGCCTTACTGTATTCTTATTTTCCCCGAGACAGGCAGCCCGGGCATGTCACACAACAACGTTTCCAAGAAGGCTGTTACGGCTTAAGAAATGCTGAGATGTGGGTACAAGAAGACGATTCCAGGAAGCAGGAGAGACCCTCAGCTCACCAGATGGAGAGCTATATAGTGCAACCTCCCACGCCAGACTTCTTCGGAGAAAGTGCCCGCCTGATGCCAGAGGGTGGTGGTGAGCCAACCAACCAGCTTTGGAGAGCTCAACCCCCTCCGAGGGCCCCTCTTAAATGCTAGATTCCTGCTGGCATCAGGTTGAAAGCTGTCCGTGCCAGGAAGCATCAGTACCAATGTGCTCCATTTGCTAACAATACATTCTCCGGAAACCCTATATTATTGCACTTACAAGTTCACACTTGCACTCAGAGTTGCAAGCGAAAATAACATCGCGCAGCCTTTCGAAGTACACCGCCTCAAAGGGACGACTCGACAGGTAAAGCCAAGGAGAGGTTTTGCCAGTGAGGTTCAAAAGAGTAGGACCAGACCCTGATGCCATGCAGGATTTCATGGGTGCTGGTTTGCACTCCAAAACAAGCTCTGCAAACTGTGGGATGTGGTGGGAAAGAATCCAAATATGAGAAATTATATTAAGGAGAGCATCGTTACCCTGGAGCTCGCTCCCCAGCCCTTTGTGCGTGGGTTGCTCTGGACCACGGAGAAGAGTGGAAACAGGGAGTCGGATGCTTTTTAGGCACGTGGCCGAGATGTTGAGGATGGGGGAAGGAGCAGACAGGTGCATGCTCATTGTTCCTCACCTTGCAGGGCCAAAGTTTGCACAGAATCTCATGCAATGGGGCAACATAAAAAATGCTTTAAAATAATCGCTCCCTTATAACCTTCTCTCCACTCCAGCAAAACACTGTCAGGGGCTTACAGCGATCGAGCTGGAGACTGCTTGGCATAGGGAAAATACCCAGACTGTCTTCACAAGGGGAGCCAGATGGGAAAGCAATTTCTCATCCCACCAGAGTGTTTCAGATGTCGGTATTTGTTCCCATCCAGAATTAAAGAGTCAAAACCTCAAAACAGTTCCTGAGTTGATAATCCAGAAAGGAAGAAATTGAGTCAAAACTTCCCATGTCAATCCTTGGGGAAAGTTTTGTTTTGATGTTATAACACAGGATATCTTTAACACATTATAAACTTTTCCTTTTTTTAAAGAATAACATGGAATAAAATGAAATAAAACGTTAAAATGAAAAAGTTGCTTTGAATCAGAAAAGGCAACTTTTCATTTGGAAAATACCCACCTGAGCCTTTTTGATCGTTTTGAAGCCTCTTTCAACACCCTTTTCAAGCAGGGATCCACCAGAATGACTCCTGTGCTGCCAACAATTTCAGTTTTGATAAACTGCGGGGATTTTTTTGTCTTAAATATTCCCAACTAGCTCTCGTCCTGCAGACCGCGGCTGCTGGGAGAAACCGCATGGCGCAGCTGGGTCTTGAGCTCTTCACAAAGGACTCTCTGCCTTTGCAGATCTCCAAGGATCCCTTATAGGCTTCCTGGGCACGGTCACCCTCGGGCCAAGGTCCAGGCTGGAAAGGGCAGATGTGCTAACAGTCAGCCGAGGGGAAGCCCGTTTCTTTTCCCCTCCGCATGTTTATGAAGGGTCCTATCAAGAGTAATTAAAACAGATGGAGATACCAGGAGGTAGCTGGCAGACAGTGAATTCTGCATCCCTCTTCAAAGAAGCCTAATCCAAAAGCCACTGATTTCAGTGAGGGTCTTACTACTGACCGCAATGTGAATCAGGCCCCCCATCGCACAAGCGGCATCAACAGTAGGAGCTGGCAATTGCACTCAACTGGATGAGGTCTGCGCATAGGAGTTAAAAATAAAGCTTAGGGATTTTTTTTTCTTTCCCCCTCCTATTAGATGCAGGTGGGGCTATAAAACCTTCCTAGCGTGAGTCAGAGAACCAGACTTGGCAAAGCTGGGCCTGCCACTTTAAAAACAGAGCACTAATTAAATAAAGTAACAACAAGGGGAGGGGAAAAAAAAATCTCTCTCTGTTTTTCCAATAGCTAATCCAACCTGAAATGAATTAAAAAATATTTTACCTGGACTCCATTCACATACAAAGGAAGGGGAAAAACACACTTGAAAAAATTCACTTGGCTAAAGCCAAATCCAAATTGCCCTAGAATAAAAGTGCAGTTTTTTTTTTTTTAAAAGGCATCTGGATAGATTCAAAGTGGGCAAAAGCCTCCCTCCTGAGAAAAGGCAAAAGGAATGGGTTTAGCATCACTGTTTCCCACATGGCCGAAGGCTTGAGACACCTCTTCATACTGATCTGGGACCAACCTGCACACACCCTACCAATACAACCAGTTCTCAAGACTTCAGTGTGCATCTTGGGAGACTGCAGCATTTTGCAAAGCTTCAGCTCCCAAAGTCATGTTACAACTGCAGAGAGTTAGCTTCCCCCTCCCCCCCCCCAAAAAAAGGTGCAAATTTCTACCTCTTAAACTTGAAAGGCTCAAAAGTGTGACCCCTCAAGGTTCAAACCCCAGAAATCCTGCATTTTTTAGTATTATTTTTAAACTCAGGGGTTGTTGTTTTTTTTCAAATAAATCCATGCATTGTGGAGAGGTCTGGCCCTGACTTTGAATGGCTGGTGTTGGGAGTTGTTGTAATACATTTCTGGAGTATGCATCATGTTCCCTTCTAGGACCTGTTAAAATTACAGGGTTCTAGCTTTCTACAGCTGTCAGCTAATGAGACTACTGCTTGAATTCAAGTGGGAGAAGCCACAAATTTTGCTTGGACCCTAATCTGTGCATTATTACAGTCAACAATCCTTTGGCTACATTTCTACCGTTTCTTGCAACCCTACAACAAAACTCCCTATGATGTGAAGAACAGGTCTAGACTCCCCTTAAGTCTGCCCTTCCTTGCAGAGTCATTTCCCTTTTGTCCCACAAGTACGTGGAGCAGTAGGATCTGGTCTCTTGTTTAACCTGTCAGCCCAACCATAATATCCATAGTTGATATGAACTAGTTCATCTCCACCACAGAGCTTTCCCAGTTTACAGCAGCTCAAAGTCTGGCCCAACATTTATGATACATGGAGAGAAGAGTTGGGCCCTTAGCCTCATAAGAAACCCTTCCTGCTCTACACAGGCCAAGTGATTTCATCTTCCGCATGTTGGCTCTCAAAGCAGTATCCTTGCACTGAAACAGGAATGCTATGCAAACATTTCAGGAACTGGTTCTGAATTCACACCCGTATATAGAAATGCTCCCATTTCCTTCAGGGGGTCTGGCAATGTTCTCGGATTAATACCCAAGGTTTTTATCATACGTTGTTTATATTAACAAAAAATGAATTCCTGACAAATATTAGGGGCGGCGGGACACTTATGTAAATGATTGAGACAAATGCTCGGTAAGAATACAACTCTTAGGGCAGGAAATAATTGATTTAAAACCACAGGTAACTCCTCAGTAAAGTTCTCTGCACTTCCAGGATTAATAGCAGCTGAACTTCATGCAAAAATCACTGGCTGAAGTTGTATGACCAGTATTACATAGGATGTCAGAGTCGGTGGTCACAGTGGTCCCTTCCTATAAAATAATTTAAGCCCAAATTGTGCACAAATCCTGCTCACATGACAGTCATTGCATTGACTTCAGTAGAACTCTTCCCCCCCAATAAAACAAGGAGGACTTCCTGCAGAATTTCTCCCTGCAAAAGGAGAAGCAATAGATACAGAGCATGCAGCCTGAAGTTATTCATTCCCTAGATTTATTTTTATTGAGAGCTATTTATAGAAGTATCTGCAGCTGCACACCTGAGAATTTCTCTGTGCCCAGCCTAACCTACCCAATGCTCCTTCAAGCACGAGCCCAAGTGCAGTAGTAGGCACGCTGGCTTTCCTGTGCATTGCTGTCTCCTGCAGTCTGTGCCCTGTATCTATCTTTTAGGAACATGGCGCGTTCTCTACGCACACAAATCCATTAACTTCACAGGTGGATGCAAGCTTAGGACCCATGTGCACTGGGGTGGGGCACCTATAATGTGCCATGATATAGTTTGTACTACGCTTAATGCATTGCACACACAAAAATCCCATTAATGTTAATTAAAGCTCCAGCTATGCATTGTAAGGAAAACATTGATTGGTGTGCATGGGAGGGCAGAGGTGGGGGAAAGATTTTACTGCGGGCCAATGCAGTTCCTGCTTATGAAGCATCTCTCAGTCTTCTCTAGCCTAATTGTGTCCTCTTTTACAACTGGGCAGCATCTCTGGCTTTGCTTGCTCATGCATCGTCTCTGGCCCCATCCACAAAAATACCTGAGCACCTCAAACACAGTAACAGGTATCCAGGTTGTAGCCGTATTGGTCTAGAGGCAAACAGAATCAACACTCATGGCAGAGGTGATATCTTGTATTGGACCAACTAGATATTTGCAAAAAAAAATCTTTATTTGCAAGCTTTGAGGCACAGTCACCCTTCGTCAGGCATAAGAGATTGCAAAGGTTATAAAAAAGTTCTCCTAGGTAGAAATGAAACCATAAAGCCGTGCTTCCTACCTACCTTTGGTGAGTGAAGGCATTTCAGGTTTCAAAGTATTCGTTTAACTTCCATTTAATCAAGTGGGTGCGTGAGATTTTCTTTAGGGAAATTTACTGCGGAGACAAAAGGGAAAATAAAATTATACTGATGGTGACTTTTCAGCAAGATGAACACTGATTTTTTTTTTTTTTTTTAACCATCATTTTATTTTAATACAGATGAGCACATCAACTACCACTATTGCTTACAGGAATAGCTCCTTCCCTCTGCTCACACAAGGTTTATTGGTGTAAATGGAAGGATAAAATAAAGTCTGTAATTTTTTTCTTTTTACATGGTGAATATTAATTTCTTGCCAGCTATATACTTGAAGTTTTCTCGTTAAATGTTTTAATACAAACAAATTCACCATTTGTTTTAACATAATTCCTTTTTCAAAGATGTGTATGGCCTCTGTGAGAATTATTTTTGGATGAAAAGGAACTGTTAATAATTCCTTCATCTAAGTTTCTGCACTTTTTAACTTTTCTCACCAGCTCTCCTCTGCCCTACAAAGTGCTAACAGGGCCTGTAAAAGTTCAGGAAATGTGCAGCATAAATAGTTTCTGCTTAATAGCGCCAGTGAAATACTTGCCCAGCCAAATTTTAATCTTGGATATGTTCGAATGACTCAAGTAATTGAAGTCAACAGTTATTCTGGAGTTAGACTCCGATTCAGTAGAAGTATGAGAGCGAGACATAGGCACAGGCACAAAATTTAGCAAGCGTCTAAGTGTTGTTCCGAACTGGGACTTTATTTTTAGTTGCAGGCAGCAAACAGATTTTGGCTAAGTGAGTTCATTAGCGCTACCTTGTGAATCTCTTTTGCATCACCGCAGCAACTGCCAACTTTCAGATGAGTATATAATAATTGCAAAGTATCCCTTCGTCATTATAGTGTGGGAATGCAAGAAAAACTGAGCTGCATCTAGATCCGTACTAATCTTAACTAATTTTGATCACCAGCTTCGTGCCATTCGGCCATTCGTTGCACTGTATATATTTAATACAACATGCTTTTCTAGCAAATTAATGAATTTTATGTGCAGGAACAAAAATAACCTATCAGCTATTATCTTGGACCTCGGGTCTTTAGAAGCACATATCTTCCCATCCCCAACATTTTTCACATTTATCTTTCTTTTCAAAGGTTATATCTATTTGACTCTCAAAACTAACTGGTTCATTTTTCAAACAGCAAAGTGTTTTTTCAAGGAAAAGAAAAAGAAAAGAAAAGCATCTGCATAAAATATGTCTATGCTCATTAGATCCATTTTCTTCATTAAATTCAAGTTTCTACATCCAAAAGGCATAAATCTGGGTATCGATTTAGTCATAAAATAATGAAACTCCCAGCAGTCTTCTAAAACCATTTCACTTGGATGAGCATATAAGCTTTTAAAATATCAAGCTATTCCAGTATTTAATACACATAACTGCTTCCAGAGGTCTAAAGGCAATAAGGCACATCTCCCCACTCCATTTGAAGTAGTGCTGTTTGAGCTAGCCAATGCCTCACTACTGGTTTTAAAGCTTTTGACTGTATTTTACTCCGGGTGCGTTTGATACATTCTCAACATGGACTATATACCCTGGAGCCAAAATCAATAACCTATAGAATCAAAGCTCTGTAAAGTAACAAGAGGCTCTTGGTGTTGTATGCCCGTAAAATACATTTCAGTCTAACTCCGTGCTTCCAAAAGAGTCACAATCTGAATTTATTGGCCTGGTCGGACAAGATATCGTCCAAATGTACCCTCTTCTGCCTTTATCAACCGGAGGACTAAAAAACCCAATTGCTCTGCACTTTGTATCCGTGGTCCAAGCCTTCTGTCCTTGCTCACACCGAGCAGCACCTTATCACCATTAATTTCTGCAGGAGCGCTCAGCCGGGATGAAATACGCTACGGTGCATGGAGCCAACACCCATCTTGTGGGCCATACACGTTGCACGTGAGCACTATTTTGAAAGGTTTCATAGCAGGGAGCTCGGTAATGGTAAAGAGGACTGAACGGTCTCATTCAAGCTGGCCCGCTGCGTGGAACTGAATTTAACCCATCGGAAGAGTGGTAAATTAGGCTAATGGTAAAAATATCAATGTTTTACCTTGTTTTCCTTTGAAAACCGTGTATTTTCCATTCACTGCTAGACAAAAAAAGAACCTCATGAAGAAAAATGCCATGTGTTATAATACTGTGCTTTTCTAGTGGAAAAGTGCACGCACGTTACGGTGGAAAAGAACCCGTTGTGCTAAATGAGACCATTTCCTGCCTTGACATTTTTTCACTCGTCTGCAGAGTTTAACAAACAAACCCACCTTGCATAATAAATCATATGCTCTCTTGGTAACTAGGAATAACCTTCTGAGTTTAGGGGGTTACAATATATTTTGTGCGCCAAGTTCCTCCACAACCTGCTCTCTCTCTCTTGCCTGTAACAAAGGAAGGCTGGATTCCCCTCCACATTACCTCAGCTTCACAATGGTTTAACACCAGGATACACATGACCATAAAACTAGAGTAACAGATCTTCTATCATGAAATATAAGGGAGAAAATGGCTTTCAAATGATCTTGAAGAAAGTGGTACTATCAGATTTCAGTAGAGATGCTGGGATAATGCAGTTGTTAATCAGGGCCAGAGTATTTATATTAAGATTATTAATGTACACACAGTAACATCATTACTCAGAGTTTTATACAAATTCTCTTGACTCTGTTTTGCACAAATAGAATTCAATTTGAAAGATGATCTTAGGTTGAAAGCATATAGTATACACAAATTGGGCCAAATCCCCTAGTCCATCACACTGACTTTAATCAGCGTCTCCAAAGGCTTCGAGCAAAGCTAATAAACTTATTTTTATTCTGACATACCCCTCTCTTTCCAAATTATCCAATTCCCGTAAAACACAGCAAGGACCTCTACTAGTCTTTTCCCAGACACAGTCACATAATCCTTAGACACCACAGAGCCTGAGATATGGGACCATTTACTTGCCCAAATGCTCATGTCTCTCTCAAGACGGTATTGCTTTCAATATGCTATTTCCTGAGCACCGTCACTACTGGTTTGTTGTCCAAAGTCAAAATGCCTTCGTGACTCCTATCCACTTGCGAAGCGATTCTTCAGAGCCGGTGGCAATGGGCAGACGGTGTGCTTCTCCACATCCTTGTCCCCAGAAAAGGGCACTACCCAGTTTTGAAAGCTCGAACAGCTGCAGAGTGGGGACGCAGTCTTTGCTTAGTGACATCTCTTGTTTTGACGGCTGCTTTCTGGCCACCAGAGACGCGGCTGACCAAATGTGCTAGGAAGCCCATTTCCAGTACAGTGGACAAGAGCTTTGCATGACAAACTGTAATGTCTGATTTTTGTTATACCATCTGTCCTCGAGTTTCTACAGTCTCACATCAGAGTCTTGATGATGTATGGTTACGCATGGCACTATCATTTATCTAGTATTATGTGGTTAAACAGATGCAAGCCGAACATAAGAGAAAAAGGAGCCCTTCACACAGAAGCCTGCACAGAAAGCAATGCTCTTGAGCTGTCTGCAGACTCCAAGATTAAGTGTAAAAGCTGACAGGGGGAATATGCATTAAAAATGTGTGTTGACAGAATGATTTAACTAATATTTTAAAGGCAAAACATCAACTACATTTCCATATCATTTATAATCTTAGCAAACAAGGTATTACAAGGCAGGCCTAGCCCCTTCTGTCATCATCTCCTTATGCTCCACTTTATTTTACCCATCTAGAATGTTTTAATGGAAGGAAGCTCTAGGGCCAGATTTTCAACTGGAGTAAGAAAAGCTCCATTGCTACCAAAAGGTGCTAGGGGAGATATGCCGACCTTCATCTGCCGGTGTGATCATTTTTATACCTGGAAAACTACAAAAAGGTCTAATTAAACAAACTTAATCAACATAAGCACACACTAAAAAAACAAAACAAGCATACGTACAAAAAAAAAAAAAAAAAAAAGAGTAGAAAACGTCAATATTCCCTTTATGAAAACTAAATGGCTTGCTCTGGAAAGTTCCCATCCTCCCCAAGAGGATGAAAAGATCACAATGAGTTAAGATTCCTGGCTGGCCTCCCTGTTATGACAGACACAAATGAGATGATTTGAGCTACAGTATCATCCTTGTCTGGAGAATACGTGGCTCTCGTTCCCCTTTTACGCCATGGCAAACCCTACCACACCGTGTTCTCCCGCAGCCAGGTCCTCAGCCTCTATAAACAGCAACGTTGATGGAGCTACGTCCGTTCTCACCCACTCTGCATCCACTGCCTAAGTTTCTCGGTGAGGAAAAGTCTCTCAGTGCAAACAAACTCCAAGCTAGGCAACTTAGATAAACTGGACCGGCAGCTTGATTGGTGAAGGGGCTGCATCCTCACTGGGCGCATCTACATGTGCATTAATGCACCATTGCTACTGCACATTAAGCTTAGTTCCTCTAACATGAGGTAGTACATAAATGCACAGTAGCCGGCGCTAATGCGCAGTAGCAACAGCACAGTCTTCTTGTGACACTTAATGCGCAGTAGACAAATTCTACAGTGCATCAGCACAGTTTTTGCCATGACACGCTAATGCACCGTAGAATTAGCCTCCTGCACATTGTCTCATGTAGATGCACCCACTATGTACTGCAGCTATATGCCCAGGGTGTCAGGGTCCTATTCTGCCAGGGCAGTAGGGCCCCGTCCTTATCTTGACCAGTTAGTGGGCTGTCACTATTCACACTTGCACAGACTTTGAAATTCACCTCGAGTTTCCAGCTGAAGCATGATGTCTTCCTACAGCCTGTGAGGGATGACAGTAACTACCTTCTCATGGTACCTCCTAGGAGTAGATGTAAAGCAAAATAAAGTCAATGCCAAGGCAATTGGACTTGCGATTCTTCCCAACTCAACACATTACGTTCCAATTCTGATACACTAACTACAGGATGAGCCAGAGCACCCTCTCCCATCTACAAGGGGGAAGCTCGACTGTTCTTCAGCTTAACGTTGAAGGCTATAATTTGCTCAAGCGATCAATGCTGAAACGCATCACCAGGGAAATGAAATTGCATGTAGTCCTTCTGCAAGAAACACATATAGAGTAGCTGCAGAAGATGAAGCTCTCAGGCTCCAGCCTTGCAAACTCTGCAGCCAGCAGGATCCACGGCCTTGCCACCTTCATCAGAAATGACCCGCCATACACCACCCAGGGACATCACACCTTTCAGAGCGCAACAGAATGGGGCACTTTCCAGGTCAATGACACAATCATCGTCAATATATACAAGCCACCCTCTGCTGTGTTATCAATCACATCCCTGCCTATTTATAACCAGATGACATTACATGCAGGTGATTTCAATGGTCAACGTCAAGATGGGGGACACTCCAGTAACAGTAGCAACAAAGACAAAGACAATCTTGGTCTCTGGACAAGGCTGAACGATATAACCCTCATATGTGGCCTGAGGAGCCATGTACCTTCCACTCTGGAACATGCAGACAAACCCAGATCTTGCATGGTGGAAGGACAACTTGAGTAAATACTGATAAGAAAAGTAGCTGACAAGTTTCCATCCTCTCAGCACAGGCCCTCACTCATCAGTCCAGACCAGCCCCAAGATGGATCTGTCAGAAGGGGGATCTGCAGAAATACCAAAGGCTGAGCAACATGTAGAAGACCCGTTGGAAACCAACACTGATGAAGGATATAATACAAACTGCCCAACTGAAATAGCCGACCTCTGTGTACCTAGAGGCTATCGAAGCCATTAGAGACCATGCTGGGATGAGCACTGCGAAAAGCTCTTAACAGCATCAAGCAATGCAATGACCCTGCAACTGTAAAACGAACTGCAGAAAAGCTGGCTACCATACTTAACGGTATCCAAAAGGAGAGGTGGCTTACTACCAAAGAAGGATTGGTTAAGACCCACTCAAGTAGCCGGTGAGGGCCAAATTGATATAGCTCAACCGGTTTTTAACACTCAGATTATGAGCTAATAAAACTTTAGAGGTCATCTATGACACCATGGCAACTGTTAAGATTGTTTGAGATGTTTTGGCTCCTGAGAGAGCAGAGTTTTCATGGGAAAGTCTCTCTTTTCAAGCCCGCTAAGCTCAACAGTGGCAGGCTCCAGGACAGAAATTGAATTCTTTTGCTTTGTTTCACATTTAGGCTACTGGATGCGGTTTTTCATACAATCATAAAAAAGTAGAGCCTTCAAAAGAGGTTATCTAGCCCAGTGATTCTCAACTTTGTACACCTTACATCCTACCAGCCATTTTGTTGAAAAATCCTGGTCCCACCACGATAAAAAGAAAACCCCAATTTTTGCAGTTTGAGATATCTGTTGATTCATCTATTTGAAGTGCAAACAACTTTGATTTTTTTCAATCAGGCAATGAGTTGAAGTCCCACCTACACAACCTTCATGTCTGTTAAGAAACACTATTTCTAGCCCAACCCCTTGCTCTAGAAAGGATCAGCCCTGTCTAAATCAGAATGAGTTTGTCTGCTTCCGGTGATGGTTGGAGTCATGTTTTCTTCCAGCTGCTTAGAAACTCAGAATAAAAAGTTACTTAGAGATCTGAAAAATGTTTGATGCCCAAAAATTCATCCCCTGTATCTCCAATAAATGATATAGTCTTGCCTAACAAATCTTGCTTCTTTTGTGTCACGGCTGCAATGTGGATGGCAGGTGAGGAAGATGAAGATGTGAATCCTTTTGCAAATTCCAGCTCTGAAAGGCAATTTGTTCCAAGAATATCACAATTCTTGTCCATTAACAACAAGAAAGTTGCCCCACTGATTCTGGAGTTGACGTTTAGCGGAGATTCCTGGAAGAATAAGCATAGGAGTTGCTGCTAATCAGAGATCAGGGCTGCGAAGGCCTCCAAATGACACAAGTCGGGAGGTAACTACCAAGTTGAACTTGCTCCACCCAGGTAAAAACGTTAGAGTTTAGCTTTGTGAATGAAATGATACTTTTACTGCATGCACAATTAGCCCCTTGGATTAACAACTTCTTAGCAACTCTGTTTCTTAAAATAGGGAGTTAAGAGTGCAGGCTTTTATCTTATATAATCCTTTAAAAAAAAAAAAAGAGAGAGAGAGAGCGAGCGAGCTCAGACACCTTTTGGGGGTTTAAACATCAAACCTTCAGCCTGAGACCTGTCTTTATCAAAGGAACTAGCAGCTCTATGGAGGGTTTATGTGCTTTAGAGGAATTCCAAATTGCCTGTTGTTTTTATAGACTGCCTACATAACAACCTCCTACAGTATTTAAATTTTCATAATTTTCTACTCCTAATGCGATCTTCACATTTAAATGCACACAGAGTATTTTACATTTATCTATTTAATATCATCGTTATGGCTCCCTTTAAATGCCTGTTATTCAACAACTTATTAATAGTGAATTGTTTTTTGGAACAGAAATGATTTAAATTTAGTGAGTTTGGGGTGATTTCCGCTATTTTTCCAGCCAGAAAAAAAAATAAAGGCAAAAAAGAGTATATTTATAAAACCTGTTTATCTGTTTAACCTCAGCTATATCATTATGATGAGAGAAATAAAGCAGTTATTTGCCCTTTTTTAAAATGTTTGATTTTTAGGCATTAGCAAATATTGCTCCTGTGAAGCAAACTGTTTATTACGAGTGCTTAACAAGTCTTGGTATATTAATAAATATACTAAATAGAGGTTTCCTTCCTCACCCAGCATTTTAAGGCTTTGAAGTATATTCCACAACAACAAAGAGGTATCTTGTTATTGGCAAGGTATTTCCTTGAGCTGACAAATGATGGGGGATCAGAAATGGGCAATGGGTTGTTCCAGGGGCCCAGCAGCAATCTGCGCCCAACCCTCCCACCTCAAAATTCTGATTCAATTGAAATGTAATTTGGTCTATAATTAGGTCTTAATCAAGACCAATGTGTTCACACCTGGTCTACTTCAAGCATGTGATTGTTCCCACTGACTTCCAGCACAACATCTATGAACAGGCTTGACTTGATGGAGGTTTAGTCCCAATGTTTGGAAGCAGTAGTGAATATAATGTGAGCGATGGCAGCAGAGTCTGACATGCATCACAGAATGAGAGACAGAAAAGCAATGGAGGACTACAGTCAGGCAAAGAAAAATTTTAGAATAGCTTACCATCTTTCTTCAAATATAAGACAAGCTTTTTCCCCCCAGTTTCATAGTTAGTAGGGTCGGAAGGGACCTGAGCAGATCATCGAGTCCGCCCCCCTGCCATGGCAGGAAAGAGTACTGGGGTCAAATGACCCCAGCAAGGTAACTGTCTGGCCTCCTTTTGAAGACCCCCAGCCAGCACCACTTGGCTTGGAACTTGGTTCCCAATCCTAGCTGCCCTGACTGCGAAGTTGCACCTCCTGATGTCCAGCCTGAATCTACTCTCAGTCAGCTTATGCCTGTTATTCCTTGCAACTCCTGGCAGTGCTCGGGGGAACAGGGACTCCCCCAATGCCTGCTGATCCCCCCTGGCAAGTTTATTGGTGGCCACCAGATCTCCCCTCTCAGCCTTCTCTT
>NW_017728917.1:9438314-9444749 GCF_001723895.1 Crocodylus porosus
TTATGTATTTAAAAAAGGACTTCTTGTTATCTTTGATCCAGGTGACTAGTCCCAGTTCCATGTCTGCCTTATCCTTCCTAATAGCCCCCCTACAATCTCGAGCAGTAAAGGTATAATCCTCCTTGGTGATGGCCCCTCCCTTCCATTGGGTATATGCCTCCTTTTTGGTTTTGAGACGTTCCTGGATGCTTTTGGTGAGCCATGGGGGCTTTTGAGAACTCTGGACCCCTTTGATCTGCATGGGGACTGTCACCTTTTGGGCTTGTAGGATCATCTCCTTAAGGACTGACCACTCTTCTTGGACTCCCAACTCCCCTCCGGGGGAGGGCCGCACCCAGAGAGTGGTGGTGGATGGGTTATTTTCAACCTGGAGGGATGTGGGCAGTGGGGCCCGCACTGGTCAACATCTTCATCGGCAACTTGGATGAGGGGGTGAAAAGCACCTTGTTCAAGTTTGCAGATGACTCCAAGATGCGGGGAGAAGTGAGCACGCTAGAAGAGAGGGACAGGCTACAACTAGATCTGGACAGGTTACAGAGGTGGGCGTACGGGAATAGGATGGGATTCAATACGGACTAGAGATATGTAAATGCCAAAATGCTGCTCAAACGCGTGTTTGTAAAACACCTCTGCAAAAAACTTGCAGCAATTCCAGAAAAAGCAACATGCAGTAATTCAAGATGAATTAACTGTAGGAATATTATATGCAAATTGCTACATCCATGTGTAACTTCAAGGTTATTGTTTTCAAACTTTCTCCTCACTTCCACGTGCTCTGGGAGAGCAAAGCAGAAAGGGAAAGAGCTGCCAGGTGAAAAAGTTGAGGGGGAAGCAGAAGGCAGAGTGCTACCCAAGCCCCCGGATTTATTTTCCCTCCTATAGCAGGAGGAGCTGTACAAATTCAAGGCAAACCTCCAATAAATGGATTTTATACCTGTAAAATTGTAACAAATTTATCATTTTTCCACATATAGACTCTAATTATTTGGGGGGGGGGGGGTCATCTATTTATTTAAGTAAACTTGGCTATAGTCTCAAGTAAATATGACTACAGTACAGCTGACAAGCAGCGCATACTGGAGCTGGGTGTCATATTTGTTACCTTGGACAATATATTCTCTTTTTTCTGCGTACATTTGTGCAGGACATCAGGTCCCTTGCTGCTGGAAAACCACTGGTCTGTTCATTGTCGCCTTCAGACAGGCTTGCTGGTGGCTCTGCTGCTGAGGAGGAAGACATTGCCAAGGCTTTCCAAGTAGCCCCCATCATGCAGGCTGACCAACCTCACATCGCTTCTATGTTCAGCTCTCCAGTGGACTTCAGTAAATCTTGGACCCTTTTCCATGTACAAGACTTCCCCCGAGGAGATCAAACTCCATCCGGCCTTCCCCATTGCCCTGGGCTCCCTCAGGAACTGCAGCATTGTTAGACAGATGTCATGCTTCTGCTGCTGAAGTAGCAGATCTGATGTAAACGCCTTGGAAAGTTAGGCTGAGCATCCGTACTGCTCTCAGCAAAATCCCTCTGTTATAGAGCTCACCTCCTCTATAACAGCAATGAGGACGAGAGCAAGGCAAGGGACTGTCTACCACATGGGCATTTTCCCCATTTGCCCTGCTACCCTCATGTGCTATACGACGACTTCTCCTACCTGTGCTGTGCAAAGAGACGGGCACATACTGGCCTCTCCCTAATTTATTGTTATCTTAACAATGGGACAATTTGGGACAAGGTGGGAGCTCAAGTTTATTTATCTAACAACCTTGATTTCCAGAAGCTAAATTACATTGGCACAGTAGGATATTTGTAGGTCTATTCAAGGCAGCTCAGCCACCAGGAAAGTTAATATGTGCCTTGCATTTGCTGCCTCTCATTACAAGAGAGGGAAGGGAAGGAGAGCAGGCTGTCACGGTTAGCACACAAGCCAATTTGACTATTACAAAGCTAATTAAATAAGTCTCCTGTACATAATATATATCATCTCCAGATAGCAGCATACTGTTAAATTCTTCATCTTATTAAAAGCTTGCATTAATGCTTTTCCAACATAAATTCCCACCACGGACAGGTACTATTTGAGGAGCCCGACAATAGAACTGACCTAGATTAGGCTGACAGTGCCAAAAGATGCATCACCCATGGCTGTCTTCAAGAGAAGAAGGATGAGGAATATATTCTCCATTATTGCCTAATGCTGATGTACTGGCATTATCTTCAGAAAGCCACTCCTGCCTTGCCTTCTGATCTTTCAGTACAGTAAGTGGCTATCCCACACGGAGGAATGAGATTCTACATTTGCCACATCTTATTTCCTGGTTTATAACTCAACGGTAGTGGGATTTAATGGAGCAACGATAATGGCTTAAATCCGTTGATAAGTCCTCCTATAGTTTACAAAATTACAGGAGAAGTCAGATAATTCCAGTCTATTAAGTTCACTCATTGAGTACGGCATGCTGAGAGAGAAGTTTGCGCTCTTCAGGAGCACAGAAATATGAATTGCAGCTCTTTAAAGAAGACACAGGGCCTGACTCTCAGCTATTCCTTGCCTGTGCTTGGGATGAACGCATTGTAGGACACAGGTGAATGAGAGTAGGATGAAGCTCATTCTGCTCCTATTCGGAGACCTATGCAATGTGAAATCGGGGGGCTTTAAAGATGCTTCTACAAATATTGCTGGGACACGATGGAGGAGCAGAAGTGAACATAGCTCTATAGATGCTTCGACAAACAGCTAATAACCATGTGTCCCCCGCACTGCCAAGCTCCCTTGCAAGCTAAAGCATCCCTAAATGCTCTGACTTAACATGCTGCAATCTATGGACCTAGCAGAGCAGAAAACAGTACAGGGATGCATTTCTACCCTTCAGCTCTGGGGGCAGGGAGCAGTGCTGGCATAGTACCCTTCGTACTGCCTGAGGTTTAGGCACCTGTCCTCAAAAGGCACTCTCAGGGAAATATGTCTATCCCCTCTACATGGCCAGGAACTGGAGCCGAGGCATCCCTAGAGCTAGCCAGGGCTCCTATCAAAGAAACCTTATTCAAAAAGTAACCAGCAAGCAATCTTTTACTATCGCACCACTTCCAATGCAGAAAGCAGAGAGTGCTGAAGAGCAGCAGTGTTTCCAACCCGCATTCCTGAATATTCAAAAGCTATGAAAATAACTTTAAGAGTCTCAGAAAATAGAAATTCCAAATATTAATGGGAACCCTACCATAGACTTGAGCACGGCACTCGCATTGACACGGTGAGATTTCTCGGGCTCAGACACTTGATTGACACTGACGGCTCATTGAAAGCATACGCAATGTCAGTGCAACGGTGTTAGGCTCTTCCCTGACTTTGTAACAGCTCCTTCAGATTTTTTTAACTCCTCCCAGTGACATCCCAAGGGCAATTGTATCGACAGAGTAATATTTCTGTTACAATGTCAGTGTACGAGACCTTCCTTTTGGAGGGGGGAGAAAAAAAAAAGTCTCCCATTGTCCTCGGCACATAGCGGTTCCCGGATACTGTTGTCAATGGAACCACTACGGATGATGCATAATATAAAGTGACACAGCCTTGGCATTCAGCTACGGATGGGTATTTTCTAGTTAAACCATGCTGAATTTTAGGACTTGATTTCCAGGGTGCTTGTGTACCCAGAAAGTCAGTGGAAGCCAAGGAAAACTTTCATTGAAAACCCCACATCTATGATAAACAGGCCCCATTTGCATTTTGCGAGTGGGAGAATGAGGCCGAGGATCTGTGTAGGAGTCACATTTCTCTTTAGTAATTCATTGGAGCATTTCCACTAAAGTGTCCCATGGCAGAACTGACCTCACGGACCTATTTATTTTCACTAGAAAAGGCTACAGAAGAAATGCTCCAGAAGCTCAGTTAATTCCCTGGAAGGTATTCCCTGTTGAAAGAAGTCAGCAGAAGTCACACAGATAGCGTCCTGTCTTCAAAACCCATCCACTAAGAAATGGATGTGCACAAAAGCAGCCTATTCCCCCGATGTCCCAGAGGGGAAGAATACTCTATTGCCACCCACTTTTACTATACTTTGGGGAGAGGGAAATGCGAGAAAGAGAGAAAGACAGAGACAGAGACACAGAGAGAGAATAAAAGACTTGGAATAAAAGATAAATTACCCAGACTCACTCCAGCTTTAAGAAGATAAAGTGAAAATGAATGTCACCATGTGTCACCTACTGATCTCATCTAGTAAGAAGGAAATTCAACATGGATTCAAAATACAGGAATGAAAAACCCACCGAACAAGAAACGGAAGAGGATGGGGGTCAGATGGCTCCTCGGCTGGGATAAATGGTCATGTCTGGGGTCAGTGGAGGATTTGGCCCAAGATCTTCTGAAGATATTTCTAAAATACACGTGCATTCCCAAAAGAGAGGAACAAGATAGATTCTCAGTTACACTAACTAAGCCCCTTGTTTTGCCCCTCTCTCTTATATTTCCACCCATGGCCTTACTGGCGTAAAGCAATCTTAGCCTAAATAAACCGCTGGGCCTGTATTTTAGAGGGGTGCATCGGATTCACTGTGAAAATCTAGGACAGACTTTCTGCCTCCTTTGCAATGGAGGTTCCCCCAAAATGCTTGAATTACCCACAGAAAATGTCCCTAACCAAAAGGAAGAAAAGTGAAGTGACAATAATTCATCATCATAATCTGGTTGATCAGCTGGAGTACAGAAATAAAAATGCTACCTCTTAAAATAGAAGCCTGAATTATCTTGATTTGTACATAGAAATAAGTGACAACAACTTTGAGATAACACTTCTCCTTATCCACATATTCAAACACAAAGTCAAAGTTGAGTGGAAAAAATATTGCTGCCATGAAAGATAAATATATTACTTATATTAGCTAGAACAGGAATATGTGCCACTGCATAAATATTTAAATACAAATTTGGAAGCTGTATATTTTAAGGAAGCCTAGGCCAGTAAGTATCAGAATACAAATTCATGTCCACAATTTATTTTTCTAAAAAACCCTATGAACGCTGTTTCACAGAGCAGACATGGTAATAATTTGCCTATGTTGTAGAGATATTCGTATTGCACTCTGCTCCTTTGCACTCTGCTGTGTTAACATTTTCCATTTGCTTTTAGCCCAGAGAGAAGTAGAACTACCGACTGTAAGCATTTCCATTCAAATTCCTTATATTTCATAAAAGGAATTATATAATTTGTAAGCCTCGTGCCATGACCAAGACAAGTTTTCCCATACAGACTATCAACGCTTTGATAGACTGCCAGCGATTCAGTAGTTTTAGAAGGCAATAAATGGTGGTGCATACTTTGAACTGATGGGAAGGACATGAGGGTTTTTTTCTGCGTACATCTTGGATCGCGTTGCGACAAAATATCACTAAAACTACAGTAGCTGCAGAGAATCTAGGGTTATAAAAACATGGATAAAAAAACCCCAAAAAACTTTGAGAGTTTGGAAGGGAAATCACAGGACAGAAGCCAACCTGTTGCCACTATGCAGTAGGAAGAGACTTTCTCTTTGAGTGCATTAGTCCATCACTCCTACAGGGTTTCTTGCTCTGAAGTAGCTGGCATTGGCCATTCCTCTGGACAAACCCACATATAGACCTGATCTGATTATTTTTTATACAGCTGTTAATTTATAAAAGCCTAATTAAGCCTTCCTCACTGAGGCAACACTAGTAGTCAGCTTTGACTCTGCGAGCCACTGCTTAAGATGACTTACAGCTCTGTCCCAGGGACAGGTTGAAACTGTTCAAACAAAACACCGAGTAACACAGGAAAGATTTAGAAGTAGCCATGACACTGAAATTTAAGGCATGCCAAGAAGGCTGTGATTAAGTTTGTGAAGGAAATCGAGCCTGGCCACATAATTTATAAGCATCAAAACTGGTTAAGTGGGTCTAATAATAAAATGGACATGGAAGAAAATAAGCAGGTCTCCTCCACGTTGACCTCAACCCAAAACATTTAAAAAGGCACTTAACTCAGTTTGGGCTAGATCCAGAAAAAGGGACTTGAGTAACTTGGAGGCATTTGGCTCTGTAGAGGAATCCAGAGCCCTACGTTAGGTACCTTGGCGCCTTATACAGAGCATGGGGAGAGATGAGCAGCTGAGACCAGCACGCAGAGAGAGCAGCTGCTCAGGGAAGCCACTGAGAAAAGCTAATGCCAAAAGGCGGGCAACTGAAGTGACACCCCTCGCTACAGAGCCCCAGGGGCATCTCCGTTCCCTTGGGATTCACAGCCCACAAACCTCTTTGGAAGATGCACCTCTGTCTTCAGAAAGAGGACCAGATTTTAAATGCAGCCACTGATGAAGGCTGTTGCTGCCCTTCCTCCTCGATGAGTACATCAGCAGCTACCGCACGCAGCCGGCAAGACGGGCCCAAGAGGAGGAACGTCTGCTGGGTGGGAGTCCCTTGGGGGA
>NW_017728917.1:9444937-9563797 GCF_001723895.1 Crocodylus porosus
AGTTTGAGACTTGCCTTGGACTAGCACCGAAGGTATGAGACCCAGCCCTAAACAGGTGCCTGATCATTCAGGCGGAAGAGTGAAAGGCAGCTAGATGTGACATTAGCCCTTTGTGTGCTGTCAGCTACTTAAAAAGCTAGCCCAGTGGTGACCTTAGCAAGACCTCCGAGCGCAAGTTAGGAGAAAGATGGTAACTAAACCGAGTACACATAAGTTGAAAGGGACACACTGTTGTGGAAAATGCCACTTAAAATCATACTATGGCTAATGCACTGGATAACTCTCAGAAAAAAGGAAACCCCAATTACATCAAAGAAAGGATTGAACTTCGCACCTGTTTTTTCCAACTGGTTCGAGTGCCAACGCATGACTTTTACTCATTCAACATGCAGCAGTTGCTCAAAAGGAGTGGTTTGCATATGTTATGCATCTGAAAATGAGAGGTGGAAAATGAAAAGGAGTTTTAAGGTATTTGGAGCAAATCCTGTTCTACCTTACTGTTGACACCTGGTTTTCAGCCAGCTTACTTCATGATTGAGGTCAAAACAGAGGCGATTTTGACTTTGTGTCCTTACCTACAAAACTGGCTTGAACAACATATGTCCCTCTACAGGTTTAAACAGGATAACAACAAAGATGCAAAATGCTCTCCTTCCCATTGAGCAGTTAAGCTTGGTCATTAACATTTTAGCTTAAAGGGCAATTTGCTGCCCATCTCTGTGTGGATGGCCTTTTTAATAAATAATGCATGTTGTGTAATGAGGACAATAAAGGCCAAGGTAAAAATGTAAAACATCTTAATGGGATGGCTTGATGAAAGGTCCTCATCACCTTTTCTAAATACTTTATTAACCATCTCCTACTTCAGAGGGATTTTTTTTCCTTTAAAAAAAAAAGAAGTACAGGTTCATAAAGCACTAATAATATGCCACAAATTGTTGAAGGAGCAGAGTTCAGGTGTGTTATTCCAATTGTTCTCTCTGAATGAGAGAGCTTAAGCCCCATGACAAACGCTTAAAGCGGTGCATAAATGATGCACGGGGTCTTGTTCAGGCCATCTACGCTAGGATGATTTTCAGTCTGAGGAAATATAAGATGGCTTCCCAGTTTTCATGAGGGGAACATTTACCTTGCGCACGAAGAATAATGAAGTGAAATAATTGCATTAACTGGTAGCCAATTAACACAGATTATATTTAATTTCTCACTTTTCCATTAGGTAACTATTAAAATATATTTAATCGGCCCATATGAAAACTGTGCGTGATGACACCTTCCTCCATGGCAGGCTCATTTGCAGTTCCACTTCTTTTCTTTACCTCTGTAAACTAGCTCCACTCTGCTCCAAGGTTGGGGAGTGAAGAGTTGGGAATAAGGATCCAACTCATTAGCATAGGCTGCAGCCCTAACCGGGACAGGCACAATTCATCTGCCATGAGAGAGATCACTTCTTCACGTGTTTCCTTCATGCGCCGGGGGGCAAAGGAGTCAGCTGCAGCTCTGTAGGTAGGAAAGCGGACACGGAAATACTATGCTGTCATTTCTTGGCCAGGAGATGAATATTACGTCCAGTAGAGGAGCTCTCCAGAGAACAGCTTGGCTTTCCAACCTGTGTGCTGAGGCCAGGATTCAAGCCCCGAGACAGGTGGCGGATAAGCCAAGCCAAGAGATCCCATGTTATTTAACTCGTGGTATTGGCTCAGTAAGGCTAGCCGGATCAGCAGCTGGCATACTGTTGCTCTCCTTCAGTGTGGAAAGCTTTCATTTAACAAAATTTGTTCAAGCCTGCATTATGGGCATTTATAGATGTGCTCCAGGAGGTGGAGGGGAACGACACTTTAATAAGAGTGCCTCCAAGAGCCGCTCTGATTAAAGTGCCCAGAGCAGCACGTGTATCAGCATCCCTGAGCTGAAAAATGGCAGCAGGGGCATTTTAACAAAAGCTCATTGAACCAGCTTTAGTTAGAGCGCCCCTGCCACCATTTCTCAGCATGGGAGCACCGATACACGTCACCCCGGAGCCTGATGGAGCACAGCAATTACCACGCTCCAGCAGACTTGATTAATCGAGTCTGCTCCAACATGTTGCATCAGAGTAGGCTTTCTGCACGTCTATAGGCGCCCAAATAAAAAAACCCAAAACCATGCTCTCTAGTTAATGGGCATGAAAATAGGCCAATGCACATTTTTCTAGAACCTTGCAATGTCCTATATTTACTGCCCTAGTACTAGAGTTACTAAATCTAGTACTATATTTAAGGCATGTCAACTAAGCACATCAATGCACGTGTAAATGTGATGTACATGACTCAGCCGTCACAGAAACCATGTCTTGCTCTTGCAGGGAAAAAGCTCAGCCCTGCATCCCTACATGGCCGGAGACTCTTCTGTCTGGTCTGTCGGGGCGTGGAGATCGGCTGCAGAGAACTATTGCACACAGTAAATCTCTTGGAAAAAATAATCGGAGTTGCCCTATTAGGGGAAAGGGGAGATTTAATATGGAGCTCTGCTAGTGAGGAAGTGGACATGTCTGAGCCTCCTGTTATTCTGAGGCGAGAAGGGGATGAGGTTTCACCAGGATAGTTTAATGTGCGTAAGTGTATTCAAAGCATGAAAGCAGCTGAACAATATGTGAATTATGAACTAATTGTGGGAAGATGGAAATGAGAAGGTAAATTTCATTTACATTATCTCCTTTTTTTTACGCTTGCTAAGATCTAAGGTAAAGGCTTGGTCTCTTTCTGGTCCATAAAATATGGATTGCTATTTTCAAACTACATCAACACTGCTAATAGCCATCCCCATTAGTCAGCCGTATAATAGCCTTATGATGCTATGAAATATTGACATGATAAAGCAACGCAAGCCAGAGGTCACCGATAGTGCACGCTTTTATATTGACAAATAAATGCAGAATGGTAAATACGCTCCTCCTGCCACCTTTCTACTTGACTGACAATCTATAAGAAGTTAGTGCTAAATTGCAGAGCTCTTACTCACCCTTGAGAGCGCTAACTCAGGCAAGGAGTCCCACTGAAGTTAATGGGATTACTCTTGTAGCTTCTCTTCAATGGCAGGAAGGCTTCCAGCAAGCAATCTGGCTATTAAAGAGCTAGTGCTGGGGATTTCTGAGCAGGTCAAAACCAGCGCAGATCTACTGCTCGTGGAAACAGGATGCAGGGAGCCTGCCGAGCAGGTGCAGTATCCCACACAATAGCCAGCTCTAGACATTTTCTCGGTATGGACAGGGCATTTTCAGGGCAGGGGAAACAGGATGGCAGGGCTCATGGAGACCAGGCCTCTTTCAAAACACACGCTCTATAGAGGGGCGGCTGCGACCAAGCTCCCGCAGACCAACTCCTTGCTACAACAGCTTCAGTAAGAGGTCGCTGCAATGTACTCATTCACTTCCACGGGTCCCATCTGCTAGGAAGAGGATGCACCATCTGCCCTAACTACTCTACGGCAATTGCACCCACAGACTAAAGGAGTTATCCGTCTTGCAGACTTACCACTGTACTTCAAACAGCAACTCTCGGTCTCCGTCGGCCATCCGCAAATTGATCTTTCCATTTGGAAAAGAAACACCACATGCGAGGAAGCGCAAACAAGGGTAACCAACAATTTAGGCTGGGCAGTTCTCACCTGAAAGGTTGTTAGTACCGCCTGTTTGAAGCCCATCTTTCCACTCGAAATGCAATTTGCTGTGCATTTTATAGGATTGATTTTAGACATTTTCACGGTGCATCAGCACCTCCAAAATGTAACAGCTTGCTCACGAAGCGGTGCTGACCGATCAGTTAACAGAATACCTTCTTAAAGCATTACGCTAGAAACCGTCCAGCTAAATCTATCCACATCTCTCACAGTTCAGACTCTCCGAAAGCCAACCCTTCCTCTTGGTCCCAAGAGCTTCAACACTCATCCCTGCCCTGATTATCTCCTGGCTTCGTTATTGCAATTTCTCGCGCTCACTGATAGCAGCATTGCTCCCTACGCCCTACCCAAAGTTCACCCAGAAAAATCAATTTCATAGGCTGTCATTCAGACCTGGTCAGCTGCACTGCTTGAATCTCTCCAGGGGCTCTCTTCCCCACCTACTGCTTCAAGTTTTCCACATTGCTAGGAATATATTGACTCTATTCCAGCTTCCCAAACTTTCGCCCTCCTCTTAAACACCAATTACAACCATAGATGCAAGAGAGTCACACACCCCCTGTACACATATATCAACTGCAAAGTTAACCCCCCCCGCTAGGACCTTCTGTCTTCATCTTCTAGAGACAAAGCTCAACATCAGCTTCTGCATCCTTGTAGAGCCCAAGTGTAAAAATCAGATACCACTGCAAATATTTAGACCCTACCCTTCATTTACTAGCATGGTAAAAATGCTCCTGGCCCTGCAGTTTTCTAGACTGCAGGAATTATTTCCACTGGATGCGAGGGGCTGCGACATGTGAAGCAGATCAATCTTTGTACAGCTGAACTCAGCTCACCCAGATTTGGCTGCCAGAACAGGCCATTGCAGCCAGAGAGATGTCATTCAGGACTCCTTAGATGATGAAACCTCGTTATGGAAAAATATGGAGCAATCCAGCTAGAATTCCCATTAGCGGGGTCCAAGGATTGATTCCAGATCCTGCAACTGTGTCAGTCTATGACCTTGGCTAAGTCCCTTATACTCTCTAGGCCTCAGTCTCCCTAACTGAAAAGTGGGGAGCACCCACTTCCCCCCAGAGCCATGACAT
This sequence comes from Crocodylus porosus, assembly GCF_001723895.1. Taxonomy (NCBI): domain Eukaryota; kingdom Metazoa; phylum Chordata; order Crocodylia; family Crocodylidae; genus Crocodylus; species Crocodylus porosus. The sequence goes on from NW_017728917.1 coordinate 9,449,686, forward strand.
GATATTTAAGCCACGTACAGATGAAACTCTGCTGATGTTTGTAGCATGATCTGCTCCTGCCTCCTTCCTCCCCAGACTCTGGAGCTGCAGTTTCCAGCTTCTACAGCTTCTGACTCAGGCCGATGAAGAGCTGAACCCACATGCTAACAATATCTTCTAACGAAGCGCTTCGCTTCTTACCCTCCCTAAACAAATGTCCGTCTGATTTTCCTCTTGCATAAATAAATGGCTGTTGCCTGGTTCTCATTCCCCTAAAATCTGCAAAAGTCCTTGCTGCTTTGTGCTCAGTCCTGCACACAGGCCTTTCCTCGCTCGCGTACTCGCACCGTCTCATCTGCAATTCCTGCCTACCTGAATTGCTGGGCCAGACCCCTGGCTGGTTCACGGTACCTTCGCTGGAGATGCAGCCACTCATGCCAGCTGAGGATTCAGCCCATTGCCAAGTGCTCTGGGTGCACGCCTCCGTATCTGGACCAGACCTATAGTCCCTACAGACTGTGGATCTCTCCTCTCTCTCTCGGCTTCACATCGAGGCTTTCAGGGGAGAGTACGATATAGGACAGGGTCCACCCTACTTGCCTGCTCCTTTTCCCAGCCTCCCTGTATCTCCTATTTATTGCCTGCCACAACTTTGATGTTGTCTGTTGGGAGTGAAAGGAAAGAGGGGGGCTCCTTGGCCCAGTAGCTGCCCATTCAAGCAGGCCAGCACCCCATCGTCCCATACAGCACTCCCCATTTAAGGGTTTGCTCTCACAGGTTTCTAAGGGCTTTGGCTATTGCAGGCTAGGCCCCCTTTTCAGGGTTCAGCCTCAATATACCACTTTCTGCTAAAAAAAAAAACAAACAAAAAACCATGGGGCTGCTGTCTCCTGGCCCCTGTAACGGGGCACACCCTGGTTCATGCCTTCCGCCGCCCCTAGAGCTACAACCCAGTCCTCCAGTTACAAGTCCAAATTGAACCAAAACACTAAGTAGCTCCTTCAAAACAAAACCAGCTGTCTTCCTCCTTGGGTAAATGCTGGTCGCAGGCCTTACCTTCCTGGGGGCCTTCCCCCCAGCTTCCCTGGGCAGCTTGGATGCCCATCCGCCTCCGCCAGCACCTGCTCTCTCGAGACCCCCTCTCCCTGCTGCCCAGGCTCCCTGCTCAGCCTGAATCCCTCAGTGTAGTCTCCTTCCCCACACCAGACCGAGTCCACCCACCCCCAGTCATCAGGTGCAGCTAATTGCTCCATTAGCTGCCTGGTCTCATCAGTCCTGAGCTGGATGCACCTGCACTAGTTTCCAACTGCCTTTTCTGCAACCCAACTTTCCGACCCTCTCAAGCCCCCCATCCCAAGTGTGGCAGTGGTTTCCTGTTACAGAGAGAAAGCAATAAAGCCACAGAGAAGCTTAATGGAAAAAGCTGAGAGATCACAAACCAAGGACTGGGAACTTAGCAACTTTAGGACCAGATCAACTGGCCCAGCTTTCCCCCCTGGGACCCTGAGCAGGACTCAAACCACAGCAGCTTAGCCTACCTTGGGACAGTGAACACATGGTGTGTACCCAGGTCTTTCACAAGCCTAGCTCTGCGCTAAGTACCAAGGATCCACAAGCAGCCCCATGGTCGGGAAGGCTACAAGTCCTGAAAAAGAAACCAAGGGCAAACCAGAACGAACCCTCTGGCTCACGATGAGAGTTGCAACTTGGCTGCACAAGCAAATGGTTGCAACAAACTGCCGAGAGGAAGAAGTGTGATCAGCAAAGGGGATCAGGAGAAAAAAAAGGAGCTTCCTGTTGCCTGGTACTAAGGCTATGTCTGCACTGCTGCTGGAGGTGCATTGCACACGCACACAAGCTTGATTTAACTGGGCTAGTTCACGTGGTGGTAAGAATGCCCCCAGCAAAATGGGATTCAGCCCAGAGCTGAGTGGACGTAACATCCCCCCTTAAAGACTGCTCTACTGCTACTGCGTCGTGGTTCAAAGAGCTGCGCCATCGGCAGAGGCTGAGAGCAATTCACCGCTATAGCAGGCACACACAAGCAGCAAGCCACTGATGTCTACGTACTAGACCCACCTCTCCAAGCATCACTCTAGACTGGTGGATGACGTGTACATAAGGCTGCAAATGATAGCAACGTTAAATGAGATGCTGTGGCACCAGGCGACAGAGACAAATGGACCATTGAGAACATGTGCATGGATACCGCTCAGTACCAATTCCCTTTCCCAAGGCCTAACTCAGGACGGACACTAGCACACATGCCTAACTCGAAGAGGGTTTACCTTCGCTTGCTTTCAGTGACGTTACAAGTCTCTATTGGAGAGACATCCTCAGTTGACTTAGGCATAAGCACACGCATAGATGTGCTTGTGCTCGTTTGAGCCCAGTACTCTTTCCTGCCATGGCGGGGGGTCGGACTCGATGATCTGCTCAGGTCCCTTCCGACCCTAGAAACTATGAAACTATTCCTGAACCTTAACTTCATGGATTTAGTCATTTCTCACAAGCTACACGGAAATGCCACGTACTAAAGTTGCTTGGTGGAATGACTGATAAAAACATGAAAAAGTATGAAAAATATGAAGAGAAAAAGAAGAAAGTTTTCACCACGATGAGGGAGGGAAACGGGATGCTCCAAAACTTATCTTCTGCCTATTTACCTTGCTGTGGAAACTGCAGCAACCTTTCAATGAAATCAGGTTAAGCCGAACACCGCCATCAGTTTAATTAGTTCCAAAGTACTGGCACTATAAGAAGAGGCATCAGACAAAACTTCAGCACCCGATCAAATGCACAGCTTTATCTGTCTCCAACGCGAGCCTTTGCTGCTCAAAACTCAAAACTTCTTATCGCGTAGAGCTAATTTGGGATGGTAAGTGGATTGACTGACCAATTTGTGTTTTAAGACTCTAATCCACATGTGCTATACTTCACAGTGCTCCTCGGTGAACTCCTCACCTCTCGCTGGAGCTTTCTATATGAGCTGTCTTCTGTGACAAGAGCAGGGAAGATGCAATGAAGAGTTAAAAGTGAATCTCCTGCCTCTTTGAACTGTTTTCTCAGTACTGCGTGTACACAGATACACTTTTGATGTGTTAACTAGAAAATCTGACTGAAAAAGAACAAAGCAGCTGTCACTGAAAGGAAGACACTGACGAAGAACCACACAGCCTTTTATTGAAGAACTGTCAAGATTGATCCTACAGCACTCAGTTTGTCTGTAGTATTTATCAAAGACCTAGATCAGATGAAGGAAATTAAAAAAAATAATAAAAAAATATATATTCTATCCACTGGACACTTATTAATGGCATCTGAAAATGTATTACATTTAAAAAAAAACACCTATGAGATGTTTTTAACAGTTCAGGGGCTGGAATAGAGATGGGGTGGCATTTTGCACGAGTCCCAACAAATACCAATTTGTCAGTGTTGATCAAACCTCATTTAATTGCTTGGAAAGTTTTTAAGGAGCAGACATGCTCAGTTAGAAATTATTCAGTACTGAAAACTTCAAAACCAGTTACATCTAAAAGAAAAGCAAAACGCTCAAACTCTTTCAAGTATTGTCATTTATATTACAGTAACGCCCAGAGATCCCAACGGACGTTATGCCGTGTCGTGGCAAGCGCTCTGCCGAGTCCGTGAAGAAAGTCCATGTCCCAAGGACCTTGCAGTTGAACCGAGACTAGACAAACAATGGGTAGAGTATGAAATGCAATACAGAATGCAGAGTGGAAGTAAAAAAAATGGAAGCCTTCAGTATTCAATGCCTTAACTACAAAATTATGAAGTCAGCTGTGGTGACGAACGTGTGAGAAAAGAGAGTTTCCTGTGTGACGGGCAATGATCGCCAATTAAAAAGACGCTTTGCCAGTAGCTACCAGGGAGAAATACAGAAGCCCCCAGTCCCTGAAAGAGTTAACCCCCCTCCTGCATCACCCTCACCCACATGGTAAGGGTAAGAAATAAGTCTAGTGACTGTGCATTGTCTCTTAGCAAAGGTTGACGGTTTAATGATAAAGACCGAAGTTGCGAGCCAACAAGGAAAGTCTTTGTACACGACGAACATTTATTATAAAAAGGGTCAATGATTCTTTAAAAATAATAATAATACTTTACCTTTCTTCCAAAGATCCCAAAGCTCTGCACAAACATCGACTAAGACTCAAAAACTCCAGGAAGAGACTAACATACCTACTGTCGGTGGCTAGACGAGAGCATGAAGGCCTTGCTATGTATCAGCAATGCCCCCTAGTGAAGACACCACTTATAAGAATTGCTTTGCAGGGATAGTTGAACTGCTTCCTCAGCTGAAATACTGGCAAAAGGATCGATTGTGTCAAATAAGCTGCACCTACATGGGATTTTCTGCTACCATGCCCATGTCAGTAAGAGGGGTGATTTTTTTTTTCCACCTTCCTAACCACCATAGCTAAGCTAGCAAAACACTGAAGTGTAGACTTGAACGGTACGTTAGGGAGGAGTACAGCTCAAACACGGAAAGACTTGCTCAACAACTGCTCTTAAGAATGTCCTCTTTCCTGACCAAACTACATATATGGTAGCAAGCTTCCCCTTGGGAACGCAAGGCTTTGTGCCAGTGAATGGCCATTTGGACAGCTGCACTGCCACTTATTCAGGACCGTGTCCCAGTTCCATCCCGAGTTGCTCCAGGTGTTGCAGAATGAACACATTTATACATGCAAAGGTGGAACTCCTTCCGAATCTCATTTTGTGGCAATGCATGCAGTCACACAGCGAGCCACTACGAGGAGTCCTGGCTGTCAGCCCTCTGGCTCTCATGACTAGACATCCCGCTTAAATAGCGTCCCAGATTGTCATGGATGCAGACCTTGTAACGCAGCACCTGTTGGCCTTCTATAAATAATAATACCACAGACATATTATGCACACCTTCAAAAAGCCTTGCAAAAATGACTTCTTTGGGGGGGTTTTCCATTATGTTGTACAATATATTAACGCAATTGAGGTGTAATCTAAAATGCACAGCATCTCGCCACGGCTCCTGATACAGGCACTCAAACAACGCACGTCTAAAGAAAAGATCAGAGGAGCAGCCGCAGCGGTTCCGCATGCACGCACTTCCTACTGGAGAACGGTAAAGTACCTGAGGATAACTCACGTGCCTACCTGCCTTCTTGAACAGTTTGGCACTAACCTGTGCTTTTACGAATCCCCTGGGAAGTGTCCAGGCTATTGAATCGAATGCAGGAGCAAAGCCTGAGGTTGCAGTTTCCTCAGGACAAGAAGGCACCGAGGGCCACCAGCACAATGCCACATACACTTATGAATGCCGATAATGACTTAAATCATACTTTTAGAAAGCATGCCTTCTGAAACCTCCCAGGAGAGATTTTTGGATGCTTAAAGGGGAGCGTCTCTTTCTCCGTAGAACTGGAGGAGCTCGTTAAGAGCCAACCCTGAAGTTCCTCATTTACATGTTGCTAATGCACAGCTTTCTCCAAAGCCAAGTTGGTGACATGGCTCAATTATGACCAAGAGCATGAGGATTTGGTCACAGGGCCAGGCATTTGTTCACCCGCGAGGATTCGAATGGAGTAACACTGGCTCACATCCATTGACGATTCAGCCCACAGATTTTTTTTTTTCTTCCCTTGAGAAACACATAAGGCTCTGACAGACGTAGCCCAGTATCAAATGCACGTGCTGCAATACACAATGAAGATACAGCTTTATAATTTTCAATTACACTTTCCCTGCAATGATGTTAGTGAATCTCACCCAGAAGTAATTTATTCAGTGAAGACGATATAGAAATCTTTTGATGAGTGTCACTTTTCCATTTAGAGTTGCACCAAGATTTTGTTGGATAAGGTGCCTTTTCTTTCCTGATGGCATATTTCATAGTTTGTTTCAGTCCCTTACCTCATTCAGCATGCTGTTTCTACTTTTTAATATACTTCCTAACAAAACAGAGAGGGGCCACTCCAGTAGGTCTATTCAGAGAAAGTGCTTGCCATTCACTGCCAGAAATCCTGAGATATATTTTGTATTTAGTTTAAGAATACTTTTTTTTTTCCTTTTTCAGAACATGAGAGCTAGAGCCAAATAAGAAATGGCAGCCTTCTTTCAAGGCAAGTTTAGAGGAAAATGTATCAGAGGGCTCACTGGGGATCTTTTCCTTTCATGTAAGTAAATAGTTCATTTACAAGAGCTTTTTCAATGGAAAAAAAAACATATCCAATACACCAGAGCATTAAAAGTCAGTCATATAGTCACATGTGACAAACTGAAAGAATAAATTCCAGGATATTTCTTTTCATAAAGATACCAAAATACTTGGATATTATTTGCAAACAGAAAAAGAAATACAAAATAAAAATGAAGAAACAGCTTACTTGTACAGTCGTGTTGCTTTTGGTCTAATTTCAGACAGATACAATAATTGATTGCTTCAAGTCTAAGGAGCAACTGGAAAATGGTATAATGGGATCCTAGATGAGAGATTTAGCTGGGCAGATTGACAGTAAGGATTTTGCAAGACATAGAATATGAAGACATAGAAAGGGGTTTGAGTTGACAGAGATACCTCTCTCATGGATCTCAATAATAGGATGTTGTCAATAGGATTTGAGAAAGGAAATGGGATAGAGATTTTGGTGGTTGGGGATTTGGATTCAGAGTTTCAGTCCTGTTGAGCTGGAGCAGAGTGCAGGGCATCTACAAGCCAAAGTCAAAGAGACAGGCTGAGATTTCATTTTGGACAGAAGGAGACAAGCAAGAAGCAAGGTCTCTGAAGTCTAGCCCCAGTTGCAGTTTAAGGAAGAGATTACCTTGAGCTAATGTAGGGACAAGACAAAGCAACCATAGACTGAAACCTGTGGGCTCCACCCATAATTTTTAAGGTTTCTCTGAATGACCTACTGAATAAGTAATAGGGAGGGAAAAGGAGAACCAGGAAGAGGACAGAGTTATGGAAGCCAAAAGATGGCAAGGTTTCAAGAAGTGAAAAGTCATTTGAGTCAAAGGTGGCAGAGAGGTCAAGGAAAATGAGGATGGAGTCAAAGGTGGCTCCCTCATCTTTGACTCGGAAGAGGCTTTTAGAGGTTTTGGCCAGGGCAGTTAGAGTAGACTACAAGAGAGGGAAGCCAGATTGGAGAAGAAGAGGGGAGAAACTAGAGACAGTTGTACACAACACGTTCAACAAGCCCAGAACTGGGACTTGGGCCCCCCTCTGCTCTGAGGCCTTGTAGCTGGTGTCACTTATCTTGTGTTATGGCACAGTACGGTACATACTTCCTTGGTCCCCAGGCTGTGTGTCCTTGTTGTGTTAGACAACCAGTTTGCCTTGAAGGCTGTGATCTTGTGTTACGGCATGCCAGCCGCAATTCTTAGGCTATGTCCATCCATTGGTCTTGTTGTGTTACACAGCCGGTCTGTTTCCAGGGCTATGAGCAGCTTTGTGTGGGTTAGACCCAAGCTCTTTAGAAATCAATTAAACCCCACTGCCCATCTTGAACCCTTATAATGCACACACGCGCGCGCACACACACACACACACACACACACACACACCCCTATAAGCCAATTCCCAAAAAACAGAACTTTAAATACCATTTCAAAGCCAGCAGTTGGGAGACTTAGTGGGGGCAAGACAAGACCCATTTTTCTTTTAAGGATGGAAGGAACAAAATCATATTTGAAATGTGATGGCCAGGAGAGAGTGGAAGCTGGTAAGAGTGGGCTCCGAGACGGTCCACACAGAAGATGGGGTGGGCTGGGGCAAATGGCAAGGTGAGATGGCAGTGGGAATGGCAACAGTAAGCAGCAGAAAAATGGAAGAAAGAGCCAGGGGCAAGTAGAGGGATGATGGTGAAGGGAAGAGGATGGAATCGGAGACGCAAAGTGAGAGTTCAGAGCCACAGGTGAGTGAAGAATGGCCAAAAACAGGTTACAAAAAATTCACTCTGAATAATTTACTTAGCTCTGTTCACTAATTAAGATTTTCTTCCTCTGGCCTCTGAAGAATGCTGCTTCTGCTGGGCTTTTCTGCAGTTCCTTACAGCTACATTTCTCTTTGCACTTAAAAAGTAAATCAAAGCCTATTAGCAACTTGCAGCCTGCCACGCCAGTCCTTGCAGTTCCCTAAACTGCCAGCTTCCACTAGCGAATGCAACTGGAAAGTTGCAAAGAATTTGTTTCTTTCCTGCCAATTTTCCTCTGGTTCCTGGCTCAGCCTCGAGGATGCAGTTCATGTGCAAGTCTTGCGATAGGTTGTTATAATTAAATAGTCTACAAGCATAGAGATGGTCCTTGTCCCTTTCAGCTGGTATCCCAACAGCATTCATCTTGGCTTCCTTCAGTTTAGGCAAAAATGTCCCAGCCACATGCACAGCTGTAAAAGAGACAATACATGAAAAAAATGCCACCCAGAAAGAAGGTATCACTATCCCAATTTCCATCCTTTAGGAAAACGTGTATTTGCATTACACTAATGCTCGTCAGGAGAAATATGGATGTATGGCAATCACAACTGGGGACCAATAGGAGTCCAAGTAATGTGCTATCTGTCTCCAGCACAGGATTACTGGATTTCCTCCAGAATGGATTGATGGGACATCATGATGGAATAAAGAATAAATAAAAATACTAGTATTAGGAAACCCGCACAACGAGCCGAAAGAAGACAGGTGAGAAAGATCAAGTGCATGAAAAAACCCCTCAAACCACTCATATGAAGAAATACAGAACCAAAAAAGTGATAGTTTACCTGAGACGAGACAAGCGAGAAGGGTCAAGAGAGGAGTCTGTAAAAGAAAGAATGATCTCGAGAAAGGCAGTCCGGGCTTTCTGGCTTTGTCATCTCAAAACCCAAGACCAAAAGATATCGGATTTACCCAAAGAATAAAAGAGACCTTCAATGAGACTGAAAGGCAGGGCATTGACAAATCAGTACAAGCCAAGAAGTTTTCTCACATACTCAACTATGGAAGACACCATCATGGAAGAAGTCATTGAGGCAAGGAGAGCATCACCAAAATGTAAGGAGGAGCTGGAGCCATATATAAATATCACAGATAGCCAGAGTTACCAGAAATAACAACTAGTTTTGGAACCTCGGGTGGATTCGAGGTCTCTGGCCCCGAAACACAATTTTTTCTGCCCTCTGCTCAAGACTTTGAAAGACTCGCACGTCTTCCTCTCAGCCTCGAGACTAAGTCACAAAACACAGTGAGGAGGAGCACCCGTGCACTTTCGGCAGGAACAGTTATTCAAGGACCCCTGAATGCGCCCTGGGTGTTTATTAAGTTGAATAGCCCTTTGTACTTCAGGGCTTCGGCCAAGTTCTAGCTGGTAGAGATGAAGATGAATGTAGGAGGCGGATAGCCCACGTCTGCCTACTGTGGGCTTCTCGCACTTCCCCAAGCAGCAACTGGTGCTGGCCCCTGAAGGAGACAGGACACCTTGAGGGAACCTGTGCCTCATCCACCCTGGCTGGTCCCAGGTGCCCCATACCGGAGGAGAACATGCGCTGCCCTCGAAGCAGCACAACTGCAGCAGATGGATGGTCCTGTCCACAATGAATGATTGCTCCCTGCAAGCCAGCACTTACCAGCAGCACCGTCCCCAAATGTGTCCAGTGCACTCGGAAAGGAGATTTGCAATTCTGGTTCCCGATTTCTTTCCCTCAAACAATCTTTCCCTCAGGCAGCAGGAGTCTCCAGCCTTTATTTGGCTGAAGATGTAAATATTTGGGCACTTACAGATTTGAAATAGATGCATTTGTTGGAACATTTACCACCTGCTATGTAAAGTTAAATCCATGTATTGCAGAAAACAACTTCTTTATCATGTTTAGTCTAATGTCAGATTACACCCGGCTCAATGCCTACAGGCTTTTGTTGCTTATGAATCAGGTTTAGCATAATTATGCCTTTAAGGCTCAATAGTGGTGTATAGCTGGGAGATATGCGGTATGGACATACAGAGATGCACCGTTCCAGCAGGATCTCCAGGAGAAGGAGGATCCCAGCCGTACCTTCCCAGCCCAGAAAGATGCGATTCCTTAACTGCTCTTCCTTAGAGACCCTTAGAAAGTCATGGATTTTAAACCAGCTCTTGGCTCCAGTGGCGCAGTGAACTCAGCAAATTTGATTCACCCTTCCAGCACAGCTCCTTTATACCACTGCAGAAGTCAACCACAAGGAGAACTTCACATTGCCACAGCAAGGTACATGGGCCTTTTGTTGGCTCTATGCAAGAGAAGCATGAATTTGCTTCCTGCACCACAGCATACTGTTTTTCTGCATTTCGTGTCTCATTTATTTCATGCAGTTCACACTGTGCAAGAGCTTTCTTGCCCTCGGAAAACAGAAGACCCTTGAGGAAGCACAAACTCATGTACATTGAAGCGGTGGCCTACCAGAGTCACCAGCAACCAAGTCTATGCATTGAATGGCACAGTTTTGTGCTCTCTCTTGCTTATTGTTTTTGTAAAGGATCTCAGGTGGCAGCTTGATCGGACTTGCACCGGTAACCAGGACGGGTAGAGCAAGCCGGTATAAACACCAGCTCCTTGGCTCACTAGACAGCGCATCACGAGAAGGCAGGATAGATTTGCACCTTATAGGCTACAAATATCACATTTGTCCTGGGAGAAATGTGATTGTTCAGATGTCCATGTCTGTTGTCCGAAGACAAACCCTAAAAAGGTTCATGGGATAAGAAGTGTGAACAGTTTGTACCGAGACAAAGCGTGATCAAATGGTTGTCCTGGAATAGCATAACTGAATCAATAGCAGAGGAGAGAGAATGCATTTAGCTGCTCACTAAACCTTGATTGGGAGAGCAATGTGTGTACAAGCCAATCTAAGGACTTTTTTATTCCAGGACAAATGCATTATCTATTTTTAACCTATACTTAGCTCATAAGGTGCAAATCTACCCTGCCTTCTGACAGACTTCAGGCTACCTCTCTCTGCTAGTGTATCACTAGCCAACTTTCACCGTCCTGGTCCGTTAAACAGTCTCTGACTTAAACGGAAGCCGTTTTCTCCTTCTAGGTTTATAAAAACATCAGAAGAGCAAGTAACTTCCTTACAAGGAAATGAATATTCTTCAGGCATGTAACAAGAAGGACCGGCACCCTTTCCAACACCATCCTGCAGAGTGCTGTGGACGGACGAAGAGGAGGAAGACCTGAGACAAGCTGAACCACCAACAAAGACTGGATGGGATTCAACCTGACCGATTGTACAGGGATTGCAAAAGACTTGGAGGAAAGTTATTGCTGCATCAAAGGTGTCCCAATGATCGGCACAGCCTTGGGACTGACTGACCCCCGTAGGGAATTCCTAAACAGTTCAATATTAATTTTTGACAAATGTATATTAATATTGCTGATTAATACACAAAACCAGTTCACATTTCAACCCATGTGCTGCAAACAGTAAAATGAATTATTCAATCTGTTGACAGCTTCTTAGATATGCAGTAATTTGACAACAGATCATGACTTAAATCATATAGTAACTAATATAATGGGAATGTGGTATTTCCACCCCCATCCCTGCCTGCACACAAAAGCAAAACTTTACAAAGTCTGAACAGCAGAAGCATTGAGGGGTGGCCGTAACATTCAAATATTCTGATCTAAGCCTTCTAGGAAAGGAAAATGTCTCTCTAAACTCGAACCGAAAAGGTAAGATAGATACTTGAACAGAGCTGAAGGGCCTAGAGAACATGGTGTCCCATTTGTACTAACACCTATAACTATGGCTCTTGATATCCTGATGTTTGAGCAAAATTGCTCAAATGTATCCTTGCATTCTCGTGCACTTGTAAGGATGACATGACACGAAGCTTCACCGGGACTGAGCTGGGATCCAGTTGCTAAAAACACCTTGTACATAAAGAAGTCCTACCTGCTCTTTTACATCCATAGTGCACAGCTCATCATACACTTCATTTAGAAAGCATCTTGACACAGCTCTGGCAAGTCACTGAAATACAAGAATAGCAGCAAACTGCTCTGGATGTCCCTTTAAGTGTGACTGTATTTGCACACACATATACACACACGTTATACCCAGACACGCACATTCGCTAAAGAAAACGTACGGATACTTAATCATTTTTCTGTCCTTACAGACCATTCAAAAGCCAAAGCCATGTAAAACCATCTGTTTTGGAGGCTCTATTATGAAACTCAGACCATGAACCTTGTGAATAAGTTTTTGCTAAATCTTCTAATTTCAGGAACCTTTCAAGTGGGCCTGCATTTAATTTAAAGCAAACCCGCATAGCTATATGCACGTGCACTGAACGTCACAAATTCATGTCTTTGGTGTTCAGTGTGATACCAAGTGATTTTGCTTTCAGATGTGGGGATTGAGGCAGATGTCAAAAAAAAAAAAAGCTCTAGAAGTTGGTACAAACCTACATAGCTGTACCCCAAAGAAAGTGTTTCTATAGACACACTCAAAGCAAAGCAAGAGTTGTGGGAGATGTATTGAAAGCTATGTTTGTAAGATATATGGCATCAAAGAGAACAAGTCTGGCTAGCACCAGAGAGACTGGTGCCAACACACATGCACTTGGGGCCACTGAAGTTGGCTATGTTGCCTCATTTCCAAGGTTGGGCCTGCACAGCTGGAACAAGGATTTCCCATCTCTGGCCTAAAGACAGTTCTTCGAGGTTGGCTTTCCTACAAGTACTCTAGAGCCAAAACTACCCAAGCATGGGGGAATCAATAAAACGGGCTATCATAGGAATCAACATTATAAGGAAAAACCTGCCCTAGGATAAAACAAGTGTCTTCATTTGGGCAAATAGTGCCTCCAACTTTTGGTCAGTACGTCACAAGACCCAGACCCATTTTTACTTTCAGGGCCTTTTTTTTTTTTTAACTACTGTCTTCTCCAAACTGTATTTCCTTTGATTTTGAGCATTACAATGAACTAAGCCTGAGTATGAGATTTTTCTCAAAGCCTCCCAAATTATACCAGGGGTTGAAACTGTCTGTTTCTAAAGTGCGACTGATAACCAACTTTACCTTTCAGAAACTTTGGTTAGAAGTCTGCATTACAACACCAACCTTTTTCCTTTTCTTTTTTTTAAAACTTATTACACACTATAATTAAGTGCTATGTAAAGGCGTAGCTACAAGGACCGACAGACAAAGCAGCCTCTATATTGGAGAAACATTTTAGAGGATTAAGTATGCTGTGTGTTCTTAGACCAATGCTTGAGAAAATACCTGTGCAACCACCTTCCTTCCTATAACTCCATTAAGATGTGGATGGACTCTGTGGAAAGCTCCTCATAATTCCTATGCATAGCTGAAGCAATGTAGTCAATATGTTATTGAGGAAATGAGTCTGTGTCAATACTTGTGTTTAAATATTTATCAACATGTACCAACTTCTTGTCTGTTATTGAAACAATGGGATGCGTCAAAGATTAATCTTTCATTGAAAAAAATTCAGCGAGGAATTCTTACTCTGTTTTCCAATTCCTATATTCTTTCTGCTCTTGTCTATGAGCAGCAAGTAAATGGAACTGGCCAAAAACTGGGGTTTTTTATCATTTTTTTTCATTGAAAACGTTTGGGGGGAGGGGGGGGTTGTTTTTGTTTTTTTTTTTTAAGAAACCCCCCCCAAAATTGCAGATTTTTTTTTAACTGAAATTTTCAGCACCCACACCCCCCTCCCAGGAATACAGGGACAAAAATCTAAAATTCGCAGGATGAATCAGAAATATAGTCATGAAACTAAAAAGATTGCAAGGCATTCTTAATCCAAAGCCTGTTGGGAGAGAAGTCATATTAGCTGCAACAGCACTTGTGAGGTGCTCAGCGAGAAAGAGGAACATAAAGGGGGTGAATTCATGGGCATACTTCCATAGAGATCAAATGAGGGGTACCGCTCTTCCTCATTTTCCAGGGTCTGCTCTGAACAATCACTGAAAAGATGACAAAGAGCAACCACAGAAGAACCTGTCCTAAAAACTTCCTAGGAAAGTTCTTTAGAGAAATGGCTTGAGCCACTCTCAGTTTTGGGGGCGGCTTTGGCAAGTTCTTCTGTGGTTGCTCTTTGCCATCTTTTCAGTGATTATTCAGAGCAGACCCTGGAAAATGAGGAAGAGCAGTACCCCTAATGATCTCTATGGAAGAAATATGTATGTTGCTTAAAAGCCCATTTACTACAAGCATGCCTTAAAAATTTGACTATTATAATGCTTAACACATGCCTAAATGAAATAATCATGAGATCATATTCCTGGAGCCCTTCTTTCTTACTTAATTTTTTGCTAACCCTATTTCTTGCATCATATAAAATATTAGGCAATGAGCCTGTACTTGTGCCCAAGCTTAATAGTAACTATGTGAAAAGCCCTGTTGAATTGAATAGGACCAATTACATATTTTAAATCGATTTTGCACATAAATGGGTTAACAGATTATAAGCCTTAGTTTATAAATTCTTTCCAGCCAGGGCTGTTGTCTTGGAAGAATCCTTTTAGATAAGCAAACAAATCACACATTTAGTAAAGGAGCTAATTTGCACTTTGAAGCGTCTGTGTGTAGGCCTATTAGAATCGTACAACATTAGGGTTGGAAGGGAGCTCAGCTAGTCCAGGGATGGGCAATTATTTTGGCTGGAGGGCTGTTTAATAAGCTTTGGTGAGCTGTGGAGGGCCACAGCAGTAGCCCTGCCCCTTGACAGGTGTCCTGCCCACTAATTGTCATCTTGGGACTGGAATTCCCACCCCCCCCAACTCCAGAATCCACCAGAATCCCTTGCCTTCCCCCCAGAAGTACTCCTTTATTGTGGGGGTTGCCATCTTGGAACTGGAAAAGAACCACATCATATACTAAAAATCAAACATTTACTATAAAGTATTTTAACTTCATTTCAAAAAATATTTTTGTCCTGATTTGTGTAGTGTATGTAGAAGTGGTTGCATAATAGCTCAAAAATCAAGTCTCACTCTTGTTTTTAGTGTGGGGTGTGGTTGGGGGGTATGTGTGGTGGGGTGTATGTGGGTGTGGGGTCTGTGAGGGGGGTGGCTGTGTGTAGGGTATATTGAGGGGTGAGGGTTGTGGACAGGGGGTGAGGAAGAGTGGGGATGTGTGGAGTCCCCCACACACATTCCCCCAAGGTGCACAGTCCCCAGCAGCAGCAGCAGCAGCAGGCCCTCAGGGTGTTTGTAGGCTATGCAGGTGCCACCAGGCAGCGCGCGGCTCCAGCCAGTTCTGGGAGCTGAACGTGGCAGCATAAAGCAGAGCCAGGCTGGCCCACTTCTATTGTGTGGGGCTCACGTGCAGCTCCTGGGACTCGCACACCACTGGGGGGGAAGCCCCACATGATGGAGCAGGCAGCCTAGCCCCGCTCCCTGCTGCCATGTTCAGCTCACGGGACTTCACTGGGAAGCAAGGAACAGAGCTCCCTGCCACTTCTGGCAGAGTCCGAAGTGGTGCATGTGGCAGCAGGGAGCGGGGAAGGCTGCTGGATCCATTGCACAGGGTTTCTCCAAGTAGTGCACAAGTCCTGGGAGCTACACATGAGCTCCGCATGATAAATACAGGCCAGCCTGGCTGTATTCCTTGACACCACATGTAGCTCCCAGAACTGTCTGGGACCACAAGATTTCAGCCACTTTGCGGCTGCACCTGCATGGGCCACAACCACCCCGAGAGCTCGCCACTGCTGGCAACAGAAGCTGTGCACCATGGGGGAAAGCACATGGGGGGGGGATCCCCATCCCCTGCCCACCTGAACTCTGGCTGGGTGTGAGGCCCCAGGCTCTGTGCTCCCACCACTCCAGCCCCATGTCCCATGCTCCTGCCCCGCTGCAGCTTCCCTACCTGCTGCCTGGAGTGAGTGCTGCAGCAAGGACATGAGGAGCTGCTGGAGGCCAGGGAAGCTGAGCAAGTCCCCCGATGGCTGCAGTAGTAGTAGCAGCAGCCTTGCCTGGCAGCTGCGTGTGCTGGCCGAGGCCAGGGCTCTCCCACGCATGTGCTTAGGAATGAATTGTGCAGGGGGGGTGGGGTACAATTAATGGATGGGCAGGTACCCTGGATGAACTTGCCTGGCAGGCCAGATCTGGGCCATATTTTGCTCACCCCGATCTAGTCTAAACCCCTGCTCAAAGCAGGACCATCCCCAACTAGATCATCCCAGCCAAGGCTTTGTCTAACCAGGACAAATCTGCTGAAGAACTTGCAAGAAGGGAGATTTCAGAATCTCTCTCCGAGTAGCCTGTTCCTAATGACAAAGTTTTTCCGAATATCTAACCTAAACTTCCCCTGCTGCAACTTGAGCCCATTGCTCCTTCTTTTGTCATCTCCCCCCCACTGAGAACAGTCCAGCTCCGTCCTCTTTGGGACCATCCTTCAGGTGGGGTGGGAGGGGATGTGCGTGTGTGTGTATGCACGTGTAATATATAAGTATATACACGTACGTATATGCACTCAATTTAGCAGAACCAAGTTCCTCATTTAGTTCTCAGTTTAGTTCCTGGAGGAAAGGTTTCTGGAAAAGAAAGAGAAAATGATCAAATGACAATATCTGAAAGAATAAATTGCATTCAAACTGAACACCTAAAATTAACAAAAGCCACTTACGGGCCAATATTAGCATGATGTGTTAAATCTTTTATGTTCCACGTTTAAGACTTAGGGAAAACTGGAGTCCATCGTCAGGATAAAGGCTTGTGGTTCATTTTAAAAGGTTCACCGGGATAAGCTATCTAGATTATGTGGGACAGTAGCTCTGGATTTGACCCAGTAATGTGGCTTTATTCCTGATTGCAGCCAGTTTTATCTGTTGTCTGAAGATAAATAGTAAATTTAAAGCAGTCTCACAACTAAGCTGGCCATTGCAAAGGAGTCAACAGTGTGGGAAAAAGCAGAACAGAGACATTGGGACACCAAAGGCACCTTAGCTCTTCAAACAGCTAAGTCAACAGGTAAATACTGAAGTAAGTCCAGAGACCGTTTCTGAGAGCTGGGAGGGTCCCATCAGAGAATTAGATGGATGATGTGATGAGATAAAACATACAAAGCAAGACGAGGCAGGAGACCAGGAGAAAAGTAAAAATGATGCCACTTTCCACGTGACTCCAGGAACCATCTCATGTATGGAGGCTTAAGGATGTCTGAGGAGAAGAATAAGGATGTTGCAGGGAGGAAGCCAGGTAGCAGGAAGGCTGAAGGAGTGAAATTGAGAGCCAGCCAAAAAAAATTGGTGGAAAATTATTTGAAACATTGAAAATTTGAAATTACAGAATCAGAACTCGTGGTAGAGGTGATATCTTTTATTAGACCAGCGAGATTTTTGCAAAAAAAAAAAAAAAAAAATTTTTCAAAATCTCGCTGGTCTAATCAAAGATATCACCTCTACCACGAGTTCTGATTCCCTTTGCCTCTAGACCAATATAGCTTCAACCTGGACACCTGACTCAAATTCTGAAGTTTTAATTTAATTGACCAAATATACTGAAAATGAACATAGAGTAACGTGCTCTAAGGAGTGAATCACTCGGTGCTATGGAAGAGATGTGCTCTAAGAGGTGCACTTACTGTATACACCTGCCAACACTAAAAGCTTTCATAGGATGTTGGACAATGGCAGCTTGGCCATCTCCTTTCCCTTAAGTTTCTCTCCTTGCTAGTAAAGAAAGAGCGTTGAGAACTTCATGCCAACGACGGGAGGTAGATGGGAAGGTGCCTGTGGAACCTTTCATCAAAAAGGCCCAGTTTTCATGTTGTTTTAACCAGTGAAACATGGGCAAGTTTTCTACAGAAACCTCCTGGTGTCCTGCTAGCTCACCTGGCAGCTTGTGCAGGAGTCTGAGCTTCTTAGTGTCCACGGTTTTGGGGTATTCCCTGCTTTGGAGTCAGAGGCTGGGAGCTTCCAGGCTCCCTGCCATTGCAAGGCCCAAGAGGCAAAGCTGTGACAGGACCACCGGCTGCGTCTACACGTGTCTGTATGGCAACGTTGCTACTGCGCTCTGCTTTAGTACGTCCTTTTGGAAGTACTAAAGCAGGGGTTGTCAACTGGGGGTACACGTACCCCTGGAAGATGCTCGGGGATATGCGGGGATGGAGCGCTACCACCCTGCACCACTGCCTCCACAAGCAGGGCTGCCGCTGCTCGCCAACCCCTGGCTCCACATCTGGCCGCTAACCACCCTCCCCCTGGGGGTACACTTATTAAAAAAGTTCGAAAGCCCCTGTACTAAAGCATGGTGTAGTAGTAGCCTGTATTGCACTGTATGCTGGGTGCACCATTATTTTTAGCCGGTATTTACCCATAGCCGCACACTATAACAAGGGAGCGCACCACTGTGGCCAAGTAGGGGCTGGTCACATGCGGACACATGGGGTCACTATGTTGCCGTAGCGCATTGCTACCGCGATGTAGCGTCACATGTAGACGTGCCCACCGAGGGGGAGGTAGATCCCTGGCTCTGCAGCAGAGAGCCTGGAAGGCCTGAGCCCGGGGCTCTTCTCTCCTGTTCTGTGCAGGAGATTTAAATAGTTTGCAGGACATGTGTTAAAGTCATGTGTGGAAACAGGAAGGTGAAAACATCCATATGAAGCATCTTACTGACTTGTAGTCTCTTGACTTTATCTACACCCTTCTTTAAAAGCTCCATTCCTGGGTGTCCTAAAGCAGTTGGAAATTATGCAAACTTCAGAGCAGCAGCATAATCAGAATTCAGACTTCTACAACGTCACTAGTCTCAGGTCACTAGATGTGCCCTTTGGTATTGATGGCATTTGGAGGTGTCAGCTTAACATGCTCTTTCATTGTGACCAGTGATGGATGGATGAGCAGAGATGCAAGAATACCTTTCGCCTCAGAGGCCAGCATAAAATCCAGCTCCACTTTCATGTCAACTTTAAGTTAGATGTTAACACATGCATCAAAGAGAATGCGTTTCCAAAAAAAAAAAAAAAAAAAAAAATCTAATATTATGCTTCTGAATACAGAATTTACTTAAGTAAATAATTATTTTTAAACCCAAGATTTAAGCAGCTTTAGTATTCCACATTATGCTAATGTCTGACAATTACTAAGTGTGGGTATCAGCCGGTGTTTTTTTTTTTTTTTTTTTTTAAGTTTAATTTAAAGCAATTTGACATGGAAAGGTTATTACTTCAGTTGCCAATAAAAGCTGTACTTTTAACATAAGTGTACAGCAAGCCCTAGGGTATGTGACTATTATCTTTTCTGCAATTATGTGGTGTTCTACATAAATGTTAAAAAAAAAAAAACTTAGAAATATCAAAAGTACTAACTTAAATACAATATAAAAAGTTGAATAGATAAAATGGGAAACCCAGTGCTGCAGACACAACATAGGTTGAGGTTTCCTCCTAGAGGTAATACAAGGAACAACGCCACCTGGCTTTGGCTGCATACACCGATTCAGAGGATACATCTGAAAGACCGAACGCTGGAGAAACAGAACGCCGGCTGCTTTCATAAATATCTCGACTTGAAATGCAGCTGTTTTTGTTTTGCAAACTCACTGACATTTACAATATAGGCATCTTCTTCCAAAAGCTTAGCAATTTTCCATCGCTTTGGGGTTTTTTTGTTTTTTTCTTTTTAAGGGAAAAATCAGTTCTTATCATCCCATCTGAGCTTCAGTTTTTCACTGGCGAAAGGAAACATGGATTTGCTACTAAAACTAAGGCTGTTTTAGGTCAGGAGGGACGACAAACATTTGACCTTAACTCCTGCATTTTCCAAGCCACTGAACTGCATTTGGAAATACTGGTGTAAATGACCTAACCAGCATGCCACAAGTAATGCCGGGCAGAGCAAGGGATGAAAGCCATTTCTCCCAGACCACAACCCCTGCCCGAATCCCAAAAGCACCTCTTTGAGGGACAGGGCCTGATGAGGCTGCACCCAGAGTTCATCGCCCCTTGTGAATTTTTGGAGGTCCTGCGCCTCCCCCTAAGGACATGGGGGCAAAGCAGGGGTCAGTGGCAGCTTCATGGTTGCACAACAGGACAGTCACAGCAGACCTAGCTACTGCAGGCCTTGAATACAGGCTGTTTTCCCTTACCAAACTATTCCTCAGACCATGAAGATAACTTGCCTGCTTTCAAGGATTCTCCATGTAGCATTGCCACCAGCACAGATGATAAACAAGGGAGTGGGGGCAGGAGCAGTCAGGTCACACCAGAATCAAGCCTAAACAGGAGCAGTATAAATGAGCAAGTTACATTTATTACATTCGTTACTAAAGCTCAGGTAACGAAGCAACTGGCGGAGGGAAACACCAGAATCTCTTCTGTTTTGGGACACCTGCTTTTTTACAGAAGCAAGCAAGAACTCTGTGCAAATCCAAACCAGTGGGGACATGTTCTCCTCAACTCCCCATTGCCTCTAGGCTTCAGGACTTTCTTCCACTTTCACTACTGACTTAGTACTTGGCTAACCCTATAAAGTGGAACAAATCCCAGTGGGTCCCCTACCCTGGACCTATAAACTCGTAGGCATGTAAAATAGATCCTCCTGGGGGACAATCATTATTGTGTCACACTCAATGGGGTGCTCAGAGCTTGGCTGGGTGTTATTAAAGCCCACTGCAAAAGGCCCAGTAAGTGACCACTCCCCCTGAAACTCCACATGACAGATCCTATAGACTACTCTAAGGGAGACTCTTACCTAAAGGATTCAGGAGATCTCCCAAAAAATGTAAGATGATACCAAACCCCTTTGGGCAATAAAGCCATTGAGAAATGCTGCACCCCAGATAAAATTCCCTATCTAGAACATAAGCCAAGATCCCTGAAATGAGACACCCCATTCTGCACAGACTAATGAGATTATATAGACCCAAAGGGGGGGGGGGGTTACTTTAACTAGACCAGAGAAAAATGGACTAAACCCCTGCAAGCTCCTTTAACTGGATGCTAGTAAAACAGGAATGCCTTTCGTTACCTTGGGACAGCTTCCCATAGCCTTTCAGACTTGAAAGTGAGCTGACACAGACAGATCTACACCCTACTAAGATGTCTAGAATTGCAAACGGAGGAGACTGCACAAGCCAGCCTATTTCTAGCTTCAGATAAATCTCACATGGTCGCACTTCTTCCTATCTCCATACCCAGACGTACAAAGGAGGACTTGACTAGTGCAGAGACCAAGTCTCTCTGGGTGCCTTAATTTTGTTTTTAAGATGTGTTTGTAGCCAATGAAAAATGTCAGTGACCACGCTTGATTCTCCGATATCTCCTTTCCCCAACATGCATAAATCTTAGGCGGTGAAAGCTCAAGCTTTCCACGATGATCCTGACAATGTGCTCCAGCATTGAACTGGCATGATCATCTCTAGGCAGGAAAGCTTCATTCATTCTTGATAGCCTGCTTAGTCCTTTCTCCTGTTAGTGAGAAAGTGAGAACCTTGGTTTTAATTGTAATGTCATTTGTGATAGTGGCTCATGTTTCAGATTAGCTAAAATTTGCTATTTTAGGCATTAAGAACTGCAATGCACTGTTCACTAGAGGTCCAAGCCATGGTATATAAGCCCCACTAGGATCACTTGGAAGAGGTCCTGATGAATTCACCAATGTTTGCGCATTAACCTTGTGATAAAAAGCCAGCCAGAGAGATGTGAGAATTGTACAAAGTCCTCCAGAGCATGACACAAAATGATGCAAGTGTGGCAGCTAATAGAGAGAGAGGGTTTTGAGAGCCCAGAAAAGCAATAAAACGCTTAAACCCTTAATTGCTTTGCTTGAAGATTTCTCCCAAATTAAGCTCTGCAGAAGCTTGTGCGTTTGCAGAACACTGTCAATAAATTAGATCATGCACATGAATCAAGATTTCCAAGCCAAAAAGCTCGAGCTTTAAGTTGCTTAACAACGGGCCCCAGAAAAATAACTCCATGTGAAACATGAGATATGTATTAATTACCAGTGGTGCAATAGAAAACTTAATAAAGGCAAGTATTGTCTTGCACTTTACCCACAAAAAACGGTGATGGAACGTCAAGCAAGATGCATATCTAACAATGTGGTGCTGAATGTTACGTCTGAAACAATTATGACAATTCACCACAATAATGGACAGCCAATGTGTGGAATTCCAGCACTTAATAAAAGTAATGACATTCATCCACAGTTATTTATGTTAGGGTAACATATGGCTGCCAAATGAAAAACAAATGACAAGGATTTGCTAGGGGATTCCTTCCAGTAACTTCTCCTTAGCTGAACAGGTTACGTTTAGCGGGCCTCAGATGGAAAGCTATAGAAATGCAGAGTATCATCACTGGCATCATAATTACGCTGTACATTACTCCCTCTAAACAACAAGCCCCCTTCTATAGTCCATATGGGTTTTTCCCTTTGTCCAACTACATTGATTTCACTGGAGTTATTCCTGATTTACACCAGGAACAACTGGCAATTCCCCCCCAAAAAGTCAGAAAAACGTAAAACTTTTGCAAATATTAGTGCACCCCCCCCCCCCAAAAAAAAAAAAACCACACAAAAAAAACAAAGGGCCAATTGTACCAATCATTAGGCATATGTTTAAGTCCGTGAGCATTCCCCCTTTATTTCAGTGGAGTTTGGATCTGAGCCATTGTAATCACTAAACATAATTCTCTATGAAATGTAGCACTTTTCTTGCAGGGACCTATACTGTGGGTATGTATATAAAAATCAAAAACTAGAAGAACCAGTGAATATAAACTGGTAACATTCAGAATCAAATGCAATGAATTGATGCATTTTTTAAATGCTATATGCAACTGGGTTTTTTTGTTCTTTTTGTTTTTACCTTTTGCAGATGTCACTGAAACGACTTGAACAACAGCCAAAAAACAGTGTTTTGCAAGGACCAAGGAATATCATTTGCTTTAAAAAAAATGTGCCCGTTAAACTAAATAACAGCTGAAACCTTACTTGCAATAAACATACCTATATAGACTAACGTAACAGATTTGAATGCAAAGTGCAAAAAAAATTTTTAAATGTTGGAATGAAGGATGACATATGTTATTGTCTACAATATTATCTGTGTACTAAATGAGAAGACAGGTCTTCAAGCAAGATTTGAAACAAGCAAGCAATCATTTTATTTGAAGATGGTCATTTATACCATCTGGGCCAAAATCGACACCAATACAAACTCTGTTAAATACGTGGCGAAGTGTTGTGTGCGACGAGACTTTAAGATAACAATTCTGTTTATTGTGACTTAAAAGAGGCCTAATCTTGTGAAACGTTGAGCTTTTTTCTGGGCGTAGCTAAGCAGGCTCACCTTGCAAAGTTCAGCTGGAATGAAGGGTCTTTTCTGGCTGCTTACAGCCCTCATTTTCAGGTTTGGAAAATGCCACAAAGCGGGGAAGTTCTTTGGTCCTTCCTACCACAAGCTCTGACCACCACCAAAGGCCAAATTATGGTCTGTCATGTAATCTGAAATTTAGGAGGCCGAGCACATTACGGCAGCCTGCAGGTCCATTGCTTGAGCAGCTTTCCAGCAGGAATATCAGCAAAGCACCACCTCCGAAGAGGCTTCAGATCTTCAGTGTGGACGCGCGGCGTGTCTACAAATCCCCTGTAAACACAACGCATCCCGTTAGAGGCTTTTTATTTAGCGCTTGTAATAATAAAACAAGTCCTGATAGGAGAGTGAAATGCTAGCCAGAAAAGAAAACCAAGAAACGACACACAAATCAGACCTCATATAGATCTACTAAAAGTTACGAACGCGAACTTCTCTTTTACTGTCGATAGACAGACTTTGTCACGTCCTCTTGAAGTGAGCGTTTGTAGATTGGATCCTTGGCTAAGGTAGGTGTCCCATTTCACTTAGGTTACTTACCATACCATCCAATTTACATTTTCCTACAGAAAACAAACGCGTCATAAAAATTGAAAGCGACTACAACCATCTCTCTCTATAATCTTTGCAACTCTGTTCCACTTACCAATTTCTTTTTCATCAATGCACCGCATAATGTTGCACAGCATGTTTTGCATACAATTCAGAAACTGAAAACAGTCCAAGTTTCCATATGTCAAAAACATTGAAAACAAAACCCAGAGTCTTTCACAAAAGCTCTGAATTTAGTTCAAAATGAAGGGTAATGAAGACGGAGGAAAGGAAAAAACAATATAGCATAATAGAAGCCCCATTAAATAAATAACATGACAAATGACAAAACGTTTACCTATCTTGATTGTTTCACTTTAATAGGCAACTACAAATTTAATTAAAACTCTGCTAAGTTTGTTTCCCTCAAATGCCCTGAAATGATTGAACCTGCAGAAAACAAAATACAATGCTAACATTTGGCTGCCTTTTATGACTCTAACTAGGGCTGATTTGTCATACTCCTCCTTTAACAACATATTTGTATTTTGTGAAATGTATAATTTTTTTCAGACCCTGAACAAATATATTTACATAACTGTGTCTAACGAGAAATTACATTTAACTTCTCAGAAATGACAATAACTAAAACCTGAACTGCCAATTCTACTTCATTAGTGTGGTAGAAATGCATTCCAAATGTTAATAAAAATTCCAACATGCTGATAAATTAGCGCTTCTAAGGAGCATGTGACACCTTGGTTAACATATTCAACCTCAATTATATTTCTCTTCAGCACCCTGTTATCTGGAACCTTTGCTGGCAATCAGAGGTGCTGTTTTTCAGCGGCCAATTTTCTAGATAATGTAGCTTATCAACACTGTGGGTAAACTTGCCAATGAAATCAGGCTGCACTGAACCACACACACGCTAATTGCATCTCTTTTTTATGCATATTTACAGACTGTCACTTCAAAGAAATCAGTGGCCCATTGAGGCACCCAGTTAGCTGGAAGAATTGCCTCTTGCAAATGAAAATTAGCAAACAAGCTAGTGATAAATATGAAATGAACAAAGTATAAAAATACCGTTTTGTTCTGAAACTTCTTCGTCATCCCAATTTATACTTCCGAGGAAATAGGTTTTAGAGACACACGGGATTCTGGGTATGAGACTTACCCTTTTGTTTTAAATGAAGTCTGAAATCTTCTATTTGCCGTGCTACTCGGTGGAACTAATTTAGACTTTCCCCCAAATATTTCCAACTTCCCCAATAGAGCACGCGTTAAACGCCAGCTTTATTTTTTATTGTAATTGTCAATAAGCAATGTAACTACTCGGAAATGCTGAGCAATGGCAACTCAATTGCACTCTGGCAATGTAATAAACCGTAATAAATTCCAATATAACCGTGCAGACAGTCTCCTTATTTCTCCTCCGCGCATTCTGCCCCTCTCCAACAAACCTTTTCAAAACCAGTTTTCTGCAGAGAAAAAACATACTTTTATCTATAGAAATGACATCTATAGGCCTAACTCTTCTCTCACTTATGCTAGTTTTAGGCTCACTGAACGCAATAAGGTTATCCTGGATGGAAACCCAAGTAAGTGAGATGATAGTAAGGCCCTATCTGTTTTCCACCCTTTTTATAATAGAAGTAAAAGACCGTGATCCTGCCAGCACTTACTGCCTACAAAGTGCTTATTAGAATGAAGAGTTATATTGATTCTAGCAGGACTACTACAGTTAGCATTACGTTTCATGGCAAATGTGTGCAGCCTCAAGCTCCTATGTTTAAATGTCCTGCTCTTCTGGATTACAAGTATTTTTTTTAATGTTTTTTTTCTAAAAAGAGAAACAGAGATCAAAGAAACTTAGTATATATATATGCTTCATTTTTCATGGTGTATATATGTTTCATTATATATATCCATAAAGAAAATATAGATTTCAAATATAAATATATATATTTTTTTAATCCATTTAGAAAAACAGTCTGGAGAATACATACACAGTCATGTCAACCTACAGATTATTTGAGCATTGCCTTCAGCTGCCCTTTCTTTGGTTTTGTTCCAAGTACTAAAAGGTCTGCTTTTAAAGAAAACAGCCTTGACAATTTTTATAATGAGAATAGAATATGGCAGAAAACTTAAAGTTGCAAACACACATACTGATGACACTATAAATATTAGGCGTGTCATTGATACGACATCTTCTGGAAAAGGTTTGGTGCCAAGTTGGGCAATCTAATGCTGTAGAACCCTTTTAGGCAGATTTTAGTTGGCTTCTGATCAGTTCCAGCGAAGACAAGTGCCAATGCATTAATTCCCTACCTCATCTCATATGCTGTGCTGAGCCTATCAGTACTTTCTGTTGCTTGTCAATGTTACATCAAACTGCTGGTTCCTTAACATTAGACATGAGCATCAATATTCCACTATTGATATACAGGACAATTTGAGGCATTAGGATAAAAAAAAAAACAATTGCCTAAAACATTTCCACTCCGAGAGACACATTAGGAAAAATATCACTTACTAGATACTTAACTTGAATTGTTACGTGCGTTCAATCCCCATATGGGGGTGGGAGGGAGGGAAGTTTCCATCTGCATGTAAGCTGATTTCTTTCAGATGGGTTATTAATTTGAATGAGTTAAGTACACTCCACTTAATAGGGAAGTGTTTAATCAAGAAATCCACTTAATTGGGACATCTCCCAAGGAATTAGATTCAAGTCCAAAGACTCTTAGCAGGAATGACTGTTGCTTAATAGGGATAGCGAACTGGTATAGAAGTTTGATGCACCAGGCTAACCTACATCAACCTAGTGTACCTCGAACCAGGTCTGCCTTAGACTGCTTGTGCCATTTTTAGACTGGTCGGTGTGCGCCAAACTTCTGCAGTTACAGGCTTAGATCAACTTCCAATCACTTAGACCAGTCCAAGTGTAATGTCTGTATGTGGCCAGTGATGCTGCTCAACTACAACACCTTCAGGTGATACAGGCCAGCCTAACTCTTCCCCTGCTACAGTTTGGTGCCTGTTCTCCCTTGGCTCTTCACCATGCATGGTCATCAGGCCCTCCATACTTGGAAAATGTTGACTGATTTCACCTTTGCTCATTTATACCCAACAGTTATCTTTACAGTTTGCGCCTGCTTCAACACTGAGCAGGAAGTGGTTCCATTGGCTAATCTCGTAATATAACCAACTCTACCGCTTACTGGATTGCAGGTGAAACAGGAGGTCAAAAGCTTGAGAGTCTCAATGCCTGGGCGATCATAGAGCTTGTGAATGCTCCAGGCTACAGAGCTGGCTGGATTTTTCCTAAACATTAGCTGTAGAGCAAGGAGTTGAAGATACCATGGAGGAAGCAAGTAGAGCTGGTCAGTAGAATAACCATACACGGGGTATGGTGTTCCCGTTGAAGAAGCTGACAAGGTCTTCCAGGGGCAGTTAGCCATCCAGTGTTACCTGAGCAATCCATGGGAAGAGCACAAATTAGCATGGCACAGGATGACTGAAACCTGCCTTTCACCAGGGACCAGATAATCCAGGTAACGGGGCACACAGATTGTGAGCTCAACCTGCCCAAATCAAAGAGCTTCAGAACATAGCGCTTTCTTCCTTCAGGAACCAACAGGGAAATTGCACGTACCCAGTGGATGCATCTACGCATGTTGCTATGGCGCTGTTGCTACTGCATCATCATTTAGTACTTCCTTTTGGAAGTACTAAAAGAAGTGCAGTAATAGCCCATACTGTACCACGCATGGTTATTTTTAGGCGCTATGTCATCCTAGTGGCACTATAATAAGGGCGTGTGTTGCTATGGCAGTATGGCTGCAGCATCATGGTTCTTGCCCATGGACACTATGTCACCACGGCGCATTGCTGCGGCAACGTAGCATCACAGGTTGACGCGCCCAGTGTTCTCTATCAATGTCTTCCTTGTTAAAGTTAAAATTCCAAGAATGTTTGATACCTTAAATGGTATGACCCAATATCTGCTGGTAACCATGGAAATTTCGCCACCGATGTCAATGCCATCAGGATCAAGTCTACGTCACCATTGTTAATTTTGTATCAAAGCTTAAATTGCTGACAAGATGTCAGCCTTCCACCAGTAGAGCTAAATGGCTCTTCACACTAGTGGGCAAGATGCTACCACGCAGTAGCGTTGGGCAAAAACCATGTGCGTAAGCAAGTACTAAATGACTGCGCAGTAACAACTGCACAGTGGGCAGCTCATGTAGACGTGCCCTCTGAGTAACAGATTCTTTTGTGGACTAGTGAACTAGCACTGGCCATTTCTGATCTGGTTCAAACCCAAAAATAAGTTGCCTAACCAGTTCCACAATACAAATACCCCCAAGCTAGAAATGAACTTTTCTCAGTCTCTCTCTAAAAAAGACTCAAACCAGAGTGTATTGGAGAACTATCTAAAATGAGAGGATTACCTGATCAGGAGGAAAGGTCTGTATGTTAAATTTTATAAATGCAATAAATTATGCTAAGGTCTCAGCTATAATGTTTTATGCATTGATAAGTTTTATGTATTGCAATGCCCAAGTTTTATGAACTTATTAGAATATTAAGTTGACAAAATATGACAAGAAATAGTGGGGGGGGGGGGAGGCAACATTTGCATGTTGAAATGATGTTGAAGGTTAGATTTGAATACAATAGAGTACAAAGTTGGGGTAGCCCTGACTTGGATTACATCATCATCATTGTTCAGGAAGAACAGTGGAGAAGATGGGGACCGCTTTCTTGACTATGAACCTGCAAACTGTCCCATTTCAATGCAGCTACTTATCTGCCTAAGAACGTGCATGTGTTTTGCCGAATTGGGCCAACTCGAATGGTTCAGGGACTTCACACAATGTCTTTTATTGAACGCTTTGCACATTATAATGAGGTCTTTGTGCCAGGCTTTCAGCTGCAGCAATCAGAGAAAGCTGTGCAAGTGGACCAAATCTTCAACCCCCAACACCAGCAAAACACTGAGTGACAGGTCTGTCTAGCTACTGAGCCCTCACACTATGCACTGGGCACCTCAAAATGTCCAGGGCAATGTAAGGCCAGGACTCCAAGATTTCCCTCACTAGGTGTGCCTGCATTTCTGAGTACAAGCCTGAACCTACAGTTTATTATAAAGGCCAGGGTGTATCTGTTCACATTTCCAGGGAGGTAAAGAAGTGAGTTTGGAAATCCAACCACTAAAAGGAGCATGTGCACATTTGCTTTTGATGGGCAGTGCTCCAAATACATGCCAGCACCAGCCGTTTTAAGCGTCTGTTGCTCCTTACCATAGAACAGTGATTTTCAACCGCAGACCCCTGGGGATCCAAAGACTATGTCTAAGGGGTCTGCAAAAGATGGCCATGGTCAATCAAATGCCTGTGAATACTCACACTTACAATTCAAAGGGGTCCGTACCTCTGTTTGAAATTTTCAAAGGGGTATGTGCTTCTGTGCAAAATGTTTTGGGGATCTGTAAATGAAAGAAGGTTGAAAACCACTGCCTTAGAATATTGTTAATAAGTGTCCAGGATAATTGTGGAAGATACAGACCTAAGCCAGAGCCCACTGAACTTCTTTAACAGGTTTCTGGTCTTGCCTAGGTGGCTGTCAAACAGTTTATAACCATTTAGCTTTACAGCAGGGCTCTCTGCAGGTCTTCTCACTGATCACCAGGGAAGAATTGCTCTAGTATTTTTCTGTAGTAAAAAATCAAGGGAGAACTAAGAGTTGACATTTTCCAGTGGGTGCCTCGAGTCTTTCAAGGGGTCCCATGAAGCTAAAAGGCTGACAACCATTAGTCTAGTACAAGTAAGAACTAATGAAATTAAACCCCTACTTTGGCTTAAGCAGTAGAAGAAAAGGGTGACTTTTTTCCTCCATGCTAAGACTGTGTGCAGCAAACCTGGGTTTTTCCAAACTCACTCCAAAAATATAATCTTTTTAACTACAACTATATTATGGATATACAACCCCCCCCCCCCTTGCAAAAAGCAGACTTTACTTTTTTCTTAAAATTCCTGTAACCTCTAACTTTGGTGCCTTTCCAACCATAATTACTGTGGATGTGACATTAATGCACCAGCTACATTAATAAAGGTTACCAAAATATTTTTCAGTTTCAGCTCCGACTAGAACAGGCAAGCAGTTAAAATAAAACTGAGCTCCATGATGTTTTTCTCTAGTTTATAGATTAAGATGTTTAATTTATTTTTCTTATGTCGATGTATATTATAATCCCCATTATTGCAATTTAACTCCCAGGTTAAAATCCTATCTTTCCTTCTTACTCCAATTTTCTTCAGCGGGTTACATAATATGACCACTTCCGATTAACACTACTCACTTGGGTTTTTGCTTAGTACTAACATGCACCGTTAATTGTTTAATAATATGTATGGGTGATGCGCGTGCGTGACAAAGAAGTGAGGCAAAGAATTATGCTTCACAATTTTTTCCTTTTAAAAAAAAAAAGAACCCCATATACTTCCATACATTTTTGAGCCTTCAAAAATGAGGTAAATTGTCATTTGCATTTTTTTAAACAAAATTATTGGTAGGTATCCTATAATTGCCAGAACTGCTGTCTCAATTACAGCCCCACAATGTAGCTTTTAAAGTGCACATATATTTGTCTAAAGAGAAAGAAAAAAAGTATTGTCTATTAAGTGTCAAAAGCCTTTTCTTTCACCACAGAAGGCTTGGACAGAACTAAGGAAATATTTCATCTGGAAGAGAAATGCTAAAAACTACCCTTCATGTTCTTGGAAAACCTATTATCAAATGCTAAAACCTCTTCTCAAATCCCTGAGTATACACAGCAAAGGAACAGACTCGGGTTCTAAGTGATTAAACCTTTGTTAAGCAAAAGACAAAATAAAAAGGGATGCAATCCACCTGCTAATTAGGAACTTTGTTTTCCTAGATATTTTTCTTTAATTTGAGCAGCGAACGCTTCTTACGACGTCTCTTTCCCTCTCTGTACTTTATAAATTGAGACTACATTTTACTTGCAGGGAAATGCAGTTGACTCTTACCCCCTGTCAATCCTTTCAGTTCCTAATGTCTGTGTTAATTTTACAACTCCAGCTTTTGATGCATTATATGCCAACTGCTTCGGTGGGTGAGGAACTAGGAGAAATTCAGGCACGTAAAAGATTATTTTCTCCATGTATTATTGTGTACAGGGAACCATGACCACAGCAGGGAGAGTTCTCAACACCGAGGTGGAAGGTTTGTCCTTTTCTCCTGGTGCTAGGTAGATATCATAAAGAAAGCAGTCAACATATAGTAAACCTCTAAATCTGTTTTGGGTTTTCTCTTCTCCCCATTCTAGTATTTGTGCATCAACAGCTGGACAGTGAAAAAGAAACTGAAGAAACAAGAGAAATAAAACAGATGCAGATTTTGGAGCAGCAAAAAAAAGAGAGATTAAAAATACAAACTCCAAACATTTTGCTGCATCCAATAAATATAGATAAAATATGCACAAACAGCCCAGCACACGTACGTTATATACACTCAAGTAACTGTCTGGAACCAATTACCCTACTTAATATATAGCTTCCAAATATATTTTGCTGTGAATACACCATATTATCTGATCAGGTGTGTGTGGAGATGGGTGTCCCAAAAAATTCAAAACTCCTAGCACTAAAATCTGAAGCTTTTGAAATTGTTCCAAAGATGTCACATGTCAGTCACACAGGAAAATGATCGGCTTGCTAATTACAATGTTCAAACTTGTTAGCGCAGCGTGTTCTGTTGGTTCTACCCCTTTCCTCAGCTCGCAGACTTGTATTGTTCCAAAGAAAGTGCCTTCAAGACGGATCCCGAGTTGGTGTCGACTGTCACAACTCCACCATGCTCAAATGAAGTCAGTGCGCCTAGCACAATTTGCATCCTCTAAGAGCTGCTGCTGCTTCGTGGTTTCAGCTCCCTGGCTGTCACTGCAACCTGTTTAAAAGTTGTTAAAAAGCCATGAAATGTAAATACCTGGTTTTTAATACTAGATATTACTGATATCTATCTATCGAGCTATCGATCAGTCAATACCTATATCTATCTAGACTTATACAGATAGATAGATAGATCTACACACACACACACACACACACACACAGAGGAAAGAGCCAGTGCTAAATATCACTCATGAGATAACAAAACATATCTTTTAAACAGCCTGTGTGCAGTAACATCTATTTTCAAAAGGTATGCGCATCACTATGTTGGTGGTATTGACCTCTCAAAACTGGCTTTAGTTTCGTGTGGGGAATGGCAACAATTGGAGAATACAGGACAGAAAATACAGCAAGCCATCCAGAGTTTGAAAAGAGTGGCTTAATTGGCTTAATTTTACATTACCACCATTGGCAAATTCCCCTATACAGCTGCATTTTCACTGTCTAAATCCGCTGCGTCTAAGCGTTGCAATATAAACCATGGGAAGAAGGTGGCAAACGTATGACAACGCTGCAGAATTTTATAAAAGCACTGAAATGGCATAGGCCCCATCCTGAAAAGACTCAAATATATGCATAGAGTCCATTATTTTCGATGTGATATTAGATTTAAGCATGTGCGTAGCTAGCATTAACTCTTTATGCATGTAGTAAAGATGACTTACAATTAACTCATTTGTTACACACAGAATATTTTGCATTCAAACCTATGTCCATTAAATATTAAGGGTTTTTCAAAAACAAAACAGTTAAAATGTATTAGTGGTTTTATTAGTTAAAATAGTACATTTTACTTATTTTATTTATTTATTTTTGGCGCTCTCACCACAGATGCAGCACTCTGTGTGGGCTGTCGAAAAGGAGAGTGGGATATAAATTCTTGATTAATTGCCGTGCAGCAACTCCAAGTTATGTACAACTTTGGTAGTTAACCTCATCACCTCCCAATTGCAGGTATTTGCTAAACTTTCCAAATTTGCCTGTTTGTGATAAATCACTTGCACTTCGCAAGGAGGACAAGGGCTTTCACAGCTTCCTCAGCAGAGGTTTTGCCATGGTTGTATGAATAGGATAAAAGAGAGCATGGTTGCAGGATATCAGTATTAGCTTTCTGATTTTGGGAAAGGAGCTTCGCTGATATGTTCAAGAGTACCCCTCTTGTAACTGCCTTTTGTCTTCACAAAAATGGCACCGAAAGGTAATTTAGGAGATAAAGTATACACCTTCTGAGACACTTAATTGAAAACACTCGAGACTGAGGCGAAGGATGTTACAAAGCTGATGGCTCACATGCTGGGCAGTCTTTTTCTATTAAAGCATCACATTGCAACCTCCTTACTTATGCTATCATCTTCAGTGGGATCTCTTGTGGACCCAAGGACACCAGGATCACCGTCCTCCCCTGCCCCAAACTCATATCGTAAAAGGCACAAAACAGCTTTAGAAATACCAAGTCCTCTAGTCCGGTGTATCGGGAAAGAAAGTTAAGAAAAATTCAAATCTCACTCTGGGCTCAAAGGGGAAATTCCATCTCTGAAGTGTGTGAAAAGCAAGTGAAAGGCAAAGCTTGGAAAAATACAGCCCACATCAGCTGTGTTGCACTTGAAAATTCCTGACGTTGGGCTACCATTACCTGGATCAATAAAGGAGGGATTCTCTCCTGCTCATCATACAGTCACCTAATACGAGTGGGAAGTGTGTGTACACATACATAACATATATATACACATACACACACACACACACATATTCTTACCAATCAAGATATTCACTGCAAAAATTAAGGACCTCAGTGACCTCTGCATAAATCCAGTGGCACTTATTCTCTGCCATATGACTGTATATATGGAATAATTGCAGTGAAGTGCTTGGCATTGCTCAAAATTTGCAGGCAGCATCTCAGCCTCTGTTATCTCCAGCTAATTAGACTGTTTTAGAGCAACAGGCAGGGAAAACCAGTCTAGAACCTATGCAATAGAATGAACCCACTAAGCTGCTCCTCGTTTCGTTGCGTTGATACAGAAGGACTCAACCAAGAAAAAAATTAAAATAAAAATCATTGACTAACTATTTCTAGTAACATTCCATACTATGCCAGTTGGCCAACATACTTAAATAACCAACCAACCAACATATTTATTTAACATTCAGCAGATGGACATGATATGAACATCGTGGTTTTCAGTTGTACTTTTATAACTGCTAGAATTTTTTTAATGCCAAGCTTCAAACAGGTTCAGAAGGTAAAACACATTCCACCTTGTCCTAATGACTGATCTAATCATACCCACTTGGAGTTACTTTAACTGACATTTCAGTGCACCTTCCATAGCATTTTCCAATCCATTTCCAGCATCATTTAGAAAAACTCTTTTGTGACAGTCAGAATAATACATAGCTTTATACACGCACTTCACTAAGGAGGTGAGTACTGTTAGCCCCATTTTACAGATGGGCAACCAGACTCAGAAGTAATACTGAGGCCCAGACCTTAATTTGTATAACTAGGCATGTAGTTGTATATAAAACTGTATAAATGTAGTAAACTAGGCTGACTTACACTTACTAAGTAGTCAACCTTCATTACAACAACCTTACCAAAATGGTGAAACGGGATATTATTTGGGAACAAATGTCCCTTGCTTATTTAAATAATGGAAGCCTGAGACCAAAGAGGCAAAGCGCAGGAAAATACTCCAGCCCTCACTGGGCCAGAGTATTGGAGTGCAGGCACTTGATGCCAGCTGAGGCTCTGTCCCAGAGCTGCTGAGTAACATTTAACCGTATCCAGTGCTAACCAGTAAATTATACTTTATTAACAGAATATGAATTAGAGGAGCCCAAGTACAGAACAGACCCCCATTGTGTTAAGCACTGCACATAACCCAGAGCAAAAGTTGAAAATACTTAAACGCCGTAAATTCTTGCTATTATTATTATTATTATTATTATTGGTGTTTCTG
The DNA here is from genome assembly GCF_001723895.1 of Crocodylus porosus. Taxonomy (NCBI): domain Eukaryota; kingdom Metazoa; phylum Chordata; order Crocodylia; family Crocodylidae; genus Crocodylus; species Crocodylus porosus. The sequence continues at coordinate 9,484,464 of NW_017728917.1, forward strand.
TTTGCGGTCTTTGCAACCTTACCGACTTGGGTGAAGGGGCCACTCTTATGGAGAGCCATAAGTAAAACAGCTGGGAAAGACCCTTGAAAAAAAGATTAACAACAACATTATAAATGCATTTTTGAAGAAACATTCAAAGTTACTGGGCAATAAACTGAACAGAATGTCATAGAATGTCAAACTGGGCACCGTAAAAAGAAATGTTATTCCCAAGGAAAATAAAAAGGCTGAATATTTATGTAACATTCAGCAGATGGACCCGATATTAATATAGGGGGTTTCAGTTGTACTTTTATAGCTACTAGATTTTCTTGCCTAACTTGGCAACCCAAGGCACCATTTGATTTTTGGATTTGGACAATACCGCAACAGATGTCCAGACCAATAAAATAAATTCCTAAAGGGCTATGCTTAATTTGTGTAATTGATCAATTTTTGTTACATGGGCCTCAGCTCACCAGCATGTAACTGCCTTCCAGATTAGCTCAGCAGTTGGGATTTCATTCCATATGTTACAATAGTTTATTGGCTCTTTTGACGACACTGCTGATCCAGCAGCGTTAGTGGAGACACCTGTTGGCAACAATAATGAAATCTAACAAAGGGTATTCCAGCAAAGGCTGGAGCGAAAGTGTTTGGAAGGACCGTAAACACGGAAAGGGCACCGCTTTCTGAAAGTGGATACGTTTTACTGAAATTATTAGCGATTAAACTAACACCTTTCTTATACAATAAACGTGTCAGGCTCGAGGAGAGAAGCTCCGCCTCTTCTATAAAAAGTAATAAGTGCTCTAAAACAGAGAGGACAGATAAATGTTGAAAAATGATATCAATAAAAATTTTGTAGTACATTTCCCCTAATACAAAGTGTCAGTGATTTACTCCTTCCCAATACAGGTTTAATTGATTCAAATAGCATTGGTAGTAATTAAAATATGGATTCTGAAGCACAACCGTTAGCTCTCATCACTCACCTATTAAACTTGCCATAGATGCTGTGTTAATTATCTTCCCATATCCTTGATTCAGCATAATGCGGCCTGCAGCCTGTGACAGAAATTAAAGGAAAGACCAGTGACCCCTTTTGTGATTGTGCTAATAATGACATGATAATAAATTAGTCTTCACTTTTCAGAAGAGTTTATGTGCGAACACATTTTTTTTTTTTTTTTTTAAAGTGCTGGATATAAAATCTTGATATAAAAATGGCTGATGCAGAAAAACTTCCACTGTCATTTGAATTCACCTACAACACTGGCAAGGTTTACCGAAAAGTGAGATGGGACATGGAGGGTCACCAGTCCTGAGCCGTACAAGGTCTGATTTTTCAGACTGTGTTGAGTGCTCAGCCTCTGAAAATCAGGACTTTTTTTCCCTAAAGCCTCTCAGATCCAATAATTACTAGTTACTTCTGAACATCTCAACTTAAATGTAGATTCAACACACCACAAAACCATTATTAACACCCACCGTTCTGTGATGCGTTTTATGATGATAATTAGCAACACTTCCATGTTACGAAGCGAATGCTCAGAAAACAGCTACTTTTCTGTAGAAAACAATACAGGGTCTCATACTTCCTTGGCAGCATAAAACCAAGCTTCATAAGGTACCATTAAAAGTTTTGTCTCGTTCTTCTAGTGGAGTCTCTTCTCTTGCAAAATTCGCATCGAGTCCAGCACTGTTGCACACAATATGAATTGGGCCCCACTGAGCTACCACCGCCTCAACTACCCTTTGCACAAACTTCAGGTTTGCTTACATCTGCTGCCAATGCAATGCTTTTAATCCCTAGATTAAAATGAGACTGATCAAGTAAAGAGAGGAATTCACAGAAAATAAAGTGTTCTTTCTTGTGCAATTTAAAACAAAAAAGCAAACCAGTCCACTCCCCTGACTATAGTGAGTTATGCATTTCTTATAGCAGCACAAAGCTTTCAAAAATGAATCTTTTTGGAAGTTTTTTTCTTTAACTCTTGAACATTAAATTATCTCTAATCTAGCATACAATCGATATTTAAAACCAAGAGTTCTGGCTCTCCAAATTGAACGAATCTGTGAACATGACACCATCTTCTGGTCAAAAGATTAACTGCAGCTCAGTTGCTAGCTATATGGTTCATTCAGCAGTTCTCCGAGTCCTGTGGATCATAAGGGGGTATCACTTTCAGGTGACTGGTATCAGCTCATAAACAAAACAAAACAAAAACTGTCATTTGTTCAAGTAGATCTATTTTTACATCGGATCCCAGATGCCACGGAAATCACAGCAATTCATCAGGTTATCCGATTCTGAATAAACTAGTGTCAAGCTCTTAAGGGCTCTCTTCCCACAGTGGATGATGGCAGAGGAAAATCTACCCAGAATAATAGTTGCACTTGAAATATGAAAAATTAAAATACTAAAAATGATGGCTCCCATAGAAACACGTTCAGTCTCACTGAGCTCAAAATTTAAAGAATAAAACCTAATATACAGATATAAAATAAAATATATACTCTGCAGGCATAAGAATGGACTGATACACTTGGTTTCCCAATAACAACTTGATTTTCCCCATGTAAAATATCAATAAAATAAAATCCCCAATGTTCCAATTAAATTACATTTATTTTTTATTACCGCATATAATCTGCTTCTATTAAATAAAAATATAGAACCATATTTTATAAAGGTCCCAATTAACCCCGCAAAGTGCTTGAAATCAATAGGGATGCACATGTGTTTAAGGTGAAGCGTGGTGGACTGAGCCTTCCCTGACAAGCAGGGAGGTGACCTTTTGAGTTACAGCACTGCTCAGAGGCCAAGAAGCCAAACGCAGAGGGCAGGGAAGGCAGTATCAAAAATATGTCCTGTAGAAAATATCAGACTTCTTTACTCCTCATACATGTCCAAAGGGTTTCACATTGGTAGCAATGCATATTAGTCCATATATTATGCCACCATCCAAGAAAAAAAGACACAAATGTAGAGACACAGGTGTAAATGCAACATGTGCCAAAAGCAAAGGGTTATATGATAGAGGGTAAGGGCTGTCCTTACACGCTGTCCTGAGTCAAACTTACCAGCCTATACTCTGCGATGGCTTGTGCCGTTCTTTTACCCCACTGGGCCAGCCTGCCCTTAAGTACGTGCACATGAATAGTACCGTTGGCTTCCACAGGACAGACAGGTGCAGGAGGGTGAAAAGGAGCTAGCCATAAATTCAGCATTGTGGAATTTGAACAGTGCCCTTAATCTCTTCCCCTCTTTTTTTTTTTTTGGTCTCGCGTGGATTTGCATGATGAATTCCAGCGTCTCAGATATTTGCATGTGAAAGTCTCCAAAGCCATAAATCATCAGCCAGCCATCCAAAAAGTTAAACCCAGACCACAGGGTGTTTCACTGAGCAAGCTCTGAAGTTTGTTTCCACGTGACTCCAGCACTTCCACTCCAGCAGAGACTCTGGATCTCATCCCTAGATGCAGAGGTGGGGAGGACTGTCTCTGCATGCCCTTTTCTTCATAACTCTCAGGTGAGTACTGCACCCCCACTTCACCCCTAAAATCTGTGCGCGGCATCTGGCAGAGTTTAAGGCCTATCCAAAGTCAAGGGAAAGATTCCCACTGATTGCAGCAAGCTCCGAATCAAGCCCTCATTTAGCAGCCTTACGGCTGAAAGTGTAGGAAACTACTTGAGACACAGCAGCTCCATAGAGGTTTATTTGAAAACCCAGTATCTTTCAACGAAACCAAGAAAAGTTCTGCTCTTAATGCCCCAAGATATCGCACACACGAAGTTGGAAATCACTTTGTCGAATTCAATCAAATACAAAGACAACAGGGGCTTTTTTGCCAGCACATTACCATCTCCCTCCATGCTCAGGTGATTTCCAGATAAGTAAAATGGTGCAACACCAGCCTAGAAGGACACGGGATACTAGGCGAGATGGGCCTATGGTCTGACCCAGTAAGTGGCATGTCCCAATGTTTCCCAGCACGGGTATCAGTGCAGAAAAAAGGCTGTTTTACAATCTGAGAACCTGCAAAGGCAAATGCACGTACCTGCTGCAAAACAACACATTTGTCTCTTACCGCAAGTGCCACAAATACACCAAAAAATAATAACAATTACCTGACCCTATCTTCTCCTAACAGTCTTCTAAGCATGTAAATAATGAGTATTACAGTAAACTTTCCCATCAATTTTACAAAACAAAACTGGCCCGATTATAGAACCAGTGCTAATAGAATGAGATTGATCAAGCTCTGCTCTCGCCGATAGCGCCATCATGCATATGGATTTACACAAAATGGGGAGAATTTCCAAAATTGTAATGGCTTTTCCCGTTGGGTGATAAAGTGTTAATGTATTACCGAGCTGAGCTAAATCCACATGGACTAAGGAACACTTTCATCAAAATGCACTTTTTTTTTTAGGACAAACGTTGAAAACTCAAAAGAGAAGATGTTGACCAGCTCCATCCATACATCTGCTTTTGCTTCACAAATAATGGATTCATGCAACAGAGCCATGTTTTTATCAACAACAAAATAATGGACTTCTTTCCCCAGTGGTTGCTGATAACAGATATTATCAAAGACAAACCAAAGGCAGGGAAATAAAATGAGTAACATCTGGGTCTGTTCTCCCATTGATGCATTCATGTACCTCTTGCTAATGTTAATGGGGGCTGTGCACATATATCGGGGAGAGAGGAGCCCTCCTGGGCACCCAACTACAGCACTAAACAACAGAGGGGTTTCATTTTCCCTTAGCTGTGTACCTGTAGCTCCTGCTAGACATTATGGGATTTGCATATGGGCATCTAGAGGAAGTCTGGTAAATGGATGCTCATTCAAAATTATACACCAATTTTAGTCAGAACTGATTAAATCCATTTCCAGGCTCTAGATCTGGAATGAGCAAACAAGCCCTTAAAATGATATATTAAAAAGTTAAATGCTTCATTTAAAACACGGGAGCCCAGCTCTAAGGCTTCAACCCAAGGCAGTTTAAGCAAATGCATCATATTTAGGCCCTGATGCTGCAAATGCTTGTTTATGGGAGGACCCATTGCATTTGGTCATTTAATACATTGAATTTCTCATGTGCGGCCATCATTGGGACTTCCCCACGTACCAAGTCACTCATAGGAGTCGGTATTTATAGAAAGGGAGGCCTACATTTCATGTGATGGGCTGATATTGCAAAATTCTCTTTAACTCTTGCATAGTATGTGCACTGCAGTGTTTTTGCGTGCTTTTTTCCCCCATGGATTAATTATGCAGAAACAGTTTTCAGGTGAAACACATGCAGCTGGAAAGGAACGAAGCACTTTATTTAGACAGGTGGCTCCTTACGACAGGAATTGGCATATGGGAGGAGGTGTTTGATGCCCACAGCGCCTACCAGGATTGGGCCATATTCCTTACTATTGCTATAAATAATGACAATGTTATCAAACGCACATAAGGCAAGAAGATCTAAAAGCAAAGCTGTGGAAAAGGCCCCTGCAGGGTTACAGTGAAGATGCCCTTTTTAAACAGGTTCCAAATATACCGGGCTAATTTTTCCCTCAGTAACAAGCAGATATGTTCCAGTGAAATTACTGGTAGCAGGTATCAGAGGACACCACCCTTGGGGATTTTTAATTAAGCTTCTGCATTTTTCTTTTTTCAATTCTTTTACAAGGATTTAGCAACATCTGCAGCTCTTTGGAAAAAATATATATTTCTTTAGATTTTACAAAGGAAAAAAAGACATTTATAAACACCAAGAAGTCAATGAAGATACACCAAGGATAAATCCTACGTCTGCCCAAGTCCAAATTTGGGAGCACCGTGTTTAAAGCTCACCTCTTGGCGAGGGCACCATCACTGAAGATGACAACGTGTTCCCTGAAACAGAATATACAAACTAAGCAAGTGTAAGGGGCTCTTCTTATTGAAAACCAAATAAAATATCCTGAAATAATCAAGTGATGATGTATGGCAGTGTTTTTTAAGCTTTTCAGGTCGCTGACTTCTTATTTAATGTGAAAGTATTTCATAAACCTCTTCCACTTAGTGAAAAATGTATCAATGTTAGCACTCAACTTCTTTACAAGTTGAGCGCTGACGGTCTGGAACAGATTCTCCCCCAGAGGTGGTACCACAGCTGTCCCTGGGGGAGCAGGGGGTGCCGGGGGTGAATCAGGGCTACCCATCCTGGGCTCCACACTTTGGGGGGTCCCCATGAAGCCAGGTGGAGCAGCTGCAGTGACTCCACGCCACCGGCTTTGCGTCTGGCAGCTCGCTACCCTCCCCAGCCACTGGCACCACCACTGATGGCGGCAGTGGCTTCTTCACATCTGGGGCATGCAGGATCAGGGCTGGGGTGGTGCCTCGCATGGGCCGATTTGCCCCAGGCCCCGCACCCTGCTTGGGTCAGCTGTGGGCGGTACGGTCACCCACCCTGGCAATCTTAAAAAAGCGTCTTCACGCCCACCTTGTGAGGTCATCCGACCCCAGCGGTCTTTCCTGCCCAAGTGCAGAGGGGCTGAACCCAATGATCTGCAAGGTCCCTTCCAGCCCCAACATCTACAAATCTATGTGAAAAACGACAGGTCTGGTGCATGCGTGTGGGCAGGAAATGAGAGTTGTTCACACTATTTTCGATAAAATACGACCAAAGTTTGATATTTCATGGAGGCCAAATTTCCCATCAAGACATTGATTTAGTCTCACTCCTTGACAGGGAACACTTCTGAGGGTGGGGGTGGGCTCTCTGGTCACTTCTGATGAGCAAGACTCAGAAAAAAATGGAAGCTTGGCTTTTCCTATGAAAAAAAAAGTGGATATTTGAACTCAATTCTATTCCTCAAAAGCATTCAAAAGCTTCTGTTTCAATGTGGAATGCAACCAAATTTTAAACCTTCCAAGACGGTCATGAACAAGAATCGCTGTTGTCGGGCCAACGCTGTTTAAGAGGTTGACAAAGAATGCTAGACCTTGAGGGGTAAAGGTGTGCAGTGAATTGCTTTGGATTGTAAGAACATTTTCAATGGCTCTGACCGTCTTTCATGACATCCCCCAGGGCTTGCTACCCACCAGCTGAGAAACCTTGATATAATGCACCAGTTGCAGGATGGATATTCAAACTCCTCCAAGAAGAATGCCCTGCAGAAAAGTTATACTAGACTTCCAATAGACTGCTAACAGTCGAAGGGAGGCGTCTCCTTCAAGTAGTCCATTTCTTTCAGAATAGCTCCGCTTGGTATTCAGCATCTAACTGTGAAACGGTACATCCAAAAGGCAAGTTAATCTATAGGGCATAGCTATTGTAGGCTGAGACCAGATGGCTTAAGCGCATAGGAAATGAGAAGCTTCAGGGAAAAGAGAAACTGGGTGACTTGAATTTGTAATAGGAGCTGGAAGCTTTCAGTTGCAGGGCACTATTATGGATTGGGGATCAAAACCTACAAAGCCCGTACCGTTAAATTGGTGGTCAGAGGCCTGCATGGAATAAGCCTCATGCTGCTTATTACAGCTGCTTCTGCACAAACTCGAGTCACTCAGGACAGTGCCTGCAGAGACCAAGAACAATATTCACATGGAGGCTAAGTTACCCTTGTCCACTGCAGAGCAGGTCCCCAGGAAGTCGGTCGAGGGCGTCATGGCAGAGCTATAGAAAGTTTTACGGTTGCCAGTTGTGCTGCAACTGTTTTGTGTGGGCTAACATTTGCCTTTCACAACTACTTGTCATTTTAGTCAGGGAAAGATCCACACCAGGTAACAAAACAGAAGTAGTTATTTCCCAACCAGTGGGTCAGCTAGAATATCTCCACCAACAAATTGCTTAGACCTCTATCCATTGACAAAAATCTTTGGTCTTTGGGTTCAAGTTATATACTAGTTTCCTGAATGAAGCCACGTCTTGAGTGATGTGAAGGCCGTAGCCTAGCAGATGACTTGAACAGAACTTCACAAGAGGAATTACAAAATGAGCCACGTGCGTCACAACTAGCTTTCCAATGGTCTACTTACATAATTATAGCTTAAGCATTCACCTATTTGAAAATGAGTTTGGGGAAATTGAATTTTATGCCACGTATTACATTTTTACAGCTAAAACACAAATGGTTTGTGGAAGATTTTTACTTTTTATTTGCGGTTTACGTTATGATGTAGATTATTATTCTGTTCCCACATCCAGGCCCTAGGGCTTTTGCTTATGCTTGGTTTCAAAGACTGTTCCAAACAAATAGGCCTTGCATACCTCAGGCTTTGGGCGCCCAGGGTTTAGAGACCTGATGTTCAGATTTTTCAAATTCTCACCCTCTGGAAAAATTAAGCTCCTACCTGTCACAGGTCAAGAATCCAAAAATCACTAGTCACCCTTGAAAATCTTGGCCTTTGGTTTTTAAGTGTGTGACATGGACAATTAGACGCGACTAGAAAGGCCCACTAAAAAATTCCAGGAATGGCGAGTACTGCTTCCTTTAAGCTTCTTCTCTAGCTCTTTTGCCCCACTCTTTGCCCAGAAAACAGAAATTTCCTGAATGAAGGCAGCTCTGTGGACCCGGCAAGCAGAAGCAGGTGGCACTCAAATGAACCAAATCCTGGCAGTCTCTCCATGGGCAACACCTCCCCCACAATGAAGCTAATGGGTCCCAAGTGACTGAAGACTTCAGGTCATGGGTATTGAATACGCAGGAAAGAGACTAGTGCCATGTGGAGCGTTATGCAAGCCACCGATATGTCCTAGCCCCACAATGGGTGCTGCATATGAAGAGGGAGGTACATGCTGAAGCATTTGTGGGTTGCACCTGGCTGTTCTATGTTAGTGAAGTCTTAAGTGCCTTAGCTGCTGCATGATTTACGGTATGCAACACCTCTTTTTCTCCCTGATTGATGTATATTATATGGAACTTATTTACAAAAGATCGATCTCTTCTGTTCCTGTCAGTCATGGCTCATTGTATGCTGTTTTCTCCTTCCCATGGCCCCCCCACCCCCAGGTAATTTGCCTTCCTGGCTGCACTTACTTTGCTAGGTAACGTAAGCAGACAATGTGAGGATGGTTATTGTTTGTGGAGGCAGCGCTGAGATTGTGCTCTGCTCCTGTGGCTTACTACTGCGCTCTTTGCAAACATCTTTGTTTTGCTCTTCGGACTTATTTTGCACCACAACATGAGTAAGATAGCTGTACCAACAAGAAGTGTACTGAGCTTAGAGTAACAGTGATGAGCCTTGTAGGGTGTCTGTACAACAGGAACATCTGAACTACTGGTAGTTCACTGCTTACCTTTCAGGCTTAGCTCACATGCAACAGCTTCTACCTTTGCAAGTACCAGATTCACACTGGGCATCCTAGCGCCTGCCTCTGCAGCGCATGCTCTTCTGGCCTCCGCCTGTTACATCGGCCACTTTGCCATCACATCGCAAGTGATCAAGAATGCAGTATCTTCTGTAGCCCCAAAAGACATCGCCTTTCACCGCTTGTTTCTGGAGCAGGAAAGCCTAATGCAGTGATGAAAAATCCAGTAGTATAAAACTATTAAGTGTGTGCACACACGTGTACTTCAGTGCTGGGAAACACAAACAGCAAAAAAAGTTGCTAGCCCCAAGTGACTCGCGGCGGGATTTGGCAACAGAGCCGAGCATCTGTGCTGTTGGAAGACATACTGGTTGCTCTTGTTCAAACACCTCAATACGGTGGTCCATTGAATAAAACGTGCTGCAGAAAGGGGAGAGTCCATAAGCGGCATCTAGAGGGTTGAGTATAATGCTCATTGTGGAATTAGACAGAGAGGTGTTGGCACAGCCTACCAGACAAAATACAATACAGATCCTAATATTTGTGTAGAAAAAAAATTAATTAAGAAGTGCTGGGATCCATGCAGGGGGCTTCTGTGTTTATTGCCATCTGTGACTATCATCTAATTTGGTCCAGTGTTAACACCGACAAACAGCCGTCACTGCAATCCCTCTAGCTAGCATGACACTAAGCATGGTGGGTGTTGGAGGGATTTGTACCCTCCACTCCTTGGATAATTGGACATTGAGGTTTTTAAGGGGTACGGGATCTGAAACTGGGCCTCATGCAACCACCTTACATTGACTTCAGCAAGCTTTGATCTCTGGGGAGGGGAAGGAAAATTGAGGAGTACTAGAGATGACCTTTAAAGGGGTAGAGTAGGAAAGGGAAAGAATTACCATAATTAATAGTATAAGGAAAATAGCTGGTTGCTCTCCCTTCCTGGGCACATAATGATTTGATCTCTCTCACTATTGTCTCTTACTTACAAACAGAAGCCATTCATCTAACTCCTTTCCCTAGCACATAAGGATAGAAACAGAGCAAATTCCCAGCCCCCAGGAAATCATGGCAGATTTGTTATCCAACAGGCTTACGGGGAGGAAATTCCCACCTTTGAATCAATCACCGTATCTGAAGGCGCTGATTTCCTTTGAATGCCACTCGTTCTACCTTGCATGGATGAAATAGCCTGGAAAATACAACATGTATAAGCAAGTGCCCAGATGAACATGTGGTATCACGTGGGTTTTTTTTTAAAATGAGGACCACCACTTCATGCCTCTCCAAAGCTCACTGAAATGAACAGAAGTCTTTCCATGAACTTCAGTGGATTTTTTATCCAAATATGCCAGGTCCCCATCTTTCTGTAGACTTCTTTTCAAGACTCACTACTTACACAACGCGAGGCCAGTACAAAAGCCATTTTTTCCTTTCAGTTTTATAAACAAAGCTCAGTCTCTCATCTTCCAGTGCATTTGATTCCCATTATCTGTTTAATGGAGTTTTAAGTTCCTTGAGATATTGGCTTGACTGCATATTGTACCCAAATCTGCCTTGGAGGTTCAAAGTAATACCATTACTATGGTTTTGTGACATCTACTATTCCCTGAACTATTTTTCCTACTCTTGTTCATATACTTCTGCTTGCAAATTACAGTTTGATCTCCATCGGTATGATGTGTGCGCCTGCACTAGCGGTCCAGAGGCACTGTTTATCACGAGACCATACCTTAGCAAAAAATCCAGGCTATCCTTGTAGATGCAATGTTACCATCTAAACTTAAGCATCTGTTATTGATATTTCAGCTCACAGTTATTTTGTATAGAAAAACAGATGATGAAGATGCACACTATGAATCTTTTTGGATCTAGTAAATCATACTTAGCTTTCCATGAAGTGAATTATAATAAATATACTTTTCTCCCCCCAGTTTGCTGGCATAACCTGGTGCAACTAATAAAAGAACGGTGTTAGAGTATGACAACTTCTCTATGAAATAACTGGGATAACTGAGTCGGCCTCCTTCCAAGTCCCTAACAAAACACTCAGGCTGACGAAATTCCAGAGGTGCTTAAAATACCAATATTACCCTTAACTAATTGCATAACACTAACCTGCTCAACACAAGGATCTGAATTAATTACTGTGTTTAATTTTCTGACAGCTAATACATTTTCATCAGATATGTTCTCCAGGTAGACTTGTCCTTTCATGAGTGTATTCTCCATACAGATCACTCCATCCTCTCTCAGCAAGTGGTTATCCAGGACAAAATTGTAGTAGTTAGCAGGCTCTCTTTGATCAGCATCAATAAAAACGGTATCAAAGTGTTTGCCCACAGCATGTAACCCTGAAGAGATAGCGTCAAAGAAAACAGTATTGTTTACATGCAGGTTGAGCGTCTTGTACAATAAAACATCCTACACATGAAACCCAGGAAAACACAGAGCAGAAAACATGTTTTTAAAGCAGCATTCTTAATTGAAGGTCACTTCTGGTTGAAAACAATTTGCTTCACACCAAACAAGATTAAACTGGGTGGGATACTTCCGTATACAGATTCTCTTGGATATTTGACTTTTGCTTACCAGAGAGAGGTTAAGCACTTTGGTCACCCACCGAAACTAGTGCCTAGAGCCATGTGAACCACTCAGGGTAGAGTATTTTCACACTCCATAAAAGGCCAGATATCTTACACTACTCTAAAATAGATCGGTACATCTTCACTAGGGTGGGCATCTGCATTTATATTCAGTACATTTTAGAAGGGGAGTGCAACGGTTGTATACAAGGTAGACATTTCAGATGTCCTCTGTGTTGTTTTAACTTTATTCCTATTGAAGTCAAACAGAGGTTTTACCATGGACTTCAATGGTAGCAGAGGATTTTGAAAAAAAAAAAATCTCACAACTTATATGCACTACCATGAAAAAGTAGCAAATTTTTTTTAAAACAACCTTCCCCCCCCCCCCAAAAAAATTATTTTTTTTTAAGTGTATGAAACAAAGGAATACCTCAACTAAACCCCCAAAACTTCAATCCCTTACCATAATCTGAAGAGCTGGGAACTAGCTTTTTGTTCTATGTATGTGCAGAATATCATACACTCACGATGTGCATTTGTGTAAAGGGACAAAACTCAAGAGATTGCTACTGGGATGACAAGCTTTTTGCTAGCCAATTTGGTCCATGTCAGCAGAGCTCAAAAGTTGTCATAAACTTAATGTGGTCTTGTGCCACACGTGAGAGCAGTTGGCTGCCTCAGTTTCATTTATAGCATCTTCCTAAGGGACTTTTGTCAATGACTTTTGGACAGCGGGGAGGAATCGTGCTGCCACGGAGCCGAGAAGACAAGCAAAGGTGCAGTGCTTTTCACTGTGTACCTTTGCTCATCTTCTAGGCTTGCCTCTAGGCTCTGGTTTTTATAGTAGCACCCCAAGACCTTGAGGAATTCCTGGGTTTTAGGAAGCAATCCTGTCACTTCCAGTGGTGAGCAAATCCCTCTGCCTTCCAACAAAAACTCAGGAGGAAACTCAGAGGCTATAAGACCTGGTCAGATGATCACTCCACTGAACTTCTGTTGCTTTGCATTACAGCAGAAATGCATATAGAGTCCAAGAGAAATGAATCAAGATGGGGAAAAGGGGAAAACAGAGATAGGACGCCCTTAGGTATTATGCGGAAATTTAAGAATGAAGCAGCTATATCTCATATAAGCTTTCATCAAGATATGGTACTACGCTAGAAGACTGGAGAGGAACAAGTGCTATGTCCATCTGTAAAACAAAGGAAGAAGCATGATCTTGGGAACAGGCTCGTGAGCCTTACACTTCAAGTACTAGGAGAATGGCTGAAATACTAATTAATGACAGAATTATAACATGCATAAAAACGGGTCAGGAGAGAGGCTAAAGGCACAGCTTCTACGAAGGCAATGATTTTTTTTTTTTTTTTTTTTTTTTTGAAGATTAGAAAAACGAGTCTTTGGACAGCTCAGCAAAGCAGAGGATGAAAGGGAACCGGCTGCTCTGATCTATTTGCATTATTAAAAACATGGAGCACCTTCCCTCCAAGCAAGCTGCTGAACACCAGGTAAAAGGTGTTGATGGATGACCAGGTGGGTGGCTTTACAGACTCCCCCGACAGTGGCTGATGCCCCTTTTGCTCAAGAGACTCTTCTGGAACGTTTCAAAGTCCATCTGGGATCATTTAACTAAAGCGGCATGTGTTTCTGTTGAGCAACATTTCATCCACCCGTCTACGGCAGATTTAAATGCTCTCAGGAACAGACATTCAGAGTGAGAGGAGACAAATAATGATGTTTTCCTGGATGGATTGTTTCTGCTATGTCTCTTAACAGCACTTTGCACATCCAGCTTTTTCTTTGTGTGCTGAAGCTTTGGGCATGATGAAGGAAGAGTGATCCTTCCTTGATGTGTGAAAGGAAGAGCTAACTGGATTAACAAGTAGCTCTGGTGTATGAAGACCTCATTTATCCTTGGGGAATGTGAAGTAACCTCTATGCAGAGGTTACTGGAGATCTTTTTAATGAGGTGATTAGGAGCACAGAGCGTGCCTTTATCGTGAAGAAGCATAGGGAATTAGATGACCAGGATGTGAATGGAAAGGCTGAGAAAGTTCACGGCATAGCAGTCCAGTGAGAGGTCAGAAAGCTGAGCTTCACTCTTAGCATGGATCCACTGATTTGGTGGAAGAGCTTCAGGAGGCGTGGAAAAGCTAAACCATTTTGTTAGAGCATCTCAATTTGCCAAAGCTTGTCACTCAGTAACCCAATAGTCAAGGCTCTGCATCTAGGACTTCTTCGTTCCTTTGTCCACTCATGCCTACCATGGCCATTGTGCTGGATGACCGAAAAACATGCTTCCTCCTCCACTGATTCCTCAACTCCTGCAGTCAGCCTACACACCTCCATCCCCAAGAATTTGGTGCTCTGAAGATGCTCATCCCAACTACATGCCTTGTATCTGGTGGTGCTATTTGTTTCCCATGAAGTACCGGGGCCTCTAATCAGAAGTTTGGGGGCTGTGTTGTGAAGGGAAGATCCTGTCATCCCTGAGGACACTTCTCGGAGACTCTCTTTATGTCTGTAGGTGGAGACGGTTCTGCAAGAGGAAGCCATGACATTCCTTCAGTCCCAGCATTGCCCACAAAATTAGGAGTTCAGAAGCTGGAGATAAAGATGCATGGATGGACACCTAGTTTGTCACGTCCTGTTAGCAGGCCCTGGGCACACATGCAGCCTTCTGCTTTCTCTCTTTGGCCTGCTCCACCCACTGGCGAGATGTATCCATGCACCAGGAAGGAGCCCTAGGGGTAGCCCTGTATGGTAAGCAAGGTCTTAGAAATACTGGCAAATGAGAAGATAGGGGAGAAGGAGGAATTATGCTCATGGCTATACCCACAAAAGAGGGAGGGCTGGATCATGTCTCTATTGGCAGAGAACTGGAACGCCCCTTACCGCAGAAGCATCATACATGTAATAAATAGCAAGAAAAATGGTCTTCACCCAGGGATAACTTGGCTACAAGTTTGTGCTTTTACTTACAGCAAATCCCTACTTCCTTAATAAAATCATAGACCTGCGTTGTACGTAGACTATCCACTAAAAAGACAATGGGTTGAAGATCATAACAATGCTAATGAAGGTTATGGGAGAAGACTAGGGACAAGACATCCTGGCATAACAAAACTGAATCTTCTGCCAAAGCTAAGGAAAATCTGATTTAGTCTTGATTGGAACCACCACTTGCATTAGACGTGCCCAAACTCAATCATAAGAATGACGGTCCAATTCCTTAGGAATAGATCATACAGCCAGTATAGGGTAATAAAGATGTGCTCAAAACCTATTACCTTTGCTATGCCTTGTTCTTGACCTAAATGTAATAGTAATCTATCCTTAGGGTACATGGTATACATGAAAAAGTACAGCTTCTTTTTAAAACACCATTAGAATATTTTACTGTATGTGGACATACACTCTTGTTACTCCTAAATGCTATTCTATTGAGTACAGTTTATATTCACTGGCAAAGCTAAATCTCTGGGGAAGCTAGAGAGGGAATGCAATTTCTAGTAATAACAGCTCACAACAGTGAATACTATCCACTTATCCCCACAATTTCCAGCTATTTTGGACTCCTTTCTGAATTAACCTTTCATATCAAAAGGAGCAATTCTGCACACTAGAGACTCCGACACAATTTCATGCATAATTTATTCACTCAGTTCAACATTAAACGCAGAGTCCTTGACTTTGTCAAGGTGGATTCTGTTGGCAGACTTCACAAGCAGCAAAACAGGGGAAATGAGATCTGCAACTCAACCTCTTCACCTATTCTGTCTGGTAAAAGGAGGGGAAAAAAGAGAAAAGGAAAAAGACTCCTACATGTTTGCATGATGTCCTGCAATCAGCAGGATCTTTGCAAGTGCATTATCTTCTTTTTTACGTTGTATTTTAGATCTCAAAATGGAAGGGTCAAAATAACGAACTCAGATGATTTCCCAGGGCTTTGCATTTATACAGATCCTGATCCTGAATTTAATTTGTAATATAACATCCCCAGAAGCCACTGGTATGCTGGATTGGGCCCATTACTGACAATCAAACCTTATTTAAAAGGTTTACCCGGAAGAGACCACTGCTATATTTTCCTGGGGATTAAGGCACATTTTCCTCCCCCTGAACATAGAAGTGTAAAATTAAGGCGTGTTGTGTACAGTGAAGCTACAAAACCACACCAACCTCAACCCCAGCCCAGCCCCAAACCATTATAGTTAAAATGACCAAAATTTGATCAAATTGGTGTAAAAGAAGTTGTATTTCACAATTTTATCTTATGTATTATTGGGAGTGGAGTGCCTTATACATGAGAAAATACGGAATAAGACCCTGATCCCCAAACACACTGAAGCACCTTACACTCCTTTTTAGATGTCCAGCTCCCATTAAAATCAACAGGTCTGAGCCCTAAAGGGCAAATGTGCTTCCAAAAATCCCAACCATAAGAAAGAGAAGCCCCCAAACATTAATGCACTAAAATGACTGAAGTCCTTGTGCACAGCTGTATGCAAAAGACAGTATTAAAGCATTGTTTTGGGACACAGTTCAGGATGTTGAGCATTAAGCAGCTCAAGGATCCCTTCCCATTTCCAGTGGAACGCAGGAAAAGGCTTCTTCAGTAAAACACAAACCGTGCTGATGCAGCAGGCTGCCACTCGGAGCAGTAACAGCAAGGGTATCGTTTCCCTTTGGAGACTGCTTCAGATCCTCGTTAGCCCATACCTAACTGATTTGGTACTGCTGTTCTGACCCCCTTTCATCACAGCACTACTCTGTGCCAGAGCCAGAACCACATGGAGGTTATAATGACCTGCAGCTTGAGTTGCACTGGCCCAGATGTGGCAGGATGCTTACATCACACTCAGGCGACTGCTGCTGCAATAGCTGGCAACGTTCCTCATCAAACTTGCGTGCCAGCTAGAGATGCAGCACAGCGTGCATTTGGCATCAATTGCTTGGCACCTGATACGCAGCCAAGGGGATGTAGCATTTACAGACACAGCTCCCAGATGGCCAAGCCTGGCAGCTGCTAAAAACATGATACCTGTGATATGACTATATAATCGGTTCCTCACACTTTTTGGAGCGACTGTTGGCAGAGAAGGTCTTTTGGCTTTACCTAGAGTTAGTTATGCACTAAGATGGTTCTTTACAAGAATCAGCGGAGGCAAACCCTCCCACTCAGTAACTACCTGAGTTGGTGCCAGGAGCTTCTGGGAAGGAAGGAATTATCTGCGTCTCCCAGGGCCTGCGGTGTGCCAGTCCATCGCGTGAAGGCGCTAGTAGCCACTGCTGAGGTTACCACCTCAATCTGCGTATGCAATTACCGGTGAAGAACTGACTTCTCCTCCCTTATCCTGCTCTGCTGGGCCCTGAGAAGTTGTGCTTGCAGAACTAGGTCGGCAGGTGCATAAGAGGATAAAGATCCCCCAACACACACATACACCCAAACCCCTCCCCACATCTTAGCAGATGACAACTCTCTCACCCAGAGGATCTGCAGTGCTTCTGCTACCAGCAAGGCCTCCTGCAGCAATGGCAGGGAGGAAAAAGCATTAATTTCACTCCCAGGGCACCCTGAACCTCATCACAGCACAGCCCTAGCTGTTGTAGTACCGGGCCAGCTCCCAGCTCTAGAAACAGCGACTAGGACCTAATCTAGCTGACTGCCAAAGAGCACCAGTGTCAACGGCAACCTAGGATCAGCACACATTTCAGCTGCAGCCTATCGTGTCCAAGAAGTCATATGTGGAAAGCCTACCACAAGACCTCCCTTCCACATGTGTAGTGCTGCCAGGCTCCCGTGGTAGCAGGAATGCTGCTGTCATCCCTGTTGCTTGGGATTGCTCGGCCAGGTTGGTTGGCCTGTTGATTAAATGAAGAAGAGGCCTATCTTCCAGCAGATTCTGGTTCTGCCAAAGCCAACAAGACCACCTCCATGAACTACAGCGGTGCAGGGTGGGACCTTTTACAGTCACGCTGCAATCGTTCTGCAACAAAGCAACATGCCAATAGCCATGTCCTGCGCACCCATTAAATTGAAAAGGAGTTCAAGTACCATGCAGGACCAGGCTCTGAGCCTTCCTTCGCTTCACCCAGCCCTTGAATCGTATATAAAAATCCAGCACAGCATTATGTTTTCAGGATTTACATTTCCATGTCTCTATTCTTGCGCTGGTCCCTTCTTTAATCTCTACCCAGCATGGACTCTGCCTGCCTCTAGATATTTTAATTTGGTCACAGCAAGTCAGTTGCACAGAACGAGCACTAGAGAGCAACAGCAATTCAATTAATTTCACACTCACTGCAGGGAGCGAGGATTTTAAGCACCGCACATCGCAGGTGATCTGTAACACGGTGTTTGCAGGCTATTTGCCACAGGTCTTTGTTTGTTTCCGAGCAGACTCGGAGGTCACAGAAGGCAGAGGTCAGAAAGCTCCAAGCCATATAATTTTAGAAATGAACACAAGCACCTGTGAGTGCAAATAAAACTTAGTTGAGCCCACACTGACACTTCTGAGTTGAAAATGGGAGTCTGGTAGGGTTTCAAAGGGTCTTCAGCTGAGATTAGAAACCGGGAGACCTTCCACACCGTACGCCTGGCATTGGTAGGAGCATTGCCAGCAGGTCAATGGAAGTGATTCTTCCCCTCTATTCAGCACTGGTGAGGCCACATCTGGAGTCCTGTGTCCAGTTTTGGGCCCCCCGCTACAGAAAGGATGTGGACAAATTGGAGAGAGTCCAGAGAAGGGCAACAAAAATGGTTCAGGGGCTGCAGGACATGACTGCTGAGTAGAGGCTGAGGGAACTGGGCTTATTTAGTCCAGAGAAGAGAAGACTGAGGGGGACTGAATAGCAGCCTTCAGCTCCCTGAAGGGGGTTTGCAAAGAGGATGGAGCTGGACTGTCCTCAGTGGTGGTAGGTGACAGAACAAGGAGCAGTGGGCTCAAGTTGCAGCAAGGGAAGTCGAGTGTAGATATTAGGAAAAATTTTCTCACTAGGAGGGTAGTAAAACACTGTACAGGTTACCCAGAGAGATGGTGGAAGCTCCATCCTTGGAGGTCTTCAAAACCCAGCTGGACAAAGCCTTGGCTGGGATGATGTAGTTGGGGCTAGTCCTGCTTTGGACAGGGGGCTGGACTAGATGCGGCCTCCTGAGGTCCCTGCCAACCCTGCTTTTCTATGATGCTATTTCCAGGGTCCCTAATACTAGAGCGAAAGGAATAACTCTACTAGTGGCTAGCGGTAGTAAGCCAACAGACAGAGCAAAGCATATCTAAGCAAGTGTGTCACCCAGGAAGCGAGAAATGTGTCCCATTTCCCTGATTATTAAATCATTGGCGAAACAAGAGGTTGTGTTTCAATGCACAAACTCCAGCTATGGTAGCCACGAGGCTTTGTCGCTCAATGATTAACAGTAGCAGGTGGTTGTTGTCTGTGGGGACAGTCATGGAGAAGCACATAGCTAGTCAGCCTGTGCGTTACCTTGGTATTACAGGGTCTGATCGAAAGCCAACTGAAGTCAGTGGAAAAACTTGGATTTCTGTGGGCCTGATTCAAAGCCCATTAGATTTAGAAATTAATCATTCTCTCGATTAAACAGTTGCAGTTTTCTAGTTGAGAAGAAACAACGCCATACAATTCAGCTGTCTCCTAACAAAGCATTCATAAACAGGCCCAGATAAATGGTTGAAATGAATAGACCATGATCATGTCAGGCAGCAATATTTGCTCACATATATGCAAACAAAGAAAGTCAGGGTAACTGGCCAGCAGTTTGCAAACAGAAGATAGAAGTAAATTTATTCAACTCGCTTTCAACATGAATATCCCCCCAAATGAGTTGACCTCCAGACTGTCTGCTATTGGTCCCAAGTATTTTCTTGCCATGAGATGCATCATATAAAAGCTCCTTGGCCATTCACTCCAAAATATGGTACTTCTATACATGCAATTATTTTGCCATCATCTGGCATTGCCTCTGCCATAGCAAGGACACTGTAGCCTTTAAGCCTGACAATGAATAAAATCCTATTGGCTCCGATGATATGAACTAACATCCTAAAAACCTGGCCTATTTAAGGAAGAGGATAAAATGTGAGAAATACAGCCATAATAAAGACACTGCATTGCACAATGATCACAGTGAACATTAAATCTACCCTCTAAACAAATGTCATTTAAAAAAAAATCCCATTTCAAAACACCATAATTGGGGCTAAACAACAGAATTAGACAGAATTTCAGCTGAACTGCAGGTAAAGACAACAGAATAAAGCAAATGGTTTTAAATGTGAGATCTTTATCATTAATACTGGTATTGTTCAAGTGCTTGTTAAATAGTGCTTGAAATATTGCATATTTTAATATTCCCCCTATGTGAAAATGACTTTAAGATGTCTCCTGTATTCTTTCTGGGACCAAGTAAAAAAAAAAAAAAAAATCACTACATTACCTTGCATGTGCTCCTAGAGTCGTTATCCCCAGACAGCACTAGCATTTAAGGAATTTATCATCGCTGGTGTCCTTCGAACAATGTATTAGTGTAATACATTATAAGAGTACTTTTCTGTGATGATGTATTACTCAAAAGATGGCAACATCTGGGAAGAATGAGTCTGGGAATAGATATAATATAATAGCTTTCCATGTGAACACAAAGCCGGGTGTTGCTATTTTGAAAATGAACAGTGTTTTGTACTGCGCGCCGCAAACCTCTACAAACAACCCCTTCAAAACTTGGCATTTTAAAAAAAAAAAAAAAGCCTCCAGTTCACCCCATTAATCTGATCTCTTTATTGTTTGCAGAAGAGACAGGTCACGCATGGAGAATTAGCTTTTCATGCAAAATGAAGCAGAACACTGCCATAAAAAAGCTCTCATTTTAAATTCTTTTTTCCATGGATCCTGGATATTTTCATGGTGTCCACCCACTAGCCATTAAAACCCCATTCTGAATGGATGGGACAGGGAAGGACAAGCATCACGGTCTCACTGGCAACTGTTATTCAAATCTTGTAACATTTAATTACACATCCTGATGGTCTTGCCTTTGATAGCCAGAGGTGCATTCTTTATGAGGCTTAGCCGTCCTTCCGACTCCTTCAGCATTCAGACACCAGCCTTCAGGTGAGGTTTTTCTAAACAGGAAACAAACAGTTCGACGTTACAGTCTTGCACAATACCTGCAAAGCTCCCCCTATTCCCATGCCTCCCCTTCTACTTGGCTCCCCCAACACAATGGTATGAAATAGAGAAACCCTAGAAAGCCTGGCATGACGAGCAAGAAAACGAGATGAGAGAAGACCAGGTTTTCTGAACTGGATCTCAAAGAGGGCTCAGGGCTCCGAATCACCTTGACTTCACAGCATTTAAAAGAAAAATCAGATGCAGGAAGAAGAGAGGGTAGACCCTTCTCAGCTGCAGTATAGTCCAGAGCCTCTCATACACTGTGAGCCGCAGCATTCATGGGAGTCAGTCTGGCAATGCTATTGGAAGAAGCTCTCTTAGCACACGATAAGCACTGGCCTTGAATGATAAAACAGGACATCTAGGAAGAATGAGTGAATCCTCACTAAGAACTTCTGCAAGGACCTTCCTAATTGCTGATGTAATACTATGTTTGTTGGTCAAGTTGCAGCAAGGGAGGTTTAAGTAGGATATTAGAAAAAAAAACAAAAAAAAAAAACTCTCATTAGGAAGATAGTAAAACACAGGAATGGGTTACCCAGAGAGACCGTAGAGTCCCCATCCTTGGAGGTTTTCAAGACCCGGCTAGACAAAGCCTTGGCTGTGATGATCTAGTTGGGGCTGGTCCTGCTTTGAGCAGGGGGTTGGACTAGATGTGACCCCCTGAGGCCTCTTCCAACCCCATTTGCTATGATCCTATGATTTCCCATCCACAACTACTCAGATCAGCAGAAGAGACCTGAATCACAAGGGAAGGGGTCTCCAGAGCAATTCCACCGGGCACAGCGTATAGGGATCAGTTTGAGCTAAATGAGAGATTGTGCTCTGGGAAGACAACACAGAATGGTGAAGTAGTCACCAACCTCCAGACAGGTTAGAGGTCCCCATGGGAAGAAAGCAACCCGATCAGCTCTCAGTCCCTGAACGGTCACGATGCTTCTGCAGATCAGAATTTTAAGCCATTTGATCTTTTTTTTTTTTAAATCCATTCTCTCCTGACCAATCTTCAGCGAAATGAGAAAGATTTCAGACCCCGTATCAGACACACTCCGATAATCCGAGACTTGAAGAGCAGAACATTTCCTATAACCTCCTTTCTGCCCCTCACAAATGCTTTAACAACTTTAATAAGATAATGCATAGCTATTATCATACAGCTAGCTTAAGTCAAACAACTATCAGCTATTATTTCAGCAACAGCCTTCCCATAATCCACAGACTGGAACAGTTTACACATTGTCGGTTTCAGAAAGAACCGACTTTTTCCACATATCAAAATTTACACTGATAAATGGGAACCGCTTAGCAGACCTCACGTGCCCAGGTAATATACTGCAGCTCAAAGACGAATAATGAGGGTATCAATTGGACTTCTGAATTAATGATACCTAAAATTACTTTAATTAATTAGTTTAAGTTACTAGAGTAATTTAGTTAGCAAATTAATTAATGTTTGTAAAGCACGTTGGAGATAAAAGCTCCAGTGCCTATGAAGGCTATTACTGTAATATGGAACTGTCAGGCTCTTCTTACTCAGGCAAACACGCATGGGTGAAGGGTCAGGTTTCATGCTCAGAGGCCCTGCAAGGATCCTATATAGAGGTTTACTTTTTATTTTAAAAGGTTTAAAATTATATGGGAACTACAATTTTGGGTTTGCTGTCGTGCTCCTCGTCCTGCCTCAGAACTCAGCAGGATTTTGGGTGCTAAGAATGGCTTATTTTCTCATCACAAGAAAGAGTTTGGTGCTAACCTGCAGTGGAAGCGTTTGATGACCTGAGAGTGAAAAATGTATACATTATCTGGGGCTGAAAGAAACATTTTAGTCATTGCAAAACAAAATGTTTTGAATACTTGATTGTTTTCCAAATGCAACATGTCGCAATTGAAGCAGCTCATTTTGAAAATGCCCAAAAGAAAGTGTCAATGGTTTCTTTTTCTTAAAACAAAATTATTTTAGGGTTTCTTTTAATCCTAACTGAAAACAAAATGGGTGCAACTGACATGAATTCTTGGACTATTTTGCCTAGCTGTAGCAATAACATTGCACCTGGTATATGTCTGGGAACATAAGACATCTAGATCTAAACGCAAAGGAAAGAAACAACTCTCTTAAAATCGGTAAGACTACGTGGGCACTGACAGACGTGCAGCTCCCCACTGTAACTCATGGCACTTTACAGAAAGCACCATGAGTTCAAGCAACCCTTCCAAGCTCCAGTGTGGTCTCCAGCCACCCCTTGAGACAACCATCTGCTCTGGCTTTAACATCTTGGAGAAATGCACAACGTAACAAGTGAATCTCATTACCTCTTCAGATTTGCCATTGCACTCAGGTGAAGGCCTGGGCCAACAGCTACGACAAAAGCTTATCTATGTGGCAATGCATAGTTTTCCAGCTTGCTGTGAGCTTCGGTGAGGAGGGGTAGCACCGGTGCTGCTACCATCTCAGCAGGGTTCAGGTATCCCACTGGGAAAGTGCTTCTCTCTCCACACAAGTGTAGGGCTGGCACTGTGAACACATAGGCTGAGTCAACTGCTGGTTCTGGAGTGATGCCCACAAGCATGGACTGGACTTGCAGGTCCAGCTGCACAGGGCAGGCCAGCCTACCCCCCCACCCATCTCCAGGCATTTGTAACATGGGCTGGGGAGAGGAAACAGCACCACTCAGCAAGCAGCTGAGCTCCTGTGCCTTTCTCTTACATAAGTTGGGTGCTAGCTTGAGTGGTCCTGTCTGGGCCTGGTGAAGCTCCAGGTGCTGGGGCAGATGACTGTGGTGACATACCCTCATAACTGTGCAGTATGAAATACCGGACACATTTTTGGGTAGGGATTAGTAAACAGGGAGCTGATGTTTTCTGTGGTCCCTCCAGTTCTCTCCCCACTGCTTTGCTAAGTGCCATTCAGCATGCCACGTCTCCTCCCCGTGCCTCAATGTCCCCACCTGTCAAATGAAACTGATGGAAAGTGCTTTGAGATCAATGAAGAAAAAGCACTGTAAGAGTTGGGTTTCATCAATTACTGTGATAGCCAGTTGGCCCTTCCAGTTGTCCCATTAGACCAGTGGCACTGCCAAAGCTCCTGAGATGAATTTGTCCTGGACAATATCCTTATTCCAACAGCCTTTTCTGAGCTGAGTTCAGGAGGCATTCAGCTTTCCCTAAGCTGTGAAGCAGTTGTCAATTGACACCTTCTTGAAAACCCATTTTCCCAGTCTGCACATTTCTGCTTGTTTTGAATGTTCTTGGTCTCTGTTTACTAAGTTGCTATGCAACACCCTTCCCGCCCCCATCTCTTATATGATGACATCATTGCTTCTTTTTCCAAATAAAATCTTTTGGTAACACAGATGGCCTACTCTGTTTTGTTAATTATTTGTCATTTCCCTATTGATTTGGTTCCTCCTTCTTCAGCAGCAGAACTGCAGTTGCCTAGTTATATTTTTTTAATTTCCCCTCTCTCTGCAAACTGCATGCCAGGTTCTTTTCTAATATATCTATGCTGCTTCAGGGCATCTACTTTGTTTCTACCAGAATTTAACCATAGGTTAAGTGGTGATGTAAGTTTGTTGCAGACAACAAACATTGCCTTAATTGTGTCATTATACATATACACACACTTGTTCTTGCATTCTGCTGGTCTCACTTTATGCCTTGTGCTCAGGTTGGAGTCTAATTGTATTGCTCCATCATGAGAAACTTGATGGAGTATGAGCTGGACAGGACAGCGAGCTAGTCGTTGTACTGGGGTTCGCCTTGAACACAGTTCAAATTAGTGATGGATCAACCTCAAAAGGATTGGATACAAGTTCAGGTAAGTATGTGAATTGCTCAGCAAAATGAAACTCTGAGGCATGCAATCAGGCATGCAACCTTCTCTCCCCATCCCTGACCTGTTGAGGGGGTTGAAGCTGGGACAGGAGGTAGCACAAGTACATGGTTATGCATGAGCAGATTTCCTAATACTTTGGGGCTACATCAAGCAGGAGAGCTCTGTTCCTATCGGTTTATAACAGCAGCTCTGGCTAAACTGAAAGAAGAGCTCCTCACTGCAGCTACCAGAGACGGTAGGCTGCTGTTCCTTTTCATGGCCCATGCTGCACTCTGCTTTCCACTCCACACTGATATGTGCAAAAAAGCCAGACCTTATGGCATGCTTAACACTTTACTGCTGTCTTAGAACAGCAGAGCAGGCCACCTGCCTGGCTCCCACAAGACACCAAACCACTGACTTAACCAAGAACACGTTGAAATCATAAGCGGTGAACATGGTTAAAGCAAACTGAATTTAACGGGGCTGTATCTAGGCCCAAACGCATGCAGACCTGACAGGATCAGGGCTAGACAGTGACTTGATGGAGTTAGTGCCCAGCCCACAAAAAAGCAACTGAAGTTAAAAAGAAAAACTAATCAATGGTTTCAAGCTCCAGTTCACTAGGATTTTTGTACCCAGAGACTAGACAATCTGTAATAGCTTTAATTATAACGTTACCCAAGATTCGTGGGCCTGAAGCAATGCCAACTCATCGGTAATTCCCAGGTCATCCGTAGAGGCTATTGTAAAGATCAGGACAACATTAGAAACCCTACAGATTTCTGATATAGCAGTCAACTTTAATGAGATCTTCCATATTTCTATCAGCAGCCTGACTTACATTCTTTCAGACATCCGAGGTACTATTGTAATCATCTCATACCTTGCTTTCTGATCCCTGACAGAGGTGAAAGTATTCCAGGTGATGGGATTTCCAGGACAACCAAAGTTCATATCTATTTCTACTACAAAGTAAAAGAAACATATAACTTTCTGGATTCCTTTAATGCTAGACTCCTTTGGTGGCACTTGACACGTGCCCAGTAATTAGAAATGACTATTAACACTAAAAGAAAGCCGAGATGTATTATTGTCATGGATACAAGAGTTGATGAACGTTTTAGCTAAGTACAGACAGTCAAAAAGCCTGAGGTTGAATCAATTCAACCTTCACAGGTTAGTCTAAGCTGCACAGATTGAACCAATAAGCAAGTGAGCACACATTCACTTTTGATTTGGGATATGCAGCCAGATGTCTGCAGTGGCCCAGGCCAGAAGCCAGGAGGTACTAGAGCACACAACCCTGCACAGCTGGAGCAGACAGCTTGGACCAAGGCTAGCCTGCCCACCTTGTAGGGAGCTGGGAGGGGGTTGCAGGAGAGGTGCAAAGCATCCTGGGATGCTGGGGGACTCTGTTAACTCGGATCTGCAGGGGATCTGAGACAGAGGTTGATTAAAGCAATTTACCCTAAACCAGTCAAGTCTGATACTGTATCCGTCCAGGTTTACCTTAAACCTGTTTCAGCCTTTTTGAAAGTGGTTTACGTGCACTGAACTTTTGTTGTGTTCCAGATTTGAACTGGTTCCCGATCTCTTCTACTGGTTCGTGTGTAATTTTTGTCCCTAGCCTATAGCTCAAAAGTAAGAAAGTGCTTTGAGACCCATAGCACTTACTATAAAATCCTTTCCTCGCCCTCCTCTGAAGAGACCACATCCAAGGATCAGGTCTTAAGTGCGTTGCAAGAAGTTCACAACTTTAGCATTGACAGATGCACACAGCTTATTATACTGAGTAAAGGAAAAATAAGTTTGGATACAGAAGGGCTAGTGGCCTCCCGGTGAAGACGACATACCGTTTACATTCGTGCCCCAACAACCCTCTTGTCTTATGCCAGTGCCAGTGTAGGAGCAAAGAATGGAGTACATTTTTCCAGTGTAAGAATAAGTTTGGAGATTGTACTCTTCCTGCAGGATAATTTTCTGGACAGAACTTCCTCAAAACTATTCTATAGCAACATACCTCCAATGGTCGGGTGAAATTTTAAAGGCATGGTTTTTCACACACATTACACACTTGTAACATTGATTAACAGACTGTAGGCAGTAGGCACTTTGTTGCTTCTTTATGAAGACAAAAATCCTAGAAAACAGGAGTTTTGAGGGAATATCATCTAGAAGTCATCTGGTCCATCCCCCTACTCTGAGTTAGGATCAATTCTACTTAAACCACTCCCAACCAGATACTTGTCTAACCTGTTCTGAAACTTCTCAAGTGCTGGTGAATCCATGACCTCCCTAGGTAATCTATTCCAGTGCTTGACAATGCTTAGCAAATTTATGAGGTCTGACCAAATCACCTTTGTTGCAATTTTAGAGGGTTACTACTTGTAAGCTGTTCTCCATATCCACTGAGTACAGGACAAGTCATAACCTTCCTCTCTGCAACAATCTCTTACACATTTGAAGACTTACCACATCTCCTCTCTTCGCTTAGTTAAACAAAACCACTTATTTCATTGATCACACTTTCTAGACTACCAACAATTTTTATTGCCCTCTTATCCATTTGGCCCACATCTTCTTGAAGTGTTATGCCCCTAACAGTACTCCCACTGAACACAATGCTTTGACTGAGGTCTTATTTAGCGGTGAGATTACTTCATATTTCTTACATAAGTTACTCCCATTTTTCTTACATAAGTTACTCCTAGCATTGTGCTATTAATTGACAGTCAAGTTGCAATCTACTGAAGAACCAGTTGGTTACAAGCTACTCCTCTCTAGCTTTTCAGTGAAGACAAACAAAAGTGAGGTTTTGAAATGCAGTTGAGGAAACGTAGTTCAAAATATATAGTTGTTGTGCCCTGTCGAGTATATTAAAAAAAAGAAACTACTCTGGGCACCTGTATGCATTTCTAGTAACATCTATACAATGTGAACAGTGATCATGAAGCTAAAAAGACTTCAATCAATCCCCAAACACACTGTTTTACTGTATATTTATTTTATTTTCCCCCATCCTTCCTGAAAAATATTCTGGGAAATAGGCCTCAATTATCCTGAGGAGGTCGAGCATCCTGTTACAAAAGCCTCAGATTCCTTGCTAGATACAAATGGCAGAAAATCCCTTCACAAACCATTTGCACTGGAGTAGCTCACAAGGCTCCAATAAAACTTTCAAGTTGACCAACTTGAAACAACTTACTCCATCTATAAAATTATTTTTGATTCCTTCTTTCCAGTCTTTATCCAAGATGGTGCCCGTGAAACGCAAGGCATTATTTGATCTGCTCAAGAGCCATGGAAAATACTGGCTGGACACAAAATCCAGTCTCTTATAGTTTGGCTCATCACAATGGTGCTGCACTCAGGATAACCAGCCCTGCCACAGAAACAATGTTGAAAGAGCTTGCTCTCAACCTCTGAGAGGATGACCTGGACAAACTGGTTGATTTTGGTCACCTCAACAGCCCAGAAATGGAAATGCTAAGTTAGGGGGTTGATATTACTGTGCTCTGTTAAAGAAATAGATGTTTTTAAACATAACAACAAACAATATTCTTGGAACAATTTTCATGCATATTTTACATGCCAGTTAAATAGATTTGTTATTTATTTGGGTGGGACTGCTAGGCAGGACCATAATGTAAACCACCATTTCCACTCCAGCAGTCTCACATTGCAAGGTTTCAAGGTTACAGACCCTGTTGCTAGACACGGCTAGCATGGGAAATCAAGAAGACTATCTTCATGAAATATTCTAGCAAAGCATTTGCCACTCAGCAACTTTCTCTCCCTCTCTGTGGTGGTCCTGAGAGTTTGACTTCAGTGACTTTAATGGGAGCAGAATCTAGTTCCAAATCTTTGTGGGAGGTTTTATGTACAATTTATCATGTGACAAAGCCATTTCCTCCCGCTGCTCACAAATACATAAGATGCTGCCATCTGGCATATCTTGAGCTCTGCTACTGAGAACAACATAGTAATTTCCATTAGCAATGTCAGCTTAACTCAAAAATAATTATTATTTATTCTCAGGAAAATAACTATTTATTTTCATTTCCATTTCAGAGAGTTTTACTGTCATTGTTGTATGGGGAAGCTGTAAACAGAGACACGGCATTTATGACTTACGTGGCCGACATAAAAGGGCTTCTCCTCGCTGAAGAAAAAGCCAAGATTATTCAGCGCATGAAGAGTTTAGACCTTTCAGTATGGCACATTGACTGCAACAGGCCTCCAGTCAAAAAGGTCTTGGTGGAAAGGCTGAGACGCTAGGGAGGCCAGCAAAGAACACCCAACCAAACTAGGAATCGCCAGGAGAAGGGGTGTTTCCACATTCATTCCCA
Source organism: Crocodylus porosus (assembly GCF_001723895.1). NCBI lineage: Eukaryota > Metazoa > Chordata > Crocodylia > Crocodylidae > Crocodylus > Crocodylus porosus. Next base: position 9,513,684 of record NW_017728917.1, read on the forward strand.
AGTAAAACAGCAATCTAGACATGCTTGCATTTTGTGCATAATCTGGGTGCCTGTTGACATCAACCCCTCCTAGCAATCCAGTAGGAAGGAAATATCTAGGCACTTCCAGACTCTCACCAGGCAACCACATGCATTTTTAGGTCTTCAAACAGCTGTAGAGTTGCGGTCTGGAGGATCTGAACAAATGCCTATTGATCCTCCAAACTCCAGCAGGGTTTGGATTAGGCCTTCCTCAAGGAAACCTGGGATATATAAACATTTTTATTAATTTCCCCCCCGCCCCCCAGGAACTTTGCGAGCTTCTTTGATGTTCAGTTGTCCTGGCAGCATTGCAAAGGGCGAAAAATAAAGCGAATGCGCCCACTGAAGAACACAGCATAAATATGCTAACATGCTTGCCCTACAGTTTGCATTTGTACATTTATGGTTTTAGTCAGTCTTTTATTTTAATGTCTTAATAAACCTCGACAGAGACAGTATTCATCTCCAGCGTCTGACCACCAGAACTTAATTAAAGACTGAGCACTAATTAATTGCATTACGGCTGGTTAATTCACTTTGCAAACACATTACAAAGCGTACTTGGTAGTACGTCAGCTGACAATTCAAACGCAGTGCTATATCTGTTTTTAAAAATAGTAGCAGGAAGATTTCTTTGTCGTGCTTGACACCACTTGGAAGTAATTCTTGGCAAAAAGGAAGCTAGTGTAATATGCAGCGAACATGCTTAGAACTAAACAGCATACATCCTCAATACCACCAATGCTTGCCCAGAGTGACAATATCCATAAGTAAAAACAATAATCAAAGTAACAACAAGAGAGAGCCTCTGACCCTAATTACAGCCCTAAGTCCAGAATAGTTCAGTTCAGTCTCTATAGCTCATGAGAGTTAATTGCACTTGGAAAGAAGTTAGTTTTTCTAGGTAAAATAAAACGGCCTCCGGATGCTAGATTAACTCAGACTCTTGTATCACTGAATGTGTCTGTGCAACAAAAAAAGAAACCCTGGAAGAGAGCACTGGTACATCCGAAAACAACTCCCACTGAAATCAGTAGGGTGGCTGTACGCCCACTTTCACCTGGGATGGATTTGGCTCGTTTTAGGTCATAAAGCATTCATACTTGGAGCTCTCCAGTAGCTACAAGCTTGGCGACTGGAAAACACCAGGGAAGATTAGCATCACCAAACAGCAAGAACGTTGGGCACATATACATGTGCAGAGGGGCTGCTCTGACATGCTGTAATTACAGCGCACTAGAGCAGACTTGATTGAGTCTGCTACACTTAACTACCATGCTTCAGCAGACTCCAGCATCACATGCATCAGCGTCCCCACACTGAAAAATAGTGGTGGGGGTGCTTTAAGTAAAGCTTGCTGGACGTGACCCTTTTTAAAGCACCCCTTCCTGCCCCCTATTCCTGGATCATGTGTATAAAGGCCCAACATGTCTAAATAATTTGGCAGAGAAAATATTATATATAGATACAGATATAGATATATAGAGAGAGAGAATGAATAACTTCAACCTGTCCCTGCACGGTGGTCATTTCCGTCTCCCAAAGCACAGCTGCAGGCCACTATGACGACTGTGTAGCTCTGATATGCCATGTTCACAGAAAGCACGATAACCAGCAGTGTGAGCACAGGGGGCAGATAACACATAGGATAGGTCCACACTGGGTACAGAAGTACCTTAGGCTAGGACTAGTGCAAAAGTACACAGGCTAGCTTGGCTACCAGAAGCCATCTTGCCCTGGCAATGTGGAGCTCTGTAGGGGCTACTTTACCCTGCTGAGAAGCATAGGCATGTTATGCATACTGCCCCCATCTTCTCTACTACCTCTATTAGGCTTAGCAGTAAAATCAGCTGTCTGTATTTGTGCAGGCTGCTAATTAATTTGGCAGCAAGAAGCTGCTCATAAACCACACGTGGTGCACACTTCCAGAAATACTTCCAGTTCCTCAGCTGCAGCTAGAGGAGAAGTGCATTCAGAAAGCCCCCTCATCCAACAGAGAAACAATTCTCTATACTTCTGACTAGGAAAAGCTGCCATGAGCATAGATGAAACAACACTGCTAAGCCAGATCATAAAATATGTATGCCCATTACATTAAAACATTCAAATGAGCAGGCATGCATTCAAGTGTTCACAATTATAAGGACGTGGAAGCTTATAAGTGCCCAGTGAACTCATGTCCATTTACAATGCTACCTGGTGACTTTCAAGCTCCTCACCCTAGTGTTGACATTGCCTTCAGAAGGCTGAAGCAATATGCCAAAACCACATATGCAGATTACAAGGGCCCAGTTCAGCCAACACCCACTGAAAAGCTAATAGAATCAAGACTACTAGTTTTGGTGAGCGTTTGGCTGGATCCTTAATGTTATGACACCCAGGGACAGAGCTCAGGAGAGTTGGATGCTGGACATCAAGACGGTTTCTGGGCTGAGCGCTAGGTCCATGCCAGGTTCTGAAGGTTTTCCAAAACATGAGGCAGCTGCAAATGTTCTTAATTAACCACAAGAATTCATTACCCTTGGCTATGGAAGCCAAGTATTTAGCCAGGTTCAATGAGAGACTGGGCGTGTATAGCTATCAATAATAACCAGGATCATAACCATGAATACTATACAGGAAGTGTTAGATAAAAAAAGACAGGAAAAACTTATAATGCTCATTTTAAACCAACTGTTCTTACCTGGTGGAGAGGGGGAAGGATAGTTCTGCTGAAGGGCACATGTTGGTCTATATTACACTCCTGACAGGTTTATTCCATCTTCTTCCAAAAAATGTGGGGCTAGCCACTGAGAGAGATGGGATCCTGGATTAGATGGAGGAACAGGATAGAGCCAGTCTGGTCATTTCTTTGCTTCTGTAAGTCAATGATGTAGCATAAGATCTATGCTCACCAAAGCCAGGAAGTTTTTGGGGAAGTGAATACTGTAGACTCCCTACTTCTGGAGCAGGTAGGTGCGCTGCATATGCAGGTAGCCAAGTGAGTTAGGAGTTACGTGACCATCCTGGGCTTTGGTTGATGCAGCGTCTCTCACGCCATCACATATAATTGTATATTATGCATAAACTAGGTGTATTACTGGGCTGTAAAGCAAAGTACTTAGGTGTGTTTCATGCCAACTTGGAAAGAAATAGTTGTGGAGCCAATTCTGGTTCGCAGAGCCAGGAAAAGGTACATAGCAGGCACTATAGCATAAAGATTTAAATATTAAATGCTGGCAAAAGGATTTTCAGAGAGACAATGGATACTCTGACACCCAACTCTCTAAAAGCCAAACTGGAGTTTGAGCCTCATGACTCCTTTGAAATTAAACTAAAAGGCTTGCCAAGGACAATCATAGTTAGGAAAAGCCTGTTTAAAAAAACAAACAAACAAACAAACAAACAAACAAACAAACAACAAGGCCTGAATGAAAGCCCACTGAAGACAGCAGAAGGACTCATTGATTTCAACAGATTTTGGCTCCAGCATTTTACAACCAGATACACTATCAACTCTGCTGCTGTGGTCACCTGTAGATATCTCCCAGCCATTGCTTACGTGCACGGTTTGCTTCAGTCTTGAGGCAACAACATATAACAACATATCAAAGGAGCTAGAGCACAGTTAAGATTGAAAACTGAACACATGATTATTATTTTTTCCCCTTCTTTCTACCTCAGGTGACAGAATACAATCAACCTCTGCCATGCTTGGTTGCTTAGTAGCAGACAGCCACATTTTTAATTATATACTAAAATATGCTAAAGAACATAAAACTGCTGTGTGACTAATACATGTATATCAAGAAAGGCATATGACAGCAACTAAATTGCTTTAGTGTCTGATAAAGAGTGCCTCTGCCAGGCTTGTCATCAAAAGATCAAGGAAAGGAGGTGGAAAATATTATTAATAAAGCAGAGACTTTTAAAAATACCCTCCATTGTTTGCTAGACTTTTTTTTTTTTTTTTTTTTTTAAGTCTACCATCAATGTAATTCTTTTCCATTTATTAAAGCTTTGATTTAATTCCTGCTTTTCAAATGGAGCTATTATTGCCAGACCTAAAAATCTCAGCTCATTCCCTTATTACCCACAAGGAAATATTACACCACTGAGAAAATGCAAAGTATCACCCATTCCCATCAAGCTGCTGATCGGCTGAAATTTCAGCACATTCTTTTGTGGCAAATATTTCTCCAAAGATAATGAGGAATTATTTTGATATTTGATATCACTTGTGCTGGGGCTCCAGAATTACACTTTCTGCAAACGTCTCGTCTACAAATAGCAACTTTGTCATAAGAATTCAATATCCTACAGAGAAAAGATTCTGGATGCTAATTGTCATTTACCACAAGGTCACTGGATAGAAATTTAGCAATACAAGGCAGCCTCATCAAGTTGCCTGGTCTTTCACAGACACTTCACAACATTACTAAAATAGCAAAAGAAGATCAAAGTCCTGCCTGAACCTAGGTGGCCCATCAGGTTGGTGCGACTAGGACATGCCAATGGTTTATCTGGGGGCAATACGGACATCCTAAGGTCTAGCGGTCTTTGACTCTAAATGATCAGGTACTCATTTATACCTAGGTCAAACTGGGAGCAGCCTTTGGTGAGATTCAAACTCACGTCTCTGGATCCATAGAGAGACATTTCAATGCTGGGCTGTGATGGCAGAGCGGTACCTTAGGATAAATGAGAGTCAAGCCAGAGATTAGCAGGTCAGATGCTAAAAGATTTTGATTCAAATTTCTAAGCGAGGAGGAAAATAGCAGAGCACACAAGAGAATCTGAACTGAGAATACATGCTCTCCCGTGTATTATGTAACGCAGCTAAATGCTCGCTGGCTGGCTGTCTTAAAGCCACGACCGCTGATGTAAATTACATGCTACATTCAGACAAAACTACTTGCAAATTATGGTATTAAATCCTGGCTCACATTAGAGCAACATGAATTCACTCAGTCTTCATCCGAATGGAACTGATCGTATGGAACTAATGTAATGTTGCGTGTGGATGTCACGTTAGTTATGCATTTGTTATAGGATTCCTGAAAGCGCCGGCTTGCAATAGAAATAATAAACATGGGAGTACAGATCTAAGCCTGCCCAAGGAAAATGGACCTTCATTAAAGCTCGGCATGCTGCAATGAAGTTTGCAAGCCTGCGTGTTTTTCGACATCGGCCCTCTCGAATGAACTGTCAATGCCCTCTCACCGAAGAGGAAATGGGAAGTCCCTGGTTGTAGCCGGACAGGAGGGCTGTTGTCTGCTTCGGCTCTCTTCCCTGCTGAAAAGAGCGTCTTTCTTCGAGCAAGATAAACCCAGAGCTGTCCTACTCCAAAACCCTGAAGTAGAAACAAAGCAATTGTTCTGCTGATGGCAGAGTGGCGAGGCAAGACCAGCACTCTAACCTCCTTTCTAACTGACCTTGCCTTATTCACATTACAGAATCTCCATCCTTGGAGGTTTTTAAGACCCGGCTAGACAAAGCCTTGGCTCGATGATGTAGTTGGGGCTGGTCCTGCTTGGACTAGATGCGACCTCCTGAGGTCCCTTCAACCTTCATTTTTTATGATGATTCTAGGTTTCTACTTACAGTTTCATAGACAAATATAGCCATGTTAGTTATCCCACAGCAAGACATGCCTGACTTTAGCAGTGAAGACGAGCCATATGTTAGAGACAAACCTATGAATTACACAGTGTTACAAGAAGGTGGTTTGCTGTGTTCTCCAGTTCACGCTACATGCCTGCTCTTACTTTGCAGTAAGTGAAAGCTAAACTCTGCGGGCTTAGCTTTCAATAAAACAAGATTACATTACTTTCACCTACCCTGTGATAAAGAGGGAGCACACGGCAGTAGCCACAGACCACTTGATGCCTGGTAAGACTGCTCCCTTTCAATGTGCTGCAATGTGTTCATTTGTCCAGGACCTTACTCTGAGAACAGAGGCAGGGATCTTCTCTACATTGCTTGAAGATCATCTCGTACAATATGGCCTGATCCGCTACACAGGGGTCTAAGCATTACCAAAAATAGCAATGTCCCTGGAAACAGCACACTGATCAGTGGGTTTCCCAGAAAATGGTATTAACATTAAAATAACATGATGCCTTAGCCCATCACAATAACCAACCTTCATTGCTTGAATTTTCCTGGACACAGTGTCCCAATATGTATAGTCAGCCCTCAAAGCCAATCATCCCTTTGCTAGCAATGCACACTCTTAAGGACTGTTGAGACACAGTTCTCGCTGTCCACGAAGAGTCTTTGTTCTCAAATCTATCATTGGTCTTTTGCCATCTGTTTTCCCCACCAGAAAATGAATGAAGTTCTCAGCCTGACAGACAACCCCCAAAAGCTAAATGGAGTGGGATGTTAGTTCAGACCCACCTCTAATGGTCTCATTGCCCTAGTCAAGCTGTTCCTTCTTGTGCTGCCCCACCCCGTCCAAGTCTCCTGCAGGTCTCTTAAAACGGTTGTCCCAAATTGTAGTTTTTTGGATTCTCCATTGGGAATCGCATGGAAAAACCTGATTCTTCCCTCCGAGGCATACTTCTTAGTACATCGTGGTGTGAGGCCAGAACAGAGCCAGTGACATTTTAATGGTTTCTTTCCTTTGTTTTGGAGCATCTTCCAGGCAGGGTCTGAGACATGGGACTGGGCTGACCCACGGCTGGTGTGTTACACCCAGGGTGTAGCTGCAGCCCTCAAGCGCAACGTATGAAGTTATTCCAAGGGTTACAGGGCTCAAATGCTGTGTTGAATACAATAGTGCTTAGAGATTAAGCAAAACAGAAAAATCAATTGCCAGATGAAAAAACTGGATGAGGCTATTCCACATCTCAACAAGGACCAGGTGGTTATAGTGTGCCATGACTACGGCTTATTAGAGTACTTGTAAAAAATCATTACCTTGTGCTTTTCCCTCCTCTGTCAAGTCTGCTCATCTCCTCATATAGGTTGCAAGCACGCTTGGTCTCATCTTTTCTTGCATGCTTGTACAGGATCCCCCCCAGTGCTCCCGATCCCAGCAGGAGCCAGACATGACTGCAATACAAACCAGAAAAATCACTTTGGGCACAGGGGCAACCCAAGGTCTGGGTTTGGCTCATTTCTTGTGGATCTCAGAGAAAGGAGCACCATCCACTGGTGACATCTCTGCCATTATTCTAGATTTACGGTAGCATTTTCTACTTCAGGAAGGCGGGGGCTGGGGCACATTGAGGGAGGGAAAAAGGTATATAATCACAATTGTTCTTTTCATTCCAGTAGCAGTAGTGACCACCCCAACAGAGATCAGGACCTCCAATGGCAGATGATCTACATACACTTGTACTAAGGGTCTTTGCTCCCTCAAGAGCTTATGATCTAAAGCAGTGGTTTTCAATCTATGGCCTGCAGACCTCTATGTCTAAAGGGTCTTTGAAGGAGGACTGCGATCAATCAAAAGTATATGAGTAACCACACTTACAAGTCAATGGGGTCCACACCTCATTTAACATTGTTTAGGGAATGAAAAGAGGTTGAAAAGCACTGGTCTAAAGAAAGGCAAACTAGGAGCTGGAAGTAGAACCGAGGCCTGTGGAGAGGAAGGAGTTGCCTCAGTTCACACATCAGCTCAGTGGCAGATTTGAGACTCTGAGCTGGTGTCCATTCCCCTCTTGCCTTCACATACAAAAACACACGCCCTGCTCTATCATGGCACAGTAATTAGCTAACAATTTGGAGTGCAGATGCAATTCTCACACATGTCCACGAGATGGCAAAAGACAATGATCAGAAACACACTGCATCTTTTATGTTATGACTAAGGTATGCAGCAAAGAGACTCCAACATTAGTTTCAATGCACTAGGATGCCCTTCGGGAAACCCTAGGATACCACCAAGAGAGACCGTACTTCAAGAAGTATCTGAAAAGCCAGGTATTTCAGAGCCCTGCAGTCTAGACTGCAGGCACACATTACAGCAAGGGAAAAGCTGGTGGGGAAAAAGCACTGTTACCCCCACCTGCTAGAAGCAGAGGAAGCGTGTGCCTGTTTTCAACTCCAGGTTTGGACAAGTCTGACTTAGAGGTCACCACCTCACCCTATAGAGTAAGAGGTGGCAAGTGAGAAAGCAAGCCCAGATCTGCACTGGGATGCACGGAGTCAGAAATTTTCAGAGGGGCATGGGCCATAGCATCATCCTAGACCCAGGAACCTCATGGGAGCCTGTTTTCATAGCCATGTACCAAGTTTAGGTGCGAGGTCTAAGCCACTCATCTCATAGGACCTTTTGTCAGCTGGCAGCTAGTAAAATTAATTTTTCCTAAGCTTAGCCCCACCCAGCTTTTCAGATATCGCCTGAAGGAAAAGGTATTTGAAGAGAACTGTTCATCCCCCTCACCTGAAACTGGTTTCTACTTGTATATTATAGCCATGACCTCTTGCGACAGGAGATCCTCCTTTGCCGTTTGTAAAAGTGGCTGGACATCTCATGAAAAGGGCTGGATTTGCTGGCATGGATTATTACTTGACTGCTCACTAGAGAAAATTAAGCATTTTAAATATTTAACACTGAAACGCAAGTCAAAACGCATTCTTAACCTAGACCTCAATGCAATCTGAGCCCCACTTTGGCAGGTGAGTTACAAGACCACATCGGTTCATGCTAAATTATTTGGAAAGGAAATTGGTTTCTGCAATCAAATACCACTATGCCAATCGATAACCCACTGTTACTGTCACTGCTACGCACCCATCTAGGATTACTTCATGAAGATTCAAGCTTCCCAAGACTTCCAGAAAAGGCTGTAATGCATACACAAAATAAGTCTCACTTTGCAGAGTTGTGTATTTCTATTGCTATTCACAAAAAGGCAACCCAATCTAGAAATGCTTCCACGTTTCCTTGGCTCAGGTTGAATGATCTTTGGAGAAAACTACTGATCTCGTTATAAGGCTTTGGACTGAAAACCAGGAAACCCAGTCAATTCCCGCGTCTCCTACCGACTTGCTCTGGGCAAGCAACTTCATCTTGATGATGCAGTTTCCCCCACTGGTAAACTGCCAATATTTGCTCTCTTAATCTTAAAAAGAGAAGGACCAAATTTACTGGAGGCAAAATCCTTTGAAGTCAGGAGAGAAAGGGCAGCAAAACTGTTACCTATAACCAGAACATTTCAGCTCTAAGGTGTTATACTGGATTGGCTTATTTCTATCAATTAGGTCAGAGTAGAAGAATATTTAGATCTTGCTAAGATAGCCTGTAACATCACCCATTTCAAACATGCCAGAGCAGCTTCCTTTAGAAAGTCTGACTTAATCTCCAACAGATCCAGACTCAAAACAAGGAGAGAACATGCAAAGACAAAACAGAAAACTACGAACCCGGGGAAATGCAAGTCTAGGTAAAACAGCAAGTGACTTCCTGAAATGCAACAACATAAAAAGAGAAGATCGAGTTTATTTCCATTAATAGACTTAATCCAGTAACTTTCTTAATGGTTCAGTGTTCTTGCATATTTAGGCACAGGACTCTTTATAGCATATCCCTTTGCAGTTGGGCATCCCTTTACTGTTTTCCATCAGTTAGTAGAAGAAGGGTTGTGATATTAATCACTGATATTGCAGTGACATCCAGAGGCTTGTTTGGGGCCATCAACTACAGGCTTAAGCTGATACCCGAAAGAGCCTATGGTGCAAAAGACAAAACCATTATGGGTAAATGAAGCAAAAAAGCAGGTGGTAGGTAGGGTGGACAGGAAGACGGCATGGCAGAGACAGGATTTTTTAAAAACAAACTGCACCGAATTTGTAAGCAGTCACAGTGTATCATTTGCCCAGTGCTGAAATGTATAGAAGAAAAATTGCAACCTGTTATTTTAAAAAAGGGAAAACTCGGAGGACATATTTGATGGGGAATATTCCTCCAGGCAGAAGGGGAAGCCTGGGAAAACAACTTTCTACACTCATGGGAAAGCCTGGGTAGGCTCAGAGGTGGCACGGCTGGAACAAGCCTGTTCTTTGACTCCCGCATTTATAGCACAAAGGGGCCTTCGTCCCCGACTAGGGCTCCTATGTGCTACTGCAATACAGGCAAAACATAAGGAGGTTTAATTATAAGCTTAAATACCTTTGGCAAATCTGTCACTGACTAAACCACAAAACAGAATGAAATGTGTTGCTGGGAACCTTAAAAGAAAAGACATTCAAAACCAGGACCGACTCACACTGAACACACGTGGCGTACACACAGTATGTGAAAAACCAAAATGCTTTAATCCATCTCTCAAGAACAACAGTTCAAATTATTTCATTGGATACATTAATATCGATCCATAATTTACAGTGCTATGGACCAGACACGAATTATTGCTGTAGTCAACAGCAGGTGAATAACAACATTACAGTACCAAGCATCATAGCAAGAGGCAGTAATTAATGTCACCTTTTCAAGAAATACAGGTCATTTTATACTAGTATCAACATCAGCTTCTCCCCAGTGCATCTTATGTCAAACAAATGTAAGTGCATTATTTTGTGCTTTGCTTTTTTTTTTTTTTCCTTGTTCACTTCCTTTCTTGCTTTTTGTAGAGTTAATATTGCTTAATAGACTAAAAACAATGATCACATTTGCTGTATGGTTTTGGCAAAGTGAAGCTTGCTTGGTATTCCAACTCCCCAGCCAGCTAACCAGGGTTGACCCAAGTTTTTGGCAGGCGGGCCACAGTCGCTACACGTCAACCATCTGCACAAATTGCTATCATTGGGCTGCCATATTCATCTTGCTGATGCCATGTCCTGCCTCAGGCCAATGACTCTGCCTGTCTATTCACTCTGGTTACGCTCTATGTAAAACACTGAAGGCCATAAGCTCCATGATACACATGCTGTACAGAGAATAAATACATCAGAAATTAAGACATTCCTGAAACGTCCATAACTGTTACTAACATACCAAACTGGGACATTCAGATGTTTCCATGCAGAAAATTCAAGTTGGGGGGTGCGGTGGCATTTGCTAAAGGAGTCTGGCATAAAGAGAGGAATCGACTGAAGTGCTGTGTTCAGCATGGTCTGCTATCTTGGAGGAGCACAACATACAGGTGCAGCACTGCAGCCTGCTCCGGTTGCTGTAGACCACAGATCTTCTAACAAGAAAATCCAGCCCCGGTAAGCTCCAGCATCCCCAGACTTCAGTGTGTATGAGGACCAGCTACAAACTGCATGCAAGTAGGCGACTGCATCTTCTAGGCAGCAGAGAGATCAGATAAGCTTGACACATGCATACATACCTTCATCCAAGCTCCCACTTGAGTAGCTTGGCCATCTCACATACCACCATGGTTACCTTTAATGGTTACTAACCTGCATACATTAACACGTGCATCCTTTCCTGTTGTACAGTGCTGTGGTTACTGCCTTTGCTCAACTTCTTCCATTTCAAGGGAAGCAAGTGACCCTGCATTATATGAATCATTGTTCAGACTGCCCTTTCTTTCCTCCTTTCTTTCATCTGGCACCATTAACATGTTGCAAGAGGAGCACGCAACTGCACACATGGTCACTACACTATGGCACAGATGCTGGGCAGAGCGCCACACAGTACATAAAGAGGTTTCTACTGCATTGCTGAGTACTATAAAGAGCTGGATGAAGAGTGCTGGACCCATAGGATGAAAGTGCTCTGGGCCAACTCCTGGTATAACTCAGAAAGCAAACAATCCCCAAGCTGGCTAGAAAACAATGCAAAAAGACAGGCGCCAATGTAATCTGACTCCTGTCCTCCCCCAAGATAGCAACATTGATTGCATCGATGCCAATATACGGCAAGCTGCGCAAGCACAGACATGAGATAGCACAGCAAACTGCCGGAAGAGCTAAGCAAATAAAGGAGACCGTCAAAAATGCCCCAAGCTCCCTTAACCCCCAACCCTAAAAGAAGGTGCAGAACAGACCGCAAGCCCAGCCAGAGTCCCCCCCCCGTCAACAAAACACTGCTGACTTGGATGGAAGCAGGACTGGGCTGTGGTTTCAAGGATTTTTTCATAACCAGAAGTTCATGCGACAGATGCAGCATTGATTAAAAACCATGTGAACCTGCCACTGCAATGCCTGACATTTTGTTCTCCATTTTTCCTTACTACTAAATTCACAGTTGATTTCTGAACACTAACTGCCATGCTCAAGGTTTCCTCGTGGAGAGCCAAGTTGGCTCTCCAAGTCCAATGATTGATTGATTTAAATATTTCCAGTGTAGCATACAAGGAGAACGGGCAGTTCTTGTTTCCTCCACAGGCACCGGGCCACACTCCAATTTCCTATAAATATCACCCCAAAACTCTCTCCTATGTCACACTTCAGTCAGTGCTAGTCCAGGAAGACTACTACTAGAATTTAAGGCACTTCATTCTGAATGAGATATGCTTTTCTGCCACTTGCAAGTTAAATTGTAGGCTGCTATAGAGAAATCCATTCAATCCGTCTGGCTTGTAACACCACCACATATGCCATCTTTGTAAAAACAAGTAGGCTTGATATAATACAAGTATAACTACTGGTATTGCATAGGACTACACTTGAGTAGATAATGCACCAAAACTACTTTTACAACATTGTTGCATGTTAAAAAAATTAATAACATTGTTATCAAGTAACAGTTATTTGCAGATACAGTAATTTGCTCTGTTTTTAAACCAGCCACATTGCTGAAATAAAACACCAATTACTAGAACGGGCATATTAACTACATAGTTATCAGGTTCTCAAGCATATTACTAGTCTCTCTGTATCACTAAAAATAAATATGCAAGTTCAGTTTCTCTACAGAGGTGTGCTTTGTTTCCTAGTCTAAATCTGTGCTATACCTTTACTGTGTTTAAAAACATTTCCAATGTGAGACTGTAATATACAAAATATTCTTAAAATCTCTCTTAAAACACAGGACCCTGCATAAAAGCTTCCTTTCAAGTGTTTGCAAAGAAAGCAGAAAACTTCCAGTGAGTTTTAAAAACGTTGCAATATTAAGAGGCAAAATTCCTACAAATGAAATACAAATATATTTAAAACAAAAATGAGGATAACTGAAGAATCCATGCAAATCAAAATGAACCATACAACGCCATTTAAAAAAAAAAAAAAAGTAAAGCCAATTAGAAATGTACAACAAGATGTGCCCCCTTGATAAAATGCATTGAATTTTGTCTGAAAAAATGTGTACCAGCTATACAGTGCTCCTTCATGCTTTATTGTTGATAAACCGTTATAAATCTCTTTTCCAAAATAAAAGCCTCAGGGGGAAAAAAAAAAAAAAAAAAAAAAAAGGAACCGTGACCAGAAAAAAAAGCCACTCGGTTGAGCGTAAAAATAACAGCACTCCAAGAAATGGAGACAATTACATCTCCCTGCAGTCTCTCTCCTTTTTTTTAGCAACAATAATCAGGAACATTTGATATCAGAATCAACACAATCAAGATGCATTAAACACTTTTGAGTGGAATAGTAATATTTTTAAACACGTTGTGATATAAAGACTAAACTAACTTTGAAGGACACTGTATCTTTAAGGCAGCACTATCAAATCAACACAACATGATTACGGAGTGGATCATTTTTTGGTTTCTTTACATTCTCTCTTTTTTTTTTTCTTTTTTTTTTTTAAACTTTACATTGTTTCCAAGCGAACAGGCTGCATTACATTGATACCTAAACTCCCCCCTGAATAGAAACAGCCCCTTGATTTGTAATTCTATTGCTCGAGTAGATTCCAGCAGTTCAAAGTTCTCGGTGAATCCAGTTCACAGACACTGTACACATGTTGTACAATATTTTGGAGGCATTGGTAGTTTTAAAATAGAATATACAAGTCTGTTCACAAAATCCTAAAAAAGAAATCGTATATATATATTATACTGGGCTACTGATGAAGCACAAGTAGTTTTATATTAAAAGAAAAGAAAGAAAAAAAAAAAAAATAATCAAGAAAACCTAAAAAGGTCAATTATTTCATCTACTGATCAGGAAATGATGCAGTTTATGAAAGACTGTGCTGAGCATCATCTGCTAACAAGTATGGTCAGTATCTTCCATACTCATGCTGCTTCGCCTGCTACTTGTCTTTGAAGCGCCAGGTGACACTGAGGAAAGTAGTGGGTCGGTGACACCTACGGGGGACAGAGTGTCGTCCATCAAGATATCTTCCAGTTTGGATCCCATTTTTGTGGGAACGTTGTAGGCATTGCTAGAGTCAGTCACATTTCCTAAGTTATCGCTGAAAGTGATGGTACCATCAGTAAGATCAAGGGTAGTAGTGCAAGAAAGATCTGTGTGATGCTGTATGATATCCTGGTTGCAGTTGTCAACAACAGGTTCTTGTTTGACGGCCCGATTTACCATGTCAGGTGAGCAAAGGCCGGTAGATGGAACAAGGGAAAGTCCATGTGCTCGAGCCTGCATCTCAAGCTCCTAGGAAGAAGAAAACGCATATTCAAATAGACAGCCCTGAACATGGAGACCCGGCAAAATATTGGGCAATGCTAATATATAGGATTGATTTCCAAAGGATGAACACAATGTTATCCCAGCAGTTCCCTTATCACCAAGAAAAAAATCACTTGCAGCAAGATATTGTCTCATTTCACTCAAGATCACTACTTCAACGATGCTCTTTTAATGGCTTAAAACGAGTGGTTTCCTTTCCAGGCCCTTTGACCCTCTCCCAGGTATCTAGCCTGTGCCAAAAGGCATTCACATGCTATACTATTAAGACCTGCAGCACATCTGCAAGCCAACCATGAATTAAAGTTCTCAACAGATACTCAGATTGGGGGGGGAGGGGGGCCTAAAATAATCAGGGCAAAGCTCTACTATAATGTGTTACGATGCCAGCACCACAAGGCTGTCTCACATTATTATAACTTACTTCAGGCTTTAAGTATTAAAGTTGCCAACATATAGACAGCTATGCAAGCAGTGAGACTCAAACTCCCCCTTTTTTGAGGTTAAGTACTCCTTTGGCCTACAAATCCACCAATTTGTGGTACAAAAACCAGTGAGGGGCCACTACTAGACTACAATTCACTCTAATGAGATCTGCCATTGTCATGGGCAGCTGGGATCAGATCCCATATTCAGACTCTAGAGAGTCTTGTGGGAAGAATGAGATAGAACACAAGTGTGATTTGTTTATTCCTTAAAGAAAAAAGAGAAAAAAATTAATCTCTCCATTAACACAAAATTTAAATACTGGGCTATAATGAACATAAAATTCTCTCTAACAATCTGGAACCTGGCTTGTACTCCTTAGGTGTATTTCCATTACTTGCAAAAAGAATAAAAGGACAAGAAGAATTCTTCTGTTTTATTTTATTGTCCATTGCTTCATTTTATCCAGTTTTGAATCATTGTATGCCATGTACTGCACACCGTGTATAAATTGCATCAATTGGTAAAAACAGATAATCTTACTTTTAGACTTATGGCTAAAAGCATAATGTTACTGATCTATTTTTATTGTTCACTTTACTGTAGTGGTTTAGCAAAAGCAGTAAATAAACCATTACTGCTCTGTATTATTAGAATCAACACTATGCAGAAACTGAACCTCAGGGGGAAAAAACAGTGATGGTTGTGAAGTCGTGCTGTTCATCACAGGTCTGGAGAAGAGCAGAGGTGTCTCTACAGGATCTCATTGTCTTTGGTGGAAAAACCTCTGTGGTTTTCATCAGTGTGCTGCTTAATGTACTACCAATTTGTTTTAAATAATAAACATATCTCCTCGATTTTAATCCAAAGTATGTAGTGGCAGGTTGGAGATGGGGGGTAGGGAGGGGTGTGTTATGCCTAAGGAAACAAGGCATTTAAATATGAAAAAAGAAAATGGTACTGTTGAAGCAACGCTGTAGCCATGGGAGTTCAGGAAATACACAAAAGAGTTGAGGGTTTTTTCCCCCTGGGTGATATCTTTTATTGAACCAACTGTATAGTTAGGAAAGACTTTAGGCAAGGTTTCAGGCACAAGGTACCCTTCCTCAGGTTGGAAATGCAGTTTGGGGTAATAACAGAACAAGAAAAAAAAATGGACATGTAGTCTTGATGCAACACACACTGAGTTCTGCCTGCACAAAGGACCTGAACCAATCCCTGTCATGGTCAATGGAAAGGCATCTTGGATGCACCCAGTATATGGCTCCACAGACACATCTGTGGTGCCATGTACTGCAGGTTCAGTTGTACTCTGTGCTGCAAGGAAGCAGCTCAGAGTGGCTTTCTGACCCTTGAATATCCAGGGGTCAAACAACAGTAGAAAAGAAAAAAAAAGTTGAGTGGCATACGCGGTGTGGCCATGCAAAGATGGAGCCTGCCCAGCAAGAGCCAAGCTCCACACAGCAGGAGCAATTCAGCTGCAGCCCCGAATCCTAAGTAAGACTGGTGGTTGTTATTTCCTTAGCTTGAAAACAAGAAAGTTTTGTAAGAGGACATCAAAGAACCAAAAGGAAATGCAGAAACCTCCAGGGATCAACAGCAGAAAAATTTTAAAAAGGACTTGCTGCTCTTTCTATTTTGATAAAGATTGCGCTGTATTATGTAGGGGTACAAACCAACCCAAGGGGAAAGCATCTCCAGGTTATTAGCTTCTGGCTGTTATTTGGGCTTGTGGGAGGGTGTGCTATTTAAACTACTCTGACTCACCTGGGATCAAGCATTGATAGAAAGTATGAAAAGAGATGAGAGAGACTGTTAGACTTATGTCAAGGCTGTGACAGATCAAACCGCTAGGCATCATGCTTTCCAGAAGCATGCCTTCCTGTGCTCTAATTTCAGCATCCCAAAGCTGTAACAAAATTGCTAATGCACTTAAATGAAAGCAGAGTCAAACCCAACATATATACCTCTCTGTTAAGGATGTTTGCTGCTGTGCTTGGGCAGCTGACCTGTTACAGAAGAAAACCAAGCCAGGCACATTTTCTTTTTCCCTCGACTCCCCTGCTACATCAATGTGCTTATTAATGAGACTTGTGGCGAGACCTCTAGAACTAGAGGCACTGGATTACCCCTCACCAACTCCTCCTTGAGTTGAGGACTTAGACCATTAGGACTCTGGATGCAGATCACGTAGATGGAGCATCCTGTCCTCTGGAAAAAAAAAATCAGCTAGAAAGCAGGGCAGAGATACTCAACAAGGTGTACCTGCAGAGTGCCCCTTTAAATGGAGGAGAGCAAGCTGCCCAGCCCTGCAGACTCCAGGCTTCAGAGGGGAAACACAGCCTAGGTCCCTGGATACAGGAGATGTACATTCATGACTCCTACTTCAGTCTTGCTACAATGGCCCTAGTGATCAGCAGCCACTAGGAGAGTCTCCTTAGAGCACCAGGTAGAGGGGACACCAGACAGAGGAGACGTCTAAGGGGTTAGACACAGCTGACAATGGCACTTCACTGTGCACACGAGCCATGCATCTTAAATCATTCAGAACATATTTAATCAGCAAACCTGTATTCTGAGCAAGAGGTGCCTGTTGGCATGTTCCAATTTCTTCTGCCTGTTTTCAAGTTCTTTTGTGCGCTGCTGTTCTCTTTGCAGTTTGCGGATATAATCCACCGACGCTTTCAAAATAGTTCCCTTATTCCAGCGCATGTCCCTTCAAGGAAAAGAAAACAAAAAGCCATGAGCCTCTTTGTAAAAGGGACACAGATTACAAGAGGGGGCGGGGAAAAAATGTAGTGCTGCAAGAGGAGCTATGTTTCTACTCAAAACTACGCCACACTCCCAATATTAGAGCAAGGCTCTTGAAAGCTTTTAATATAAAATATAAAGCCTTTTGCAATAATGCACTAGGGGGAGCTAGAAGGTCACTCATTCCCAAGCAGAGCGCTTCAGAGATTTCATTATTCCAGCATTACTGAAGGACACGGAGCTGCGTGCGAGTTTGCTTCCAACCAGTTTCTTATGTGGAATGGTGTGCCCATTAGTGCCCAATTATAGCATCAGTAAAGGCTGCTCGACTAAGAGCACAACACTTATAGCAAGCATCATGTCCTCTGAATAACCAGTGCTCCTTGTCACACCTTGGACCTTTTAACCACACGATTAAACTCACATTTCCTAAGGAACCATGTTGCAGGGACATGCTGCAAGGGAAGTAAAGTCTAGGAGGCTTTAGCAAAATTCCTGTGGCCTCAATAATATACCCAGGTGGGGTATTAGAGTGACCAATTCCACCAAGGCAGTGCATTATGGTGATCTATTGGTTAGGGAGTACAGTCAGATCTACTACCAGCTGTGACACAGTACCCGTGTCCTGAAGAAGAGCACAACAGTCCTTTTGCAAGTATTTCACCCTGACTTGTTTCACACTGGAAACAGAAGTTGCCCTAGGAAATATCCCCTGCTCTCAGTGATGGCACCAATTACACTGGATGTGGGGGGTGGATCTAGCCCTAATATTAATAGTTAAAGCTATTATAATATGTACACAATGGCAAATCACAGAACCAACACTATGGTACAGAATACCACAGTCATCTGATGATGCCATTGGGAAGGGTAGGAAATGTGTCATTTGCCCTACATCACACAAGTGGAACAAGAATTAACAGAACTGGAAGAAAGTGTTTCAGCACTTTTCTGAAGCTGTTAGTAAGAAGAGAGACTGGCTTTTCATAAGAACTTCAAAGTATTGATATAGTGTTAATCACCACAGCAAAATCACTTTGTCTATATATCTAACCACTTGATAGATGCCTATCTAGATAATGCCCAAAACAGGTATGTACTTTATTAATTACCACATGGCACTGAAAAGGTTGTTGCATCTCCCATCCTTTATGACAAAAAGGAAGTAAATGAGCTGCCTCTACATCACCACATCTCTGCCAAGAATGTATTTATACCAGTAACAGAACAAAACATGAACTGACAGAGTTTCACCACTTCGTGATTGTTTATAAAATGAAAGCTCATCAGCAATCTTCCCTTTTTGGTACGAGCATGAATGGGCAGAGCCTCAGTAACCATGACATTGGGCTGCTAATGGAGAACTAAATTAGATATCCAAGCACAAATGACTAGAAATCTGTATTCCTTACATAGTTACAGCTCCCTCTCACTTGTATTGGACAGGGGGGTATATCAGAATTAGGATTTATGTTCCAGTGCTTAATAGTATTCATGAGGCATCAGCCAAGTCAGCTCAGTGGCCAAGTGAATGTCACATTCGGGTATCTCCAGTGGGGACCAAAGAACTGTTCACACATGCAACCAACCAGTTGGTAAGCAGAAGCCTTGCTTCCCTTTTCTTGGTTTTTTTGTTTGTGGTTGTTGTTGTTTTTTTTTTTTTTTTTTTTTTTTTGGGGGGGGGGGGGTGTCCTTAAAAGGACAAAGCACCTACAAGCAACACTATTTTCCATCTAGAATATAGTCAGGCTCATCCAGTGTTCTGTTGAAAAGTGGTTAGTAGCAGCAACTGCGGAGGAAGACAAAACTCCGGTGAGCAAGAATAATGTATTAACATCAGGAGGAGAAAATTCTCCTACCCCAATCAGTTACTGCCTCAAATGCCCATGAAACCAATGGAAACATTAAACACGAGCTTCAGGGGCACTAAATCGGCCTTTAGGGATTTGCTTACATCCAGAAGCAGGGCGTTTCCTATAGAGCTGTGAGAAGCTTCAGTAACTGATTAGCAGCTCCAGCTCCCTAACAGCACACAGATCCCTGCCAAGCAACTCTGCACTCACGCGATGCAACAGCTGCCAAGCAGGTGCCAGGCAGGGACTGATCCCTGCTACCCTGCGCTCCACAGGGGGGCTCTGCCACGAACCCCCAGAGGCCCCAACTGCTGCTGCTGCAGCCGGTGAGTGCAGGGCTGCTTCTTTTTTTTTTTTTTTTTTTTTTTTTTTTTTTAAGTGCCTGGGCACTGGGGGAGCTGGGGTAGCGGGGCCCCACTCACCGCTGCCACGCCCCCACCACCACCACTCCTGCCACCACCTGTTCAATTCAGAGGAGATTTGGCCCAATTTGGCAGCCAAATCTCCAAATCCAAAAATCAGGGCAAAACTGAATTGGGACAGTGATTCATATCACCGAATCGAATTGCTGTCCCTGCGAACTGGCCAAATCCGAAGCCAAATCGAATACTTGCTGCTTCGCACAAGCTTAGTTTCCTATTCTTTCCACTTTCATTCTAGTGGAGGTAAAAACAAAACAAAACAAGAGTAAGTTACTAAAAAAAAAAAAAAGCTACAGACCGTTTAACAAATACCTCTTTGCCCATGGGCCTGGCATACCTGTGGCAAGTTAGCAAAAGATAAGGAGAATGGAAATAAAGTTATGGACTCTCTCTTTTCTGACTGGGAAGTAGCGAGTTTCCCTGAAGATGCATCACCTTTCCATTCTCCTGCTACCCTGAAGACCACTCAACATGGTGGCATTTATTAACCTCTCACTTTGGATAACAACCTCAGATAAACAAAAAAGAGACTCTTCTGTGAAGACAGATCATTAAATAACTGAGCAGTAGGGCTAAATTACAGTTCAGACCATGACTACAATACATCCAACGAGTCACACCTACTGCTATTTGCAATAAAATGTTACCATACTTACGGGTCATTTGACTTGGGTATCAAAGTGCCTAGTTCTTTAATGCGGTCATTAATATTAAATCTTCTTCTTCTTTCAACTTTAAGAAAACAAACAAATATTAGTCAGCAATATGAATGCTTTCTGCTTGTAGTGCATAGCCCCTTCTACTGATAAATTATAACAACACTTTAAAACCACCACTTAAGCTATTAAACATTCCTACAATAGACGATAAATAACATATATCTGCTTTTCACACAGATAAGTGAGACAGAGACTCATCCAGAGGAGTGTCCAGTTTGTCACATCCTTTTGTTTTCTACAACTAACTTAGAGGGCTGGTCTCATGCTCCAGTTATGTTGTCATGCTCTGAAATCTTGCTCCAGATGGCATTATATTTCATCCAGAGTTGCTACTGAAACTGCCAGGAAAGTCTGGTCCATAAGTAAAGGGATGAGATAGTTTTGTCTTTTTAGAAAGACCCTAGAGCAGTCCTTTAGAATTTGTGTTAGTAAATGCATCGTTACTTTAAGTGAAGAGATTGATGAGCCCATCTGTTAAAAGTTAAGCTTAAACCACAAGGTTATTTTTTTTTGTAAAACCAAGTATGGCATTTATTGTTAAGAGTCCACTGGCCCAATTCTAATTTTCAGTTCTGGTACTTGAAATTGCAACTCCTTTGAATTTTGCACATGTTCTAACAAGCTTGAAATACTTTAAAAAATCAACAAACATTTTCTAATTCTGATAGAAGGTTGAATTCCAAGTTGGTTTAAGCCATCAGTACAACAGAATTCAGGGGGGCTTGTATGGGGATATACTATCATTAAGTATTATTGAAAGTGTACGCTTAAGTCTTCACAAGGCCCAACTTCCCAAATACCTTTAAAAATAAAAATATTATTCAATTCAATTCTTAATTAGCCATGTAGCCTCATAATTACTGACCTACTAATTAAAATGCTGAGGGAATGATTGTTAGCTGAGCAGAATCAACTTACTTAAATTGTGATTGTCCTTCTTTTGCCTCTCTTTAGCCAATGCCCTTGCTTCCGACTCTGTAGGAAAAATACATGCTGCGCATGTGAATGAAGTAATTAGAATGAAGAAATTGTAGGAAACACAAAATTTCAGTTTCATAAACAGCAGGAACATGACAAATAACTGAAAAGTACCTATCCTGTACACCGGGGATCCCAGACTGTGGTATACCTACCCCTGGGGGTATGCAAGACATCTCTGAGGGGTATGCAGGAGAAATTGTATAATGGCAGATTTACTTTTGATTATAATCATTGGAATTTAAGGGGTTAAAATATAAAAAAAAACTTATGCTGGTAGGGGTACATGGATAGCTGGTAAAGCTGGAAAGGACTATGTGATAAGAAAAAGTTTGAGAACTTCTGCTGTACACTACAGACGAAGCATTCTCTAATAATGCAAGCTATATTAATGAAATCCAGAGTCAGTCCAAATTGAAACCACTAAACCCATTCCGCTGGTAGGAACGAAGGGAATAGTTCTTACTGAGGCTCTGCTTTGGCACACGAGAGGGTCACAGAAATGAGACCTTCACATGTTGAAGTTCTGCCACGTGTTTAGATACCTCACTGAAATGTGCCATAATGCACCACTGTCAGCAGAATTATCTAGGCAGGACAGAAAACAATTCACTTCTTCCAAAAAGTTTAAGCTGCAATGGGTAAAATTCACAGATGCCAAAGGACCTGCAGCAGGGGAAGGAGTTAACCCAGAAGCTCTATGGTGGAGTCTGCAGAGCTACTAGTTAGGAGATGCTCAATGGGATCTGGAGGGGTAAAATTTCCTGGCGTGATCTGCACAGCTCATCCACATCATGCAAAACAATGGTAAGGGTTTAAAATCCCCCAAGGCAATTTGTCACAGATATCTGGGCAACTTGCTTCCACCCCTTCCCCACCCCAAATCTGCATTTCAGGCTTCTGTGGCAATAAAAGTAAAATGTACTCAGTGTTGCCTGGGCACATGATGGAAACACTGTGCGGGGCAAGTAGGAGGCAGTTGTACCACTGGAAATAACCTTTCCCTGAGCATGGGAATGCAACTGGGGCAGATGCAAATGTTTGCATCTAGCAAAAAATAAAAATCTGCAGTTGGAGAGAAATAATACAATTCAATGCAGAAAGAAAACAAAGGATACAGGTGTAGCTGCCACAGTGCAAGGCTTCTTTTAAAAAAATTTCTTGCATTATACAGGGCCTGTTGACCCAAGCCTGCCCACACAAACAGCCATAGCCCTTGCCAATGAGAGGCGATTTCACACTTCCAAGTCCTCACATTGCACAATACTGCCAGTTTTCTTAACAATGACGAATCTCGTCCACTAAAAGAGCCACAAACTTGGCACTCCCCCAGAGCACCATTAAGACAGCTCACGTCACTATTATGCCTATTGTGAGAGCAATGTCTAGTAGGTCTAACCCATAAAGGAGCTATGCAAGGAGTCCTTCAGAGTGCACACTTTCATCACACAGGTTTGATTGTGACACAGATTTCATCCATAAATTTTCTTGACAACTCTCCATAAATTTACAGACAGTCCATTAAAAAAGGGAGGAGGAAGAGGTGGGTGCCAGAGCTAGAAACGCCTGTCCATAAAAACAAAACAAAACAAAACAGAACTATTCTTTAAAATAACCAAGAAGCCTGAGCTGAAGACCCTGACAGGATGGGGAGAGTAGGGCTGGCAGGGGTAAGGCTGGGAAAAGCAGCACAGGTACAGGGTGCAGTTGGGAATGAGTAGGGGAGTGTAAAGCCAATGCTGCAGGCAAAGTAAAACTATATTAAAAGTTGATATTCAATCCTTAAATTTGAATCTGGCCTTGTTGTCATCCAGGGCCTGGCAGAAGACAGTCACATTTACATGAGGTAAAACAGTTAGTAAAAAAACAATTGTTGCCAGTAAAAAAAATTCTTGGGTTGGCAACCCTGGTTAGAATAATGTCCTTGTCTATCACAGTAGAAGCTGATTACAGACCTGACAATTGAATCATTTTGCTCTGTGTAAAGACCACACGTTGCATGCTGTATTCTGTAAGCTAAACAGGCTTATTGAAGTGCAGGGCAAACTAAAGAGTAAGGCATCTGTACATTTCCTTTTTTCTAACCTATTTTTAAAAGTCATCTTAATAAAACAAAGCCTTGACATTATTCTTTCAAGTGTTATTTACCTGTCAGCTCCCTTTTTATATTGGGAAGATTAGCAGGACAAGAGTTGCTGATGTTTAGCCCTGGAGGAGGCAAACTTGTATGGTTACCATACAGGTCAATCAAATTGCCAGATACAGGTAACTGAAACAGAAAAAACAACAAAGAAAGAAATAGAAGATCATTTCCCATGATCCATATGACAGACTTCATACAGAAGCACAAAGCCAACATCAGCTAAAAAATCTGTTCTTTTCTCCACCTTACAATAGGGAAAGTCACTCAAGCCTAGAGATGTACAAAGAATTACTACACTGAGACAATTCTGCAGGTCTCTCTCAGAAGGCCTGATCCCGTGGAAAGGAAACTATACAGATAATGTAAAACTTGGTGGAAAAAAAGGGGAAGAAAAAATAGCCTAGGAAATGTGGTCTCTAAACTATAAAAGAATATTGGGATGTTGGAACATTTAATTACTACAACCCTGACATGTTCTGATCCTGTTTGTTGCAAGAAAAACTGATTATGTTTTCCCACCACCACCAAAAAGGGAATCCCAAAAGTCAAGATGCAACCACTAGAGGGAGCCCCAAACTCTTCCATGAGCATTCAAGCATGGAGTTATTGGTAAATTAGACTTGCATAAGACAGACCTGTTTAGACCATGTACATTTTTTCCACTTGACCTAATATCTACTGCATAGGGAAGCATTCTACATACCTAGTTCCTGTTCCAACATTTAAAAAAAATAAAAAAAATAAAAAAAAATAAAAAAAAACCCAAAGGCAGTGGTGGCAGAGAAAAGATTTCCATGTATTTTTTAGCATCGGGTTTCTTAATGACTAATCCATTAAATTATTCGTACTCATTTACGTAGGTGTGTAAAAGCAAAATAGATTTGTATAGACACACCAGGGTAATATTCCAACAAGATTTATCAAGACAATTCCTTAACACTCTTGTATCATGCTGAACAGTGCTACCCACACCTTTTTAATTTTTCATACTGAGTTTACTGAGAAAGCAGTTAAAGATGTGAGCGAGCTTATAACTCGGTGGTGCTGAGTAAGTTCCGATTACTGCTGTTGTGACACTTTGTAAGCCTTTATCTTAACATTCAGCTATTTTTATAAACTCCTTATGGCCCCAGATTCTGCAGATTTGTGCATTTACTCAAGTCTGAGCATTGAATTCAGTGGAGCTACTTCCCGTGCACAAAGCAAAGAATACACTTAAGTTTTGAGTGGCTGAGACCTCGGAGCACTCCTCTATTGTGCAGTGCAAAGCCAATCTCCAAAACAGGCCCACTCTGCAGACCTCAGGTACCGTAATTCAGGAAGCAGGCTACTAGCTGCAAAGAAGCCTCTCAACCTGGATGAGATTGGCAAACAATAGAATAATGATAACCCAAGGGGGAAGAGGGAGAATATTATCTAGGTCTGTCCCAAATTCAGAGCATGTAGCAGACCAAGTCACCAAATTCAGTCCTTTGAAGCAGGATGCCCAGCTCTCCAGTTCCCTTATGCCTTGTGAGCAGTATGATACGAGGAGGATGCTTCCATGGTCTCAGCTGCATTTACAAGCTGGTCTCTGGATTAGCTGCATACAATGCAATGTAAAACATTAGCAGCGGTTACCTATTATATCTCGTTACCACTGCAAGAGAATCATCTTCCTTCTTTTCACCCAGTGAGTAACTGAATCAACCAAGCATCACCATCATCTTATAACCCCTACAAGCAAGCCTTGTTCCTGAATTTGAGAGAGCTAGACTGGCAATCTGTACAACTGGAAAATGAAGAGGAAGGGCTATAGTACCGTATTCGCCATTTGCAGGGCCGGATCCATCAGGCCAAGGATTTCTTCATTGTAACTCGATTCCAAACTAATTATATCGTCAATAACATCATCCATCTGGACAGACAAAAATGAAAGAGAAGTTTGTGTCATTTTGCTGTTTTTAAGCAAACCCCAGGTTGCGTTCTACAAAAGCAGGCCCTGCACTGCCCTGGTGTCCCTCAGCCTTTTGCCAAGGATGTGGGTCTCTGCTCGTGTGCTGGGGACTACCTATTCCAGTCCCTGGACACTAGTCACCACTTCCCCCACCCGGGAGCAGCCATGACTGCCTGCACTCGCAATCAGCACCACTCCCAAATCAGCAGGAGTCAGCATCTGGCAGCATGCAACTTTTGCTCCCCGCGTGCTACATCCACTCAATTCAACACATGCAAAAGGTGGTGGCTTTGAAGTGCAAGGCAGCTGTGCCACAGCAATGTGGCTGAGAAGGTGCGCCGGAATCAGTGTCTGATCTGCAGAAGGGTTTACAACGTGCAATGCCCTAACTTTCAGGTGCGTTATCAGCTGGTGAAACCAGCAACCCTCAGTTGGGTGCTGAGGCTCCCATGCAATGAATGCAGAGCATTAGGTACCCTTAGCAAGCCAGTAAGAAATGCCAGGGAGAGGAGCAAGGCTTAAGCCTTCTTCCTTCCAGGGGTCCAGGCATCTAACTCCAGGCTGAAAGGAAGCATCTCTCTCAGCTCAGCTGCTAACCGCTTCATTTTTTACAACATGCTTAAATATTTATTGGAGTGGGGACTGCAACTTGCAGGCAAGTGTCCTACTAAAATACAGCATCCACTCACTCTCCACCCAATAAAGGCTGTTCTAAGAAAAAGAGAACTGCAGGCAACCCACCCAAAGTACCTTGTAGCCTGGTGGTTAAGGTGGCCCTCTGGGAAGTTGGAGCATGTGGGCTCACATTCCCCAACTTGGCTCTCCCATATCCCAAATGAGTGCTCTAGTTACTACCATATTGGTTAACAGAGGGCACCTGTACCACCATTTAGCAGCAGGCCTCATCTAGTGAGCAAAGTCTGAAAATATTCACCAACTAGGGCTCTGCAGGAACTTTAGCTGAGAGACTGCTCTCAAATCAGAGACCCTAGCAAATTTAGGCACCTTTGAGTTGCATGGCAGCTGAGCAAAGATGTTGAGAATCCATGGCACCTAAATACTGGACGTGCACAACCACGTGTCACTGCCAACACCAAATGCTTTTATGGACCTAAGCCACAGTTCTCCAGACACTGGACAGCTTCGCACCTCTGTGCTGTTCAGAGTAATCCCCTGTAGCCACTTCAGAGAGCTTGTTCTTGCTTGCCATTTTGTTCCTAGGGCACCTGGGCAAGATGAGGTTTAAATTGCAGCTGTATAGCTGACATTCCCACAAGCTGAATTGTATCAAAGCACCACATCAATAACAACAATGCAAAGTGATGGCTCATGCACTGCAGAGCACGGTCGTGCAAGTCTAGTCAAGCACATACAGCATTCAGGACTAATTTCTGCACAGCAAACAAGGATACATAACTTTATGAAAGGTTTGGGGGCTTCTCTGAACTTTCAGTCTGGGTCCTCTTCCATCTCTTCCCTCTGACTTGCTGTCACCTTTCCTTTCCCCTTTTATCCTATAAAACTGTGCCTCACTTCCTTTCCCATCACTGCTGCCAAGAATTGTACTGGTTACCTCCATCTCTACCAGCATCTAACTGGTTCACTCCCCTGACATTTCTATACAGCATTTCCTATGGGTGACTCATACATGATGGCATGAATTGAAGGAGTAGAAGATCAAAGACAAATGCCATAAAGAGACACATTAGCAACTCTAAGACATATTGTTGATGGAAATATCAAATCAGCTCCTCAGCCCTCAAGCAGCAGCCTCCTCTCCTAAGGAAATATTAAAAACTTTTCTCGTTATACCCTTTCCAGTTGTATGGATGTCATATTTTAAATGACCATCATTCATTAGACTAGGACATGCTACATAATAATAAGAGGGAAGCCATAGCTGAAACAAGACAAGTCTCCTTTCCTCTGACGTCCTATGAAGCAAACGATATTTTGGAGCCATCTAACAAATAATCTTCCTAGGACTTCTTTAGGAACCAAGAATTTGTTGCAGAGCCGGGTTAAAACGTTTTGGTTCTTTTACTAAAACTGGAACAAGGATTAAACTCTCTCAGGTGCTGCTATGAGAAATTACCAAGCGGAAGATTTGGTTTCTGTACTGTAATTCTTTTACTTTTACATTTCAATGAATTATGGGGCAAATTTGCATTTTTGAATGATCCCAAAGAATCAGAGCATCTCTTTATAAAGGGTCTCGTGCTCCCAAGTCCTGTGTCATCCAGTACCTGCATGCATGATGTTCGTGAGTGCGTGTTCAGAGCCGGGCACTCACTCTCTAACCTGCTTTGCTCTTCAAATTTATATAATCCCTGTAAAAATAAAAAGGAAAAAAAAAAGCAAAGCATGGACTTGAGTTGATAGCACAACCTCTCTGTCAGAAGAGAGCGCAAGTGAGCCAGTGCCATGCACACACATCCCTGATGACACAGCAATGTGAAGCTCTAAATCCCTAAAGGAAAAGCAGAGTTTGGGTGAGATGCTGATTATGGGACAGGTCTATTTAAGTTCCCTTTATTTTGAAGCACTGAAACAGTACAGAGCAAAAGAAAGAACAAACAGCTACGAACAGCTCGGCTTTCCTGGCTAGCATAAAAATAACCCTAGAACTGAAGTCAAGTCTGAAAAGACATGGCCATTACATTTTTTTTTTCCATCCTAAAAAGGAGGAGAACAGAATAAATGTTGATACATTGGCCTTTGGCACACCAACATTTACATGTGTGCACACACCCTGGATGCAGATATGAGACTATCCAATCATAAGCATTGCCATCAGCACTCCCCAGTCAAGGGAACTGCAGGCTGCGCATGTGAACTCATGGTCCTGAGAGCTGCAAGGGGCATACAAGTGAAATTCTGAATGTGTATGAATTGGGTCTGCAACCAAAATGGCAACCAGCAATATTTTAAAAATTTATCAAAAAAAAAAAAAGTGTCACTTGGGAGTCCTACTCTCAAGTGACAGATCTACTTAACTTTATTTTCCTGCAAAAAATCCTCACAATGGTTTGCGGTTTCTGATTTTTTTCATTTATTCTGCTTTGCTTTTTATACTATGAATGAGCCATGAAAACATTATTCCAGAAAGTTACAGCATACAAAAATGGCTTTGTACTCTCCAAAGGTCAATTACCCGCTCCTTTTTGTGCTGACCAAGCACAGAAAAGCCTTTAAGACGTGTAAGCAGACTAAAAGTAGCTCAGAGAAACACAACTAGGACACAGATTTTTTTCCACCCCAAATATTTTATATAAAACTATATGCACATTACTGGCAACTGTGGATTCAAGCCAGGACTTCAGAATACAAAATAAAGATCAAGAGTGAATCTCAGCTTTCGTAAGAGGGAAACAATTACTATCATAATAGGCTACGTTACCTCTTTTTCACAGTTGGAGTTAAGCGTGAGCATAGCCATTGGACTGTTGGGTGCGCTGCTTCCTGTTCCAGAGGGCATGACATGATCACCAGGCTGATTTGGGCAGGGCAAGCTCAGAGCTTGGTTGGCATGTTTATTTGCAAGAGTGGTAGAAAGGTACTGCTTCACCTGCTGCCGCTGGGCTTGCTGAATGTGGTACTTGGTTGGGTTTTCAAGGTGAGTCTGCACCTACAAACACATAGTAAAAAATAAATAAATAAATAAAAAAGCAACCATTTATTGCTTTCCGAAGTCGTTGCATGGTTTATTCCACATGCACATGGTGCCAGATACTATTCACAGTGAATTCCTTGATGGGTATAAGTCTGTGCAGCTGTGCTGAAGTTTCACTACCTTATAATAGCTGAAGACCGACCAGATTTTTTTTTTTTTTTGGCTTACATTCGAGTAATTGCAGTTTGTAAGGCTGCTTGTTTCTGAAAGCGTTAGTTTTACTTTCAAAACCATACTACTTATGGTTGCTCTCCTGTGGTACCATAGGATTCCAATGAATCCTAGAGTTAAACATGTTAACATGTTTTAATCCCTGGAAAAGATGAGCATTGTACAAAATTAAGTAAATTATTAAAGTTTTCTTTTGCAGACAAAACATTCAAACCATAGAGACTCCTGGTCTGATTTGTGTGCAACTAAAATGACCTTGTTAAGGCATGAAGCCTGGTTAAAATACACTAATTGTAAGTGGCGGACACAAAGAAAAAAAAAAATCTTTAAGGGCTTAATAAATTTTTAAAAATTCAATGCATGCATTAATCGTGTTTGTTAGCAGTATATTTTCTATTTAAACCTGCTTTATTAATACTACGGGTTTTTTTGTGGAAAAGTGAAAAATAAATCCACACCAACCGTAAAAAGCAGACAAATCGAGGAAAATCAATATTTTTAAAAAGGCAAATTCTCACCACTTCTGAACACAAAGTTTACCTAACATTGAATGCTACTGTCTTTATGCCACACTGAAATGCAATACCCTACAGAGGAGCTCATGAACCATTTCAAACAGTTAAAAACTACCCAGACCAGGTAAAATATGACATGGTATGCTGATAAAATAACTTTGCATATGCGGCAAATATTCTTAAAGCGGATAACAAAGTAACTCACCTGATAATGATTATACTCAAGCATTTCCAGCATACTATTTTTATGTTCCCAGCTTAGCTAAGGAACTGATTATCTTTTATTTTTTGCTATTCCAGCTCAAAGACTCGCACACAGAAGCATCATAAACAGGCTACCCCAGTACAGCACAAGAAACTTTACTACGACCATCCACTTATAATAACCCAAGCTAATTAGTTACGCATGTAGAGAAACAAACAGTTCACACAAGGGACTCTTCTTGGAAGCAAGTTTAGCCCTAAATATTGGTATGATTTTTCCCCCCGCTTTGACGTCATGCTTTTTCATAAACATAAAAGGATCTTTTAAGTGATGGGCTATCAAAGTCAGGATTGACAGTTAGCTCAAGGCCAGTTTGCTATTCATCTTTCGTTCCAGTCATACTACTAAACAATGGTATTTTTCTTTAGCAGTAAGGTTACAAATTTTAAGTCCAGAGTAAAAAGGGCAGAAACTGCACAAGAAGTGCTACAAGTTGCATGCAGTCTTCACGGTCAGGGGCATGCGCTGAACAAAAGTACATGGTTGCCTAGTCCTATTCTAGGCTTCCAGGTTTATGTACTTCCACATCTGCCTTATGCACCCAGTGGTGTGGAAGGAATGAAGCCAACCAGCACCAGCTACTGCCCTTCTAGGCTTAATTTTCCCAAGTCTGCCATGCTCAGATGTCCTCATGTCCCTTCAGCCATTACTGTAGTACGCAATGTACTTCAATCATGGCCCCTCGTGCTGGAGCTGCCGAAGAAACGCGTTCTTAGGTAGCCTAGTGAATGCATTCTGGAAAGATACCCCAAACATGTCCCTGTCCTTCAGCATAAACTATTGCTGGAGAAAGCTGCATCTCTTTAATCAGCCCATTTCATCTAAAACTTTTTACCCCAGGACTCTGCACGCATGGAATTAGGGACAAAGTCATTGTCTGGAACAAGGGCAGATGGATCTTCACCAAAACACTGCCCTAATGCTTTGTATTGGGGCTGGTGTAGATATTTCTCACTTTGAGGCCCAGAAAGTCTTTTATATAAGAGTCTTGAGTATTGCCAAAGGGATCAGCTCTGTATTGGTGACTTTCCTGGTTAGGTTACACCTGGATTTCTTACTTCCCGAATTGCACGCTCTTGGGACTATGGTGGGTAAAGGGTAAATTCTACCTCAAATATACTTCCAGTACAAAGGAGAGTTGTAGTCAGGGTCCAAGGATGGAGAGGGGTTAAAGTGACCATTCTGAATATACAGCGAGTGAAAAGTTTAAGACGTTGATCATTTGTGACAGTTTTATACCCCCTTTTTCTGTAGTGTTAAGGAGAGGGGTTAGGACCCTTTCCGTCCAATTTTATGAGGTACCTCCTCCAATGCATCCATTTAGCACAGAGCTGCTGGTACTCGGTGCACAGCGCTGGAGAGGGACCTGGTATCCAAGGCAAAGTGACGCTTGTACTGTATCTGGCAACTCCACTTTGGTTGTACCGTACTTAGAAAAAGGTCCTACTGGGAGATCATGGGACAGAAGGGCCTCGGGGAAAGGCTCTGGTCTTTGACTGGGGACAGTGGTGCAACGTATGGCTTGCTTTTGGATTCAGAGCAAATTGGCAGGATTTACAGATATCCAGGCTAACAATTCCTCTTGGGGATGGTAGAGGAGCTTGACAGATCTGGAGACAACTTCTCTGAATCAGTTCTGTGCAGAGCGAAACACACAAGATGTGTTGCATACATCCATAGCCTCAGAATAGCTCTCGTGCTCACTGGGCACTGCTGACATTGCTGCATTACACAATAGGTAAATCTGGACTCCTGGAGACTACTTCACTCTTTAGGCTTGTGTATAAAGGGGGAAAGCAGAATGCAGAGACCAATTAATACCCTGAATCCAAATTTCCTTTGAACCAACTACCATGAAAGACATGAAGGGGTGTTCGATGCTCATCCGAGAATTTCCTGCCTGTCACCTCAAAGAAACTTGGTGGAAAGCTAAACCAAGTCTATTAAATCAGCAGAATAAAATCACTACATTTTATCTGGAAATGGCCTCGCTGAAGTTTACATGCCACATTTTTATATAAAAAGAATACAATAAGAATTAAGAGAGACTGATTCAGGGTCAACGTGGACAAGAAATAAACACACATCTCTGGCCATTAGCTAATGACTGAAGCACACTATGCTGATTAATGGATTTCAAGACAGATGTTCCAATTCTGACAAAAATAAGGGACTCTACTATTACAAGAAGATAAAATTTTGCCTGGTTCCCCCCCCCCCACACACACACTTTTACATGCCTAATAAAACAAGATAATTCAGTAGTATTTTGAGCAACTGGAGGAGACAAAACCATGCCTGCTCCTTGCATTATTTTTACTAGGCATAGAAAATGAATTAGAGTGTTTTGAAGTATTGGGTGGAAACGGACAATTTCACTCTTCCAGTTACAACAGACTGGATTTGTTAAGACCAACAGCTAACATGGTCAGGATGTCTAAATGACTTGAAAAAGTACTTACACTAAAGGGTGCCCAAACTCGGTTTAAAGAAAGAAAGCACGACTCTCGCAATATTTGCAGGCCCCCAAACAGATTTACAACAGTTCCTTTTTCCTAATTAGTTCCCTGAAGAATTCTAGCAGCTCCATATTTAAAAACTCTAATTTGAGATTAGTTATGGGATTGGGTGTCAGGCAGGTAATTCTTGCTTTCCCTTAGAAAAACCTGCCTTCTAAGCAAATTCCAACTTCACATGTTCACATAAGTCTGATTAGAAACTTGGTGCCAAAAATTGCTGAATATTGCATACAGATTGATAGTCGCCTACAAGAATTGTTACATGGCTTGGGGTTGAAAGACATTACAGGACCCCATGCATGACAGAAACCTAAGTCCACAGTTGCATGCTAATGCAATCTAAATCATGCAATTAGTCATGCTGACTACTGGGGGTCCCGCAGCCAAGGTTGTAGCTGCCCTAATAGCCAGGATGAAACAATAGTGGGTTTGGTTTCAGTACAGGATTAACAGTCAGAGCAGGCTGTTACCCTCTGTAGAAGATACGATGCTTTTAAACATTACTATTAAAAGAAAAGCCTGTGCGTTATTGAGGAGCAGGGACTGAACAGATTAAAGATTCAGGGAACGTACTAATCCAATGAGAGGAAGCTTAAAACAAACAAAAAAGAGAGAAAGCATTTGTTCTAAGTATATTGCCCTAGGACTTACAGCTTATAATTGCAAATAAATACTTTTGGGGTCAGTTTCCCCAGCTCAATAGCAGTTCTTGTTGCTCAAAAAGCTAAATGTCATGGGATTTTGAAGAAAGGTTAACATACTGTATCACTTTAAAATTAATGGGACCAAACGATAAACCACAAAACCCCACAAATGGCAAGGACTTTGCTCGAGTTGAAGATTTAGTTATGCCCAGATCGCCAGACTAAGGGCCGAGAGGAAAAGCCATCCGGAAACAGGATTTCAGGGTTTTAGCCACTTGAAAAGGTTTTTATTAGTTTTCAGATTGCTGACTTAAAGGAGACAGCAAAGTTCTGGAACAAGACCCGTCAGACAACAGCAAGTTAAATGACCTCATCTGCTTAACATGAAGGAGAGCTAAAAATCCAATTACAGACACCAAGCAAGTGCAGGAAAAACCTTCTGGAACACTTGTTCCTTGTTGCTTAATTCTCCTACTAATGCAAAACCAATGAAGAGATCCCAGGTACTAAGGCCAGGGCAGGTACAAGTGAGCAACGCCACTGCAGCTCCAACAAAATCAGTAACCATCTTCTGGGAGCACTTCAAAGGCAGAAGAAGTTCCCTAGTTTTGTTGCAGAGCATCGGTTGCACAGACAAGTAGGGCGGTTGTTAGCCATGTTAGCCTAAAGTCAGGAGGCGGGAAGACAAAGTGGCCCTTTAACTAATTGATTCAAACAGGCATAAGCTTTCTTGGCCAATTACCTATTTGCTATCAATGGACAAAAGGGTCCAACAACATTTTGCGATTATGAAATGTCTATAAAAAGATATTTGATGCAACTCGGCATCCACAGGCACAACCACCATGGATTCAGTATAAAATCATCATCACTCCTGTACACAGATTTCCCTTTTTTTTTTCTTAAAAAGGCAGTTGACCATTGCCCAAAGACTGTTTGCGTTTTCTCCCATGTCACAGAAGAGCGGTCATGTTGTACAGAAGAGTTTTAAGATGAGCATAGCACAACAGCAGACCAGCATTAAGTTGTACTTCAGCTGCAGAAGCACATGAAGATGGAATAAAACACAGCAAGGTGCTGTGTTCGGCTAATTTTTAAGGCTCTATCTATATCTACCTAGATATATTTCTTTCCCATAAACCAACTTGTTGCAACTTTGCACCATAGCACAAGAGTATGGTAGTTTTTGGCAGAGCTCAGAGCCCTCTCACCTGCCAGATTTCTATTAAGAGACTAAGAGAAACATCAGGAAGCCAATGACTGAATCAAGTGCCATAGACTTTTATGCAGAGCCTATGGGATAATTTCAAAGCTATTTTAATTCTTGGTAGAAGAGTTGCTGTGCATTAGACTGGTCTTTTCAGTTTTATAGTTCTTCCTATTTCTTTCAAGCCTGCACATCCAAGCTGCACTGGAGCAAATGTTTTACAGCCTGTTGGCAAATATAGCTATGCCATTACATCCGATAATAAGGCACTGAAAAATTGAGCCTGGGGAACTACCCATGTACAAAAAAATATGCCTGCCCTTAAATGACATGATCAGCTGAAATCCAAGGCCACAGACAGCCTGGTTTTCAATAAGCAAAATGCTTATTTTTAATTTATGGACATAGCCTCACTCATGCTACAACCCGGCATGCCATGCATCAGGCCATAAAGCTGCCTACTAAAAAAAAAACAAAAACCTTTTTTGTGTGTGTGTGTGTGTGTGTGTGTGTATGTGTATGTGTGTGCGCACACATTGGTATGCAGGCCCTGTGAGACATGCCGATAGGCGGGGGTGGGACATGTTGGGGCACTGTGGCTGAAAGGGACTAACCATTAGAAAGGTTGCATAAAGCCACTGAACATTCATTGGTTAGTAAATAACTAATGGCCCAAGGATTTGAACCAGGAACCTAGAGATGAAAGGCTCTGTGTTTCTGGTTTCGCTGCTAGGGAAGTTTCAAGTCCTTAACTGGTTCAGAAATGAAGCTAGTCAATTAACTTGATTTCTCATATCCCCTCAGGAAGGAAGAGCCCATAAATACCATGCTTTCCTCCGATGCGTCTCCAACAGTTAGGCACAATTTAGAAGCGGAGCAAATTTGTTTTCTTCGCACGCGTCTGAATTCTTCAGTCGAAACAATTTTGTTCCAAGGAAGTAGCTGCTGCCTTCAACTTGTATCACATGAAGGGATAATAATAATAAAAAAAAAAAACCCTCCCCCCTACTCTCCCTCACAAAACACACATAGAAAATAAATTTAGTGATGAAGAGAAAGGGAAAGAGGCCCTGGATTCATGCCCTGAAAGTCCTCAAGTGAGCTACAGAAAGAGCCTACAGGAATGCAAGCTTCATCACATCTGTACGCATGCTGCCAAAATGCCCCAGCTGTGACCTATGCCACTTTGCTCTACAGGTTCAAATCCACTTTTTTTCTCTGTGCCTTTTTCCCAAGACTCCCAATTCTAGGTGGTTTCTCACATGTGGACATAGTCTGTAAGGAAGTGACTAATGTTCACTTCACAGAAGCCATGGAGGAAAGACATTTTGGAGAAGACACCTGAAAGGATACTTAGCTGGGCCAGGTTTGCCCAAGTCGCATATGGAACAGGGTTCATCGTTTACCTTAATTGGAGTATTTCCAAAAATCATTGCAAATATCAAGCTCACATTTTAAATCCACAAGAGTCAGAACATTCAAAAAACTTTGTTCATTTAGCAACCCTCACCCCTTTTGCACTTGACTTATGTCTAGTGTGCATTAACGCAAGTCTGCCTTGGTAACACACACACAACCCGCCACCAAGAAGCATGCAGAACCCCACCAATCTCACCAAGCAGTAGAGCACAGGGGTTATTTTGCCAAAGTCATGCATGGGACAAAGTAGACAAAAAAAAATAGACCAACAAAAAAAAGGGAAGAAAACTTGCCTCGCCTCCCATCTCGTTATGAAAGTGGCAACAAGCTTGAGTTTGCTCATTTTTTGGACAAAGAAGTAAGTGCATGGGCTTGCATGTTTTGACATGCCCGTTTTGTTTTGCTTTAAGCATTAAATCCACTATTCTGGTACACAGAAAGGCAGTGCCCAGAACTCTGGCCTGAATAAGTCAGAAAATCATAATTAAAACTTTTAACTTGTAGATTTCCACTTGCAAAATGGACTCTGTTCCAAAGCCCATGGGAGTCAAACTGACAGTGTCCCTACAGACTTCCACGAGCACCGAGACAAGCCCCTGATGCTTTAATCTTTGCCATTTTCTTGATTGTTGAAGCTTTTCCATTCACAAGCAGCACATATTACCGCTACATGCTCTATGGAATGACAACACAGCAGGAGTCAAAGTAAGATGAAATTTGGGGTAGAGTCCTGTTCTAGGCTTCTGAAATGGCAGTAACATGCCCAACAAATGCCTATTCCGCCCTGCTCAAGTCCCTGAAAGAGTTCCTAACGCATCTCTTTGCAACATAGCTTCATCTCAGCCTGCAGATAAAGTCCCAAAAAGCAGTGAGGAACAGATCAACTACTCATCTTTTGGACTACTGTGTCTCAGTGACTGGGACAGGGTGCAATAGGGCTGCACTCATATCCACCCCCCTCCCCAAGAAGAAAAACAGGATCTGGCCCTTGCTGTCAAGAGGTGGTGGTCCAACTGCTCTAGAAAGATGCATTGATTGTTAACATAGTGCGTGCATGAATGTTCGGGGGCAATGGCCTGGTGTAGAGAAATTGTGGCCTAGAGGCATAACTGGGCCAAGTACATTAAACGTAGACAAAAAAAGTCTCTACATTGCCAAAAGCACCATCCTCTGACACTAATAATGCAACGAACACCCGTTTTGCAGACGTGCAGTAACTTTCTTCCAACAAATCTCTAAACCCATTAGACTTACATAAAGACTTGGGCAAGAATGGCTGTACCCACAACTAAGCAGAGGCACAGAGAGGTCGACTCTCCCGCACACTCTCTCCCAATTGCATACTGAAGACTATCAAACCAAAAACGTGAGTCAATTCTCAAGGCCTGCAAAAACCCAAGCAGCTTAGGAACGGCTTTTCACATTCACCAGCAGAACATTTACAAGAAACACCAAAAATACAAAAATCAATCTATTTTCAAAGTACCATTTACTTTGTTTTAACAAATCATTTTACCAGCTCTGGTTGCAGCACAAAGAACACTTGTTTTAAAATATGTCTGTTTTCAGGCTATCTGCTTTGCAGTGAATGTAACGGCCACGGGAACCATTTTACAAAGAATGAAGATTTTGTTAATTCAAAATAGTTTTGTGCAGCACAAGTGCCCTGAGCTATCACATGTCACAGTTAATAAAGAGCAAGCCAGAATCTATACTTCTTCACTCATAGCCTATAATGGCTTTTATGTCAGCCTGAATATGGAAAGGTTGAATAAGCAGTAACACAAAACAAATTTAAAGGCCTTCATTTTATCACGCTATTAACATGATCATTAGAAACAGCATTAAAGAAAGGAATCACTGATTTAGTTTACTTGAAGGAGACAAAGGCCAGATTACCAGTGAATTCCTTGATTTTTATACTTCTGCTCAATGGGCTGCAGCGTTATTTATGACTTTGTTAAACCTACTGAATTATCACAAAACAGTTTCACTACACCGCTGAACTTGATGATCAAGCATTTCAGAGTAAGATTATCCAAGTCACCTTCATGGAAAAGCAACTATCCACTACCAAAACTGTTCCAATAAATTTTGCTGTTATTTTTTAAATTTTATTTATTAATCTTGAGGGTCAGGAGGGGGACATCACACAAAAGGCAGGACTCTGGTGCTCCAAAGGAGGAGTTCATCCAAAATGCCAAACTGATGCTATTACATATCCCCACCATATCATGACGCTAATTTTTAAATGACTCTGTGCAGAAAAAGTAAATAGTGGCATGTGCTTTAAGGAGGTGGGGGTGCTTTAATTAAAACACCTAGAGCGTCATGTGTATCAGTGTCCCCTTGCTGAAAAGTGGTGGCAGGGAGAGGTGGGGGGGTACTTTAACTAAAGCTCATTTGACAGGCTTTAGTTAAAGCACCCTGACCCCCATTTTTCAGCATGGTGATGCTGATACACATGACGCTAGATTCTGCTGGAGCATATTAATTACCATGCTCCGGCAGACTTGGTTAATCGAGTCTGCTCCAACATGCCGTAATTACAGCACACTGAAGCAGCCTCCATGCACATCTATAGGAGCCCTTCAAGGCCTTGATGCTCAATTAACAGAAAAAAAACGAAAACAAAACCACACACTGGCAGTCATCATTGCTTAAGCAGTGCTACACGAATTTAACCCCTGTCTCACAGAGCAGTCGACGACATAAAACCATGAGAACTGCCATTTACTAGGTCAGACCATAGATGCATTTTGTCCAGTATGCTGTGTCACACTGGCACAAGAGTGGATGTGGAAAGGGAGTGTAAACTGGGTAGGACCACTTTCCTACCCACCGTTCCTCCAGCATTCAGGGTCTAGGAAGTCTCAACTCCAAGTCTGTGTCCTTAACTCCCACCTCGATACCTAGTGATATACCTTTCTTTTCAAGCCTGTGGGAGGGGCAGGAGAGAACAAGGGGGGGAAAATCAGTTAAAATGTATCATATCCCAATTTTAAGATTTTTCTCAAGTGAAAAATAAAAAAAGTAGCGTTAAAGTAAGTTACTGTCATTGTAAAATTTAGTCACTTGTAATTAGTCTCTCTCCCTCCCACCTTCCCCACATGAAAGGTTCTTGAGACGCCGCCACGTTTAGGGCCAAACCCTGAAATGTCTCCCATACAGACCTATTCTACTACCTTGGCAGTCACTGGGCAGCCCTCTTTCCCCTTTCATATCTTCTTCTTCCAGGACCCTTCTCTACACCTCCCGATCCAGGAACTGCATTCCCATCTCTCTAAGCCACAGAGATGCTATTTCCATCTCCCTGAAGCATTCCTGGATGGTCCATATACCATATACCTTTACAAGAAAAAGCAAGCAAACAAGCAAATGGTGCTGAAGGAAGAGAAATTCCAGAAAGAGGATGTAATGCTGCCCCACATTATACAGCATCATGGTCGTCTCTTAACACACATAGTCAGCAAAACTATCTATCTGGCAAGTAAAACCATCTGAGGGCTTAGCTTCCTCCCCATCTCAATCCAGGGGTTTTCTCCTTACTTTATACCTAGGCGATGAAGATTTCCATTCTACAGGACAAACAGGATGCTTTTTAAAAGAGGAAGGAACATTGCATTAGCTTCTCCTACTCAGCTACCTGGACAAGGTTTTCCCCTTTAAAACTCTAATCTAAGCACACTGAAATGGCACAGAAAGGTTTTTTTCCCCTCCAACTCTCCAACGACAGCCCTACATAATGCAGAGGGTCAGAAGAGCTCTGACCTAGACTCCGTAGCATGACATTTTACTAGCAGCCACAATATACAGAAGGATCAACCATTACATGCGCTAGACTCACTGATGTATGAAGCTGTGGACCAGAGCTGGGTCACAGCCAGACCGAGTTGCACAGAACCACCTGAGGAAGAAAGTCTTGCATTTGAAAACGTGTCTAGCTCTATGCCAACGACGCAACTGGTCCAATAAAATAAATCCTTGCCTCTCACAGAATGGATAGCCATTTAGACAGAGAACAATCCTTTTTAACTCCACACAGCTGAAAAAGGGAGAAAGGGGTGGAGGGGAAAAACCTACACATACCAACCCAAAAAAATAAGTCACTTCTTCCAGAAGTGCTCTATTGCACCTCTTACTACACTTTTTGTTAAAATGGGATGCAGTGACAGAGCCTTATACAGCAGCAAAGGCACAAGTTCAAGCCCTGCTCTGGACTTTTTCTGATAGGCATCCTGCAGCTTGGCTGCAGAGAGGTCTGGGAAGATAAAAGGTGCTTGGATATGATGCTAGTGACACTGCACCATTAACTACGGAAAAAGGCAAGCTTAACCATGCCAGCCCAATGGGTTGCTAGGCTACGGCAAACCTCTTGAACCTGGCTTTGAACCATTTTAGACAGCATTAGCCAATTCGCTTCTTGGCAAGCCAAGATGCTGGTAAGTATGGTCCCGATACGGGTGGATGCTGAAGAGCACCATTTGCACCTTACTCATTAACCTTCTGTTCAGGTATAACAGATGATGATATCTCTTTACATTTCTCAAAACTAAATTTGGATGAATAAACTGTGTGAATGCAGTACTTTGATAGAATAAAGAAGTACACCCGTTAATATCAAAACTCCCCCTGCCCCGAATACTGCAATATCTAGACACGATATTGAGCCTGTGACTACAAAACAGGACCTCAGGGATGCATGCATGTTTGACACCAAGTCCCAATGTCAGGGTTATGCCTTCCTTGGCTTAGCTTTTTATGTAGTATGCCACCCAGATACTGCAAAACTTCACCTTTTCCAAGTACAAGAACGTCCTTTAACATCGCTGAGGTTGAACTTCAATAAGGAACGCAGAGTCGCTGACCCCACAAGCAGAAGCACATTTGTGAAATACAAAGAAGTGTGTGTGTGTTATCATTCCAGGGCTCCAAAAGGTTAGTAGTGAATAAGTAATGCTCACATTCAAAAGTAATATTTTTGTCAGAAGATCAAACCAGCTTTTGATAAGGACATTCAGGGCCTCCAGGCTTCGTTTACAAAGAATCCTATTTTAAACCGCATTTAACCTAACCAGTACATGTTTAACCCCTCAAAATTCTTACCAAGAGATTAAAGAGACTGAGTGTGGCATCTTCAAGTCAAGCCATTATTCACCATGCAACATATTACTCTTTTAGCATTTAGCTTGTACAAAACATGAAAAAGCAGCGTATTGTACAATATGTTGAGCATTTACTGAAGCCACACAGTAGAAAGTTGCAGCTATCCATAGATTAATACTGGTAACTAGGATGTACCTCGATATTCATGTGACCTAAACCCACAGCTGGATTAACGTAGCTCCCGATAACAACTGTCTTTCACAGCATCCTGAAGGCAAGTTCTTTTCTATCTAGTTTACTTTAAATACCGATTTTTAAAAGATCTTGAAAACAAAATTAACATACAAAACAAAAAGCCAAAAGAAACTCACTCTCAAGTTTGTGACAAATGTTTTTATGCCATTGATCTTTTCAATTTTATGTGATCAGAGCCAATGGGAGCAACGCCAATGGAAAATTTACCTCCATTTTCTTTTATTGACTTAAACCAGCTAAGGAACAGGTGAAAGGGATCTGGAGAAAATTATCACCAACTTCTGGGGAAAAGAAAATGAGAAGCTTCCCGGGATCTTAAAGTTGGGGGATACAGTTCTTCCTCTCTCATCGCAAGGCAGTATGATTTCTGCTCTCATTGCTGTACCTTTAAGGAGTCCAAGCCAGTGGTTCTCAACCTTTTCAGCCTCAAAAGACCCGTGGGTAGACTCGCAGCAGCTCTCAGAAAATGCTAGCTCTTAGTTTTCCAGGTTGTAGCTGTATGGGTCTAGAGGAAAAAGGAATCACAAAGTCGTGGTAGAGGTGATCTCTTTTATTAAACCAACTCGATTTTTGCAAAAAGAATTTTGCAAAGAAAAAAAAAAGTCTTTACCAAGTCAAGAATATATTTTTGCAAAAAATCTAGTTGGTCTAATAAAAGATATCACCTCTACCATGAGTTCTGAACTCTTAGTTTTTACTCTTTTTGATTACACGAAAACAGGGGTTTTTTTCCTGTTGACAAGAACTCAGAAAGACCCCAGCTATAGACTTCTATTCTAAATCTCTGGGTTTGTCATCTTGTAAATCACATGTGTAAACCTAACAGTGCTAACACTGTGTGGCATCTCACAGCACCCTTGAAAGAATCTCAAGGCACCCCAGGGTGCTGCAGCATCCTTGTCGAGACCTAAGCAGATATACATCAGCATCTAAATTGCAAACTTCATTCTTACGGAGTTGGCCTACATTCAGAGTCACCGTCTCCCTCCACCTCAGGCACATAACAGAATGGATATTAAAGGATTTTGTCAAATCACTGGGGGTAAAGTGCTTAGCAATGTTGGCTCTACTGCCAAAGTTGGCAGGTGAGCTACACAACAGCCTGTAGCAGCAGCAGCTCTATTCAGCCTAATTAGTATACATTGCTGCAATGCTACAGACAAGGAAACCAGAGGTGGTAAAAAGGGGGAGGGTGGAAATACACAAAGAATGCGTAGAAAACTAGTCCTCATTCATTCTGGAATATCAGAGCAACAGTCCTGAGATCTAGAAATAGAGTCCAACTCAAGTAACTCAGACATTTGATTTTTAAAGTTTTAAACTATAACAACTCAAAACACAGTTGAGCAATGCAGATTCATTCTAGAAACTCACCCCAGAAAGTCCTACCAGGCCTAAGCAAAAAGTAAAAAAAAGGGGGGGGGGGGGAGGAATCCAGTTTGACCCCATGATCTCATGAGGTCCCTTCCAGCCCTAAACATCTATGAATCTAGCAAGGCCCAGATCAGGTCTAAGCAACGGAAATCAGACCCAGGAAGTCCAGAAGCAGCTAAAGAAAATGGAAAAGATGTTCCTAGCTGAAAGAGTGGACATAAAGAGGAAGCTGAAAAGCAGAAACCAAGAGCAGGTGGCAAGTGAGATGTTAAAAGGCAGGTGGACCTAGCTGAGAGGCCTGGAGTGAATTTCTATGCTCCTGCCCCCACAAAAAAGTTTATCAGCCATCTCCTAAAACATCTGCCGAGAGGGGGGCGGGGCAGGGTGTAATGTGCTGCTCCTGTTTCTCCCTCAGAGAGGAGCCACTGTTGCATTGCTCAAGAGGGAGAAATTCCCATTACATGCCTGTTGGTGCATCCTCCAAACAGAACACAAGTTTCACTTTGTGAACTCTTAAGGTCACTCTTTATTCCAGTCAATGCTTCAGTTGTTACTAGCATAACCATGTCCTTCAGGGATGGGATTTTTACTGACACAGTTGTATTGGAAATAAGTCCTAGAACTCCCAATTATACCCGTATGAAGTACATTATTCTCCAAAACCAGAGTAAGTCCTATTAGTATAACCATTTTTATGCATGTGTAACTGCTGTATCGGGCATGTCGTTTTGTTGGTTTCACCGCGGTGTAAACCCTTTAGGTGAATCCCAGTATCAATCTTCAGGTAAAAGAAAAAAGGTTGCATGTGTCCAGCGCTGCTTGATCATCCTGTCCTTGCATTCAAGTTCAGCCCAGCTGCTCACATCCGAGATAAGTGGGCCCCGACATTCAAAAGGCAGAGGTGTCCGATTCCTACGACACCAGTGGGAGCTGGGAACCTAAATACCTTCCTGGATC
This sequence comes from Crocodylus porosus, assembly GCF_001723895.1. Lineage (NCBI taxonomy): Eukaryota > Metazoa > Chordata > Crocodylia > Crocodylidae > Crocodylus > Crocodylus porosus. The sequence goes on from NW_017728917.1 coordinate 9,557,507, forward strand.
CAGACTTCAGTGCTGGCAATAGCTGCTCTCGTTTTTTTTGCTTTTTTTTTTTTTAAATGCAAATAGACTGCTCAATCCACCCATTGTCTGCCGATGCTTTCAGGCAAGTAGCTTCTCTCACTCCCCATTCAAAAGGGGAAGGCTAGCGAGCTGCACCGGGTACATTGCCCCAAGGCAGCAAAGCATCTCTTTGAAATGTCGGTTTGTTTAACACACATAGGACACGCTCCTGCTGATGTCAATGCGCTCAGGCTGAAGACATGGCACAGATTCCAAACAAATCAGTAACAAAACCTCTGCTGTGAGCGATTGAAGCTTTAAGCTACTGAGTTCCCGGAGAGTCGCAAAAGACTATGGGGGCCTGTGAAGATGTTCAACCCACATGAACTTATGTATAGGAAGACATTGATTTTTTTTTTTTTTTTTTTTTTTTGGTAAAGCTACTGCACGCTTTGGGAAGATTTTCCTTCTACATTGAAAAAGCACAAGGAGAAGAAAAAAAAAAAAAAGCACAAGCATGACCTTTTTTATATTTTTGTGATTTTATATGAAAGTGCAAACAAATCAATCAATGTGATAGTTACCAACCAATGATTTGCTGCACGTTACTTGGTCTCTTTCTGCACAGCATTACAGGGAGGTGGAGAGTGCTGCAAGTTGCTAGGCCATGCCACGTGTCGTTTGCTTTGGACACCAGTGCTAGCATCTTGCCCTGGAAGCCACTCAGGGCAGAGCAGAGTTTAAGGACAGTTGTCTCCTCCTGGGAGCCACGTCTGTAATGCAGCATTGCTTCCAACTGGCTGAAGGGCCGCACCCAGACAGTGGTGATGGATGGGTCATTTTCAGCCTGGAGGGATGCGGGCAGTGGGGTCCCCCAGGGCTCAGGCCCGCACTGTTCAACATCTTCATCAGTGACTTGGACAAGGGGGTAAAAAGCACCCTGTTCAAATTTGCTGATGACACTACGATGTGGGGGGACGTGGGCACGCTAGAAGGAAGGAAAAGGCTGCAAATCAGACCTAGACAGGTTACAGGGGTGGGTGGATGAGAATAGGATGGGTTTCAACACTGACAAGTGCAAGGTGCTGCACCTGGGGAGGAAGAGCCGGCACCATACCTACAGGCTGGGGAACTCCCTTCTCATCAGTACCGAGGCAGAAAAGGATCTTGGTGTCATCACTGATGCCAAGATGAACATGGGCTGGCAGTGTGGGGACACGGTCAGGAAGGCTAACCGCACCATGTCATGCATCCACAGATGCATCTCGAGCAGGTCCAGGGAGGTGATCCTCCCCCTCTATGCGGCACTGGTCAGGCCGCAGCTGGAGTACTGCGTCCAGTTCTGGGCGCCGCACTTCAGGAGGGATGTCGACAGCATGGAGAGGGTCCAGAGGAGGCCTCTCGCATGATCAGGGGGCAGCAGGGCAGGTCCCAAGAGGAGAGGCAACAGGACCTGAACCTGTTCAGCCTCCACAAGAGAAGGCTGAGGGGGATCTAGTGGCCTGTTACAAACTAGTCAGGGGGGGGAGATCAGCAGGCACTGGGGGAATTACTGTTCCCCCGAGCACGATCAGGAGTGACTAGAAATAATGGTCACAAGCTGGCAGAGGGTAAATTCAGATTAGACATCAGGAGGTGCGACTTCACTGTCAGGGCAGCTAGGGGCTGGAACCAACTTCCAAGAGAAGTGGTGCAGGCTCCTACCCTGGGGGGTTTTAAGAAGAGGTTAGATGAACACCTTGCTGGGGTCGTTTGACCCCAGTACTCTTTCCTGCCATGGCAGGGGGTCGGACTCAATCATCTGCTCGGGTCCCTTCCAACCCAACCAACTATGAAACTGTAAGTTTTAAGAGCTCCTGTATCCTCTTGGTCAGGCAACACCTTGGCAGATTTTCAAGGCGAGAACTGCTTCTGTCCTCACCTTTCTTCCTGGTTCAAGTTAACTCAGTCCCTCAGCATCCCAAGATGCTTTGCAGCCCAGCTCGTGGAGAAGGGACCATCTCACCCCTCTGCTCCCTTTGTGCTTGCATCCTTCAACCCAAAGGGATACAGGGAGGCAGGAAAACAGACCCCCAGATGCCCCAAACCAGGGTCTACACAGCACTTGGGGGGAGGGAAAGCCCCCGAGGTGGGGGCTTTTCAACCCTTAGCAGTCCTCTCCCCTCCCAGCTGCCGATTGATTCAGTGGCTGCCACAGGAGGGAGGAAGGAGTCCTCTGGGCCAGATGCCTGCCCCTGCAGCCCAGCATGGGGGTACTGGGGAGCCCCCACCTTGGGGGGCTTCCCACCACCCCAGGCCTGGGGTCCCCCAAGCCCAGGGCAGCCCCAGGGAGCTAAGGGGAATTCTTCGCCTCCCAAACCCCAGGGCTGCTTGCCTGAGCAAGCATGGCCAGCAGGCTGGGGGAGTGCTCTAGTGCCCTCCACCTACTGGCCCGGGTCAGTGCAGGCCTCTCCTGCCTTTCCCAATCAAAAACTGAATGTCTGCTCAGCCAGTTATCGGTTCCACCCGTGCAGCTTAGAGGGAGCCGCCTAGATTGGATCGATTCTGCCTTGGAGTTTTTGACGGTCTGTACTTAGCCCTAGTCTGAACTGCAAGACAGACCAGAGGATTTCACTCAGCCACTCCAGCATCAACTTTCACACTTCAAGCTGTACCAACCCCTATTCAGTGGCACGCCATGGTCAGCTGGACACAGAAGGCAATAAAGGGCATGTTCATGCAGAGCCCTCTCCACAGGCAGAGAACTGTGCAACTCATCACCTACCACATCCTCTCAGCCACCCAGTCCAACGTAGACTACCTGAACCATGCAGCAACATCTCTGGCATGGCAAATTAGCTCCTCCTGGAGGGGTGCCCTACCACTGTTGCTCCTTCCTTCCACACAAGCAGTCCTTCTGAATAAAGATGCCACTACCCTAGATTCAGGAAGCCACTGCCACTGCTCACGTCTCACTCAAAACTGGGAAGGAAGAGGATTTAACACCTGTTCCTTAGGAGTCTTTCCTGTTTATCTTTTCCTAGTGGGCAACAGACACCACCCATTTCCTTTCCCACCTCTGTCTGGTTTCTCCCAACCATTTTCTCCACTCAGTCTTTACTCTCAAACCCAAAACAAAATACAACAACAAAGATCCCTGCATCAAGAATGAGGCATATTCTTGGAAGTCACCCGCTGCTAAAAAACTGAAGATGTATGTATGTTTCTTCAGCAACAGTTGTAAAAACCATAAGCAAGAAGTTTACAATTCATAGTCTCAAAACACGCATATTAAAATTGGGTTTCCCCAACCTGCCTTTCCCCAACACAGTCTGCAACTTGTTTATGTGATTTCACATAGGTCTCAAGCATGCAATAATTAGTCTAGGCCCGCCTTGAGTTTACAGATAGACTCGTTCTGCAGTTTCTAAAACGCTATTCAATTCTTGGTACAGTATCCTGATGTCTAGGTGCTAGCCTAGCATTGCAAAGAGAAAGCAGTCTCAGTTTCTGCACCACCAAAAAGAAATCTATTAACCAGGCTGATTAGAGCTCCAGGAAACGCGAGTGCCATCTGCTGAGAGTTTAGGAAAGCGCAACGTTAGTCTTCCTATATAACTAAGATGATTATTTTTCACCTCACTATCAAGATATTCAGTGATGGGGTCTCTAGTGGCTCGTACATCCAAGGTCTGCCTGGAATGTACGGTTACAGACTGCACAGGTGATGGAAAGCATCGTGAACTGGGAGGACAGACTTTCATTGCAAAGGATCATCCTGTGCATCTCAAATCAGCACCGTGTCTTACATTTATGGGCCCTTTGTTCCCAGTTCCGATTACCAAATCATGGCTTGGTTATAAAAGTGTGTCTTGTCTCTTGCCCCCCCCCATGAATGGTTGCACAGTTCTCGATATGGGATGTTTCTGGGGAATTGCTCATTTCATATCCTAGTTAAACAGACAGACCATCTTAATTCTGCCTTCATATCCAGAACACCTATAATTGCCATGTCCGTTCATTGGCGGCCTGCAGCATTTAGGATTCTATTTAGCCATTTTATCTGCATCATCCGCCTCAAACAATTTAGAAACGACCGGATGGGAGCAGGCTGTACATGACTCATTAGGTACAGAGTGTAGAGACCGGGGATACAGCCTGGAAAAAGCTTTCAATCCTGGTTGCAAATGCTGCTCCTGCTCCAAACACATTCACATTACTGTCCAAAAGCTGCCGCGCCTTTACCAATTCTGGTAGGAATTTCATCATCGAAATGCACTTGGCATGAGAGCGTGCCAATCAGTAAACAAATTAATCTGCAGTTTAAAGCATGCTTTAATGTGCTTTTAACCAATGCCGGTGGCTTGTGATGCATTGCATAGTGCTTACCCAAAGCAAGATGGTAGGGACATAAAATAGTTTTAAGATTAAAGAGCCAAAACCATGAGCATGCACCTGCAAAGTGATTGATGAGGCTTTCTTCTTTGGAATGAGTCCCTAAGGGACAGCCAAACAGAAGTCAGCGGACAAGTTCCTTATGCCCTCTTGCTTGTGCTCACAGATGCCTGGGATTAAATAGCTTTATAATCAATCCCGACTAATCCAAATATCTAGAGATCAAAAGGCTAGAAAGCAACTCGCAGCATGGAAGCCAACAAGACCCTAAACAATGGGTGTGAATACAGAAGCTTTGTTTTATATCAGGAATGAATTAAAGAGATAGATATCCTCATTTTCCTTCATTCTTGCCATCATCCCACCCTGGTGAATTTGTCTGGGTAACAATCTTAAATAGAAACTTTTGTAAACTCTCTACTGATGACAACAAAATGCCTTTGTGACAGAGCAGAATACTGATTGACCTCTACTGTCTTTACTATCCCTTGTATTTGGCAGGCAGCAAAAAATAAATATTTAAAGTAAATACAAATCACATCTCCTGTTCCTCTCTTTCCTGAAACTACAACGAAAGGATCCATCTCAAGACATAGGCAAAAGGAAGGCTTTGTTACACGGATTTATTTGAACTCCCAGAAATTGTACGGCCATCTGTTGCAAGTTTAAGAAAGTACAATGCTAGAGTTGTACCAAGTGTTCCTATTTGTTCCATATGCAACTTTGGGGGGCAGGGAGGGGAACCCCACAAGGCATGGTTTAATAGGCTACTATTTAAATGGAAGCTGCTGAGATTAAAGGTTCAACTTTTTTCATCTACAGGAAGAAATAATCTGCATCCAAAAGTTTTAGAAGGAATAGTTGAGGAGCTATATGCCATTAATGTTAACATGGCTTAGAACAGTGAAGCTCCTAGAACAAGGGGGTGGGGAAAAGATAACGCTGTGCCAATATCCTAAAAGGGCTAACAGTATGACCTGGGCAACCTGACTTTGAGCCTGAAATGGCTGATAACACAGAATTATATAGTTGTGCAATTAAAACCAAATCAATGGTTTTATGGATTATAAAATTTGTGGGATCACAAATTCTGTTAGCAAATGCAACAATGTTGACATAATATACTCCTATTTGACTCCATGGTTTAATATTTCACAACATCACAAAAAACTTAGAATTATACCAAGTCAATGTAAATTTACAATCTCAAAACAATTGTAATAAACAATCCTCAGCCAAGTGGGTATTTCTAAAAGGGACCCCACTGGGACAGTTCTCAGCCATTCAATAACATTATCAAGGACCTGCAAGAAGACAGGAAAACTCAAAAGGGAAACCATCGCAGAAACAGAAGCTGGTAGAGCAATGGTTCTAATAGACAATCTGGGTTTCAGGATGTTAGCCTACATTTAACCTCCTATTTTTAATATAGCCAGATGTAAAGCTACACATCTACATTCTCAGCTTCAAGATCACAATTATGCAATGAGCAACTATTCTGGAAAACCAGATTCAAAAAGGATTTCCAGGGTCAGTGTAGGTAACTAACTGGACATGAACTCTGTGTGTGACAATGGGGCCAAGAACCAACATGACCCTTGGAAATGCAAGTAGGGGAATACTGGGAAGAAGCACGGAAACTCTTGGACAGATGGACTCGAGGGGAACGCCCCCAGACTTTAGGTTGGGGAGGACCGGGTTAGAGAGCTTCTGGAGGGGCTGGACGTGTTCAAGTCAGCGGGTCCAGATGCTCTCCACCCCAGGGTGTTGAGGGAGCTAGCTGGGGTTATTGCAGGGCCCTTGGCACAGCTTTACGAGCACTCGTGGTACTCCGGCTAGGTGCTGGATGACCGGAAGATAGCTAACGTGGTCCCCATCTTCAAAAAAGGGGAGAGAGGACCCGGGCAACTATAGGCC
>NW_017728917.1:9565046-9566613 GCF_001723895.1 Crocodylus porosus
AGGCTTGATGACTACCTGGCTGGACTCAAATGAGTCCAGTCTTTTCTCCCGCCCAGGCAGGGGGTCAGGCTTGAAGATCTACAAGGGCCTTTCCGACCCAACTTCTATGCTTCTACGAAACATCGGTACCAAGGCCATTAGTGGAAAACCATATCCAGTTCAGTTATGTGGACTCAAAGTGTACGTTGAGAACTGGGGTGAAGTGTATCATCAATTTAACAAACACTTGAAGTGTTTTCGGTGATATTTGTGTATTAACTATGTTCAAGTTGTTATGACATGCGACTCAGTTTACTTTAGCCTGTGCACAGAGAATGAAGGATTAAGTACCTCCAGACAAGATGAACATTTAGCATCCACAGTACTGAATGGCTTTCTTGGCAGAAACAAAGGCCAGAAGCCCAACACCCAAAATGCAGAGGAGATGCACAACAGTGAGAGAGCAGGCTGGCAATGAAAGGCTGGGACAGAGAAGTGGAGAAGCTTTGGGGAGCTTCAAAGACTGGAAAAGAAATAGCTGAGGATCTTTGGAGGTCCTCAGGGACATACTGGTTGGACTGGGGAATAAAGGGATGGACTGCCTGACCCCTTTGGAGGGGACAGAGAACCTCTGGCTGAGTGGTCTTCGTGCCAATGAATGCCTTTAACTAAAGGGTCTGTATGCTTGGTCACCCCAAGAGGAGGTGAAGTCCCTCTCTCAAGAGAGAAAAATGGATGCTCAGACCTTAAGCCATGGCCATGGAAAACCAGGGCAGATGACGGACCAAAAGGCTGGGGTCTCAAAGTGGGAAGGAGCACAGACTCCCTCCCCCTTGCTCTAAAAGCAAAGCCTGGACTGGCTTCAAGAGGTACTCTCAGCGCACAGACAAGACCCCAGCAGCACCAAGCAAGCAGCTTCTGGGACAACTTTATGGCTGGAATTACAGAATATCCAACTTAATGAGTAGGATTAAATTAGGCAGCTCAATTCTACTGTCTTCATCCCATTTAGAAAGAGATTAGAAAGAGTCTTCTAATCTGCCCAAGTTGTAGGGACCCTAAGACTTCATCCTAAAAAGGGAGTTAAAATGGCTGCAAGGAACCAAATGCTGCCATATACAGGCTTTTCCATTGAAGGGACCAGGAGTGAGAGTCAGGACACCTGGGTTCCACTCTAACTCAACCCCAAATCTTGACCTTTTACCTAAGCCCTTTCACAGAAGAGGACAATAGGTGTCAGGGAGGGCTTTGAATCTTCAGATTCAGCAAGTGCTGCAGGGATGGGGTATTTGGACAGAAACAAACAAAACAAGTTATTATTTCCTCATTGCGTGGCTATAAACTTCTATTAAGTTAATCAGATGCATCTGGTGTAAGACTCACTATTTACAGAGCAAGGTAAAGCCACAAGACTGATATAAATTGCTGCTACCCCATTTCCAAACAGAGGGTTAAAAAAGAGAAAGCAACCATTACCTCAACCTGCTTCTTACTCCTCCTCCAAAGTATTCAGAAAAATTCCATCAAGCCACACTTAATTAATACAGTCTGACGGGTACCTCTCCAGCATCTTGGATTTCACTCTCCC
>NW_017728917.1:9566848-9579779 GCF_001723895.1 Crocodylus porosus
ATATTAGTTTTGTTTAAGGAGCCAAGTTATGGACTTGAAACTTGTTGATAATGACCCAGCAGGCATTATTTTAAATCAACTGGTTTTATTAAATGAGCCAGAAATGAAAGAGGCAGGGCTAATTACCAACATTCCTTGATGAATTACCTAGTGGTGTGTGGTAAATCTCTGTGCGTCTTTGTCTTTATCTTTATCCCCAAATTTATCCCTTACTTATTTCTCAAAAGGTTAAAGGACACCAGGCTAATTAACGTGCCAATCAAATGGCAGACAATCATTCAAGGTAAGGTTCAGTTTTTACACTTTCAGGCATTTGCATCTCCGCCTGGTACTTCTTAATCTATTCTTTCTTTCTTTTTTTTTTTTTTTTTTTAAATATATTACTGTTAGGCAGGGGAAGAAAAAAGAGCTAATCTTGTCACAGTCAGGCACGTTGAAGTTGCCATGCTGTGCTGGGCAAAATGCTACATATTTGTAATTTAGCCAATAAGAAATTCCTTAAGCCTCTCCTGAATGGCAGGAATGTCTGTAGCTTGTCACTTTTAATTCACTCGCTATGCAGCTTCAGCATCTAAGAAAATAAAGCTTCCAAATCAACACCACCACCAAAGCAAGAGAACACAACTGAACACGTACCAGGCCTTAAAAGACTTGCCCAAAGCCTTAAGTTGGACGTTTTAAAATGCATGCCTACATTAAATTTGTAGGAATCAGGTGGCCCCATCTACAACTTAATGACTCATTGCCAAAGAATTAGAAAATTACCTGCTGCCAATATTTTAGTGTCTGGGTGTTGATGTCTTTGGGCTCCCTCTTTAGCAGGAATTAACGCAAAGCCCATACCAGAGCTAGGAACAGAAGTTACACATAAACCAGTATAAGTGGTCAAAAACCCGCTCAAATCTGTAATGCAACAGAAGTTCGGTGCACACAAACTGCTTTCGAAGTGGGTGAAAGTAGTTTAAGATAAACCTGGATGGAGGTAGTATCAGACTTAACTGATTTAGGTCAAACCAGTTTATTGAACTTCTGTCCCAGATCCTCTCCACATGCAAGTTAACTCAGTCCCCCAGCACCCCAGGTTGCTTTGCACCTCCCCCCACAAACCTCCCCTCCTCATACAGGGTGGGCAGGCCCAAGGTGTCTTCTCCAGCTGAGCAAGGAAGTGTGCTCTAGTGCCCCCTGGCTTCTGGCCAGGGCCACTGCAGGCATGTAGCTGCATTTCCAAATCAAAAATGAATGTCTGTTCACTTGCTTATCAGTTCAATCTACACTGTTTAGAATAACCTGTGAAGATTGAATCGATTCAGCCTCGGCTTTCTGGCTCTGTACTTCTGCCTAGCTGAAGTCAGGAACCATCTTCTGCACAGATCGAAGGACAAAGCATCATCCTAAAACCTGACCTGGCTTAATGCAGTGTGCCAGATGAAACATGTTCAACTCATCTCTCCTTGCAGGCAGCAAATGCAATGTTTGCTAATGAGAGCCAGAAAGAAGGAAGTGTTGGTCCTGAAGTGTTTCAAACCCAGGTTCTGGAAGCAATCTCTAAGTTGGGGCAAAGCTGTTCAGCAAGGGTTGGGGAGTCAGGCATCTACTGCTGACTGACTCCATCAGCCACAATTCAGCACTGAAGGTTAGGCCGCTTGCGTGCACCCACAAAGGCTTGAGTGCACTCATTCAGATACGGTTTAAGAAACGTCTCGGGAAAATCTTGCTCTGATGAAACTGAAGTGCCCTTTCTTGCAGTTTAAAGGCTTCCTGTACTCTGCGCATTTCATGGATCCTTTCCTTGAGGCTCTTCTCTTTGTGCCCTTTCTGTATGCCTTGAACTTCCTCTTTCATCTCCTCCAACACACAGATGCTCAACCGCACATTGCTCCTTTCCTGTTGCTCCCTGGGATGGTCTGCACTTATGATCTTTTCCAGTTAGTCAGAAGTTCCCTACATCAATGTTGGAACACTTGCAGAAGAGGAAGACTTGCAATGACTGCTTTAGAGACATGCAGATTTTTTTTTTGCTCAGACAGAGAAGTGCAGCAAGAGTTTAGGCATTAACTGGATGCCAACTGGATTAAAGGCTCGTTGCAGTCACTCTCAGCCTCTTTCGTTAATGGACTATGGAATCTCTCCAATGCCTCTAAAATCCACAACTAGAGGACACTTCCAAGTCTGAGAGGGGAGGCGTTCTCATCCTCTTCTAGAGCAACGAAACAAGATAAACCCCATCACTACTTCTTAAACATCTCATGCCTCTAACTCAAGTAACTTCCAATGACATAAAACAGAAGTGGGCCAGAGCCATCCTGGTCTCCCCAAATGACCTGTTGTCAGGCACAGAAATTACCTTAGAAACGTATTAACACCAACAGGCTGCTCCACCCAAGAACCTACACAGATTTGCGCCTTCCAGAGGACTATGTAAGCCTGTGTAAATAATATATATGGTATTACCCTAGGCTAATACTATATTATATTCACTTTTCTTCGCTCTTGCTCTCACATGAGAGAGAGAGAAAGAGAGAGAGAGAGAGAGAGAGGTCTGCCCTCTTTTCTGCTGGATGTTATTTTAGGATAAACAGGTAAAATTGGCACTGCATGGGCGTACTGTAAAGTCCTACCTGATCCCCAGCACGGGTGTGATCGCACTTGGTTCACATCTCCATTTACGATGCAAATGTCAGAGAGAAAACAGTGCAATTTATCATGCACATTCACCCACCTTAACGGCTCTCTGCCCACTGAACCACTTCTCTCAGGGCTTACTGCAAAATCTTAACCCCTCGGCAGCATCAAGAAGCCCACCCACCAGCCTCTTCAAAACTGGCACTCTCTTGCCAGCACACAGTGTCAGTACTTTGCCTCTAACATATCCACCAACTCTCAGGCCAGGTACAGACATTACACTTTCACCTTCATATTAACTACAACTACTGCTTAAGGTATCGCATACAAAAAAGCTGGCGTTACAGTTCAGCTACCCAAAGCCAGCTGGTAAGCAGACAAGAAAGCCACCCATTAGTACATCAATGACAGGACACCCTACTAAATACCAAGAATCATTGTTCCTGTTTAAGATTAGAAAATAGATCTTTAACATATGGAACTGGATCAGGTGAACTCTAAATCTTCTTTCTGCATAGATGCACCAACTTCTAACATCAGTAGAAAAAGGGCTATGAAGAGCACACAGTACTCCATCATAGTAGGACATGATGGCAAGAGAAGCTGGCATCTATTTCCGTAATTTATCATCCAAACACAGAAGGCATCTCCAACAATGGAAAAATGCTGTGCAAGTTCTGAATGCAAGACAATGAACAGAAGAGTGCAAAACAGGTTTAAAAGTAATAATGCTACAGTTACTGTTTCAATAACATCCACGATAAGGAAAATAAACCTGCAAGACATGGAATAAGTTGTTGAGGCCGTTACATTGGGAAGAAAATGCACATTTGCAGGATCAGTAGGACATTTGAGTTTTCACGTCTCTTTAGGAGTTCCCGTTCAGCTGTTCACACTGGGATGCAGAACAGTCATACTACGCTCAACACATTATTCTATCATGATTAAAAAGCAACCAATACTTTAAAGACTTCAAGGGCAGGCAGAACTAAAACCAAACAGATAAGCAAGGAGAGCTGCAAGCCAAAAAGAGTGGCCCCAGAGGGCTGATCTACACAAGTTGCTCTCTGAAAAGATCTACTCTATCCTGCTGTCTTCTGTCCTTATGTGCAGAGTGCAGGAAAGCGTTATAAAAACTCTCTACTTGGGACATTTATATACAGCAGTGACAGGTGTTATAAAGTAATAGAAAAAGTTATTGCCTTGCTAGCAACTCATTTAGAAGCAACAGGAAAAAAGGAAAGGCCTTTGGCTAAGTACACATGACTGCGTTTTAGGGTTTACTCTCTTTTTGGCAGAGGAGAGCTGGTACTGCCCAGAAGCCAAAGGCAGGAATATATAGTCTCAAACTTGTCTTATTTTGCACACTGTCAAAGTAGGAACCTGTTTTGGTCACATCCTCTAAAGTAAGGGAACAGTTTGTTTCACCTCCCAGGGATCAGGATAAGGGAATTAACAACATGAAAGAAGGGGGGAAACTTATTTCATCACCCAATAGCTGGGCAAGATGTTTTTGTTTTATTACCAGAAAGATGTTTGTTTGATGCTCAGAATGTGATCTGAGCTACTGTATAAGCAAGTCAGTAAAGTGATTAAAGCCCTGGGCAGAGGGACTCCACGCAGCAAAGAAAACCAGAGACCGAACACAGTTTGAGTGGTCTGCATACAGAGCAAAGAGTCACGTGGGCAGCTGGACAGTGGAGAAGATCCACCCTCAACTCCTCAGGAAGAACAGTGTAGCAAAGATTTCCATGCATGTTATTCATGGGATTTAACAAGAGAATCTTGCATTGGGAAAAAAGAGATCATACCTAGAGTCGGTCATAGCAGCAGAGTCCACAGTAGCTTCCGCCAGGGTGTCAGGGAACTGCAAACATGTTTCCCCCAACCAAAAGAGAACATGTTGGATCCAGTTTCAACTGATACCTGGACCATATGACTTGATATGATGGATTAAGACCATCTGGGTCACCCTACTCCTCACCTACCTCAGACCTTAGCATCAGTAGGTGCAATTCACTCACTAAATGGAGAGCTATAATTTTTGGACAACGTGAAGATTTAGCCTTATTAATAGAGGTGCACTGATATAAAATCGGTCCATATTGTATCAGCACCGATAAAAGGAAAATTGGCATCATTGTCAATCAGCTTTTTTTGGCCAACGTGGCTGATCTTATCACCAATAAACGCCACATGCATGCACACAGCCGCTGCTACGCAAATCCCCAGGGGAGGCATGGGGAGCATGTGCCCTCTGGATTTGTGCATGGGGAGAGGGTAGGCTGTGCACTACAGGCTTGGGGTCAGGAGCTGCAGTCTCTTCCTGGCAGGAGGGCTGAGCCAGGGCCGCCCCCTGGGGTGGGCAAGATGTGCGGCAGTGGCACTGGGAAGGGGACTACAGGGTGGCTACAGCAAATTTTGGGGTAGCCACAGCCCACCCCACAGCCACCCTTCCTAATGCCACCGCCAGCCACCCCACCCACAGCCCCAGCCCAGCCCCTCCACCAGGAAGAGGGGGGCGCAGCTCCTGGCCCCAGCCTGCAGTACCCAGCCTGCCCTTGCCCCATGCAAATCCAGGGGGCATATGCCCCCATGCCTCTCCCAGGAGTGCATGCAGTGGCAGAAGCCAACCCCCAACCCTCCTGGATGAGCCGTCTGCAGCCCTGTCCCATGCCCTGCCCTGGCTGGGCAGCACCTGCTTCTGCCCCTGTCCCAGCCCCAGCCCCAGCCCCACCCCCGTCTCACCATGGGGGCCTCAATCTGCCCTGCCTCACATATTTGCCAGCCAGATACTACTCTCCAAGCTGCTGGGATGCATAAACTGGCAATCAGACCAGTATCCGCCACTAGGGCTGGTTAATAATTGGCCATTTGTATTGACCCATAAAATCTTTATCAGTGCACCCCCATTTTCTAACTCGCGTTACAGTAATCCAACAGGGAAACCCAATGGGTTTCAAAAAATTAAAAAGTACTTAAAAAAAAAAAAAAAAAAAGGCTGAAATCTTTTTGGCAAGACCCACTGGTATCCTTGGAAAACCGAGCAAGATAAAAGTTGGGAAGAGCTGATGTTAACAGTCAATACCCATAACCCACACCAGCTTGCTACAATCATCTCAAGTTTATCTATGCTGTAGGTCTTATCCAAAAATTTAAAAAATGGCACAAAATTTAACTTAACACACCTTAAATTCTTATACATTTCATGGTTTGGAAATTTGGTATCTGGGAGGCAACTCAGGAACTGAATGAAACATGGGGCACTCAAGACATTCAGCAAGATGACAAAGACCGTACACGGCAAACCAGCACCAAGGGCTATTCAGCTGCATAGTGACCGTTCCCATCATATACCTGTCATTTACCTTTCAGTATTTTAGGGGGAGAAGCAAAAGTGGTGGCCTAGAAATAGAGGCATCTTTGAGGAAAGGAAGTCATGCATGGGAAGAGTTAATTTAAGTGACAGGATCCACCCAGAGACATTGGAGTCGGACTCGATGACCTACTAAGGTCCCTTCTGACCCTAACGTCTATGAATCTATTAGTGATTTTTGCTGTGATCTAGAAACAAAGAGCTTAACATTCATTCTTTAAAAGCAGGACAACAGGGGAGGAATCAAAATAGGGATTTACCAGCTGTGTTACAAAACCAAAGCAAGTATATGCAGGGTCTTGATTCAATGTCCTGGAGTGCAATCTGAGTTCACCTGGAACAAGGTCATTGCACAGGGAAGATCATAATTTACTAAGCGTTAGCTTTTGAATATTTGTAAGGTTATTCACGTAAGCCTTTCTGCTACAGAGACTTCTGCTAGAGACCAGAGGAAATACTTGAGAGGGAGAAATCACAACTTTGCATCTGATAATAACAATAACAACAACAACAACAACAACAACAACAACAACAACACTACTACTACACCTGGATGTAAGAAACTGCTATTTTTAACTTTACTTTTTAAAGTGCTGATACTCAATCAACCAAAATAGTTTGAAACCATTTTAAGAGAAGCTAGATGTACTTACAAAACAATGTTAATTCTTCTAAATAAGAAGCCTCACACTTTAAAAATGGATTCTGATCCAACATTAACATATGGAATTTAGGGCCTTGGAAACCCTGCAACAAATCAACACTTTTGAAATTATTTTGTCCTACTTCAGAAGTACAGCTTATCTTATTTTTTTTCCAGCTACTTAAGTTAGCCTAATAAAAGATATCAGATTCACCCAAAGAACCTTGTCAGCTTATCTGAAGTACTTTGCATGTCTCCAACTTAGTTTGTGATATTTCCAGCGTCTGCTCCCAGTTTCATTGCAAGGTAGCAGGAAGTGGCAAAACCTAAAGCAACCTCCTGTGAAATTAATTTAGAGTTTGCAGAGGCACCATGGGATACCACAACAAATCCTACTATTGCTCCTGGATCCAAACCAATATTGTTGCAGCTGCATTCTCTCCCTGCCCAGGAACAATCAATTAATTATTCTTCACAAATACCAATATTAATTCCAACACATTTCCTACTACGCTAAATTGTCTTCCTACCTCAGAGAAGCCTTACAATGATGAGTCCACACTCAGGCACCCAGATCATATTAGCTATGAATGGTGTAGTGCATCTTATATAAATAACTCTGAAGAGTGTGCAACTTTGTGAGAGGAGCTAACAGGCATTATTCTGCCAAAGCTATAATAATCCGTTTTGTAATATTCTGTGTTTTTTTTTAGAAAAGTATTTTGGCCTTTTAAATACCACTACCCTTATCAATATGGTGACTGAGACAGGGTTTATGAATCCCTGAAAATCAGTTTCACTGTAAAAATATGAAGGCAAGTTTAGCACATGTATCCAAGACAATCATATTCATATTCTTCATGCTTTAAAAAATATGAATAACCTTACTTCCTCACAAATATCCATTTTGCCCCCCCCAATATATATATATATATTTTTTTTAAACAAAAAAGGTTTTCCAAAATTCTGCTTTAACAAGTCACCTTGCAGATTAGTATTTAGGAAAGCATGAACATCCCTTTTTTGATCCAGCTGTTTCTTAAAAGGTCATGAAGCCCAGACCATCTGGATGATAAAATTACCTATTGTAATATCCTACTCGCCTAATTAAAAAACTTCTGCCCAGTCCTTATGGAAATTGCCTTCAACTCAAAACAGGTAAAGTATAAAATATCAGCTCTGATAACACTGATATCTAGCAAATACTCAGTATACAGAAGCCTCTCCGTTTCTGTTATCAGGTGCTGGTGTGAATTCCTCTATGGAAAAAAAACCTTGCTTAAAGCAAACTGATTTCTAGGCGAAATCCAGTCTCTGCTGAAGCCTAAGGGAAATCAGTCTTCAGCAGGGCCAAGATTTCAGCTTCCATGGTTTAAAAAAGTTTCCAGGTTCTAGATGAACAGGATTACATAACTGAAGCGACAGACAGCTGAATTGGGTTCTGGCTACTTCTATAAGGAAGAAAGCAAAACCCCAAAAAAACAACCCATACATTCTCCACTTCCATGCATAATTAGGCCGCTTGCAAAGCAACATCTCACCTAGGTGGAGACAGAGCAAAACACCAAAGTTGGTTTGTTCCAATGTGCAAATCAGGCACCAGGGAATGGCATATGGGATTTCAGTCACCCCTGCCTTGGCAAGGCCTGGTACTCTCCTGCTCCACGCTTGACACACCATGCAACATCCTGCTTGAGGAATGCAAAATGCTTCCCGGACTTCAAGCCTTGTAACGCTTCCTGCTATTACCTTTCCTAAGGCTGCCAACTGCCATTTGAGCCAATGAAAAGAATGGTATGGTAACAGGACCGGAGTCCTACCTCTGAGTTTGCAGTATTTTCCCTTTAAAAAATAGGGAGGCTTTGCTGACTTCAGACTAATGTGGCCAACTCCCTTTCTTGGCTTAACCTAGGTTCTTCCTGGCATCTCTGCGGGACACCCGGCACTCCTCGTACCTGTCTTTGCGGTGCAAATAGCCAGGCAGAACTAATCCTTACCATTCTCAGTTTATAAAATAAACAAACACTGGCTTCCACCTGCCATCTTTCTTACCTACATCCTCTTTTACCTCTGTCATATTATAACATATGTTTGTCTATTTGCACACGTATCTATATGGACTGCTCTCTCATGTGGGAAGGTAGCTACTAAACAGACAAAAATATAGCATGTTACTGATACTGCTATGATTAGCAGTCCCATATCCAACAGCACCCGACTACTAACATTCTTTCAGCAGTTAAACACTTAAGATAGAAATAAGGCAATACATTGCTATAATGTTCCCCAAGACTCTTGTACACCCACAATTCATACCACGGATGAGGGAACCCCTTTAACCCCCTCCCTCCCCTAAAAAAATCCACATACATTTTAGGAAAATCTCTAAGTCAGGCATTCCAGTAAGGTTTCAATGACACAGTTTATGCAAATCTTACTGGGTATAACTATGTTGCAGTATTTCAGAAAAGCTAAATAAGTTTCTTCAAATTGCTGATTTGAAGACAAGCTGTTTTTCTTCAGTTTATTAACTTCCATGTGAAACACTGGTAGAGAAATAAAAATGGATCGTAAAAATCACTACCATTTTTCTCTTGTTCCTTTTTTTTAAAAAAAAAAAAAAAAAGGACATACAATTCCAAACATACTTGATTTTTTCCATAAGTACTCTGTTTTTCCCAATTCTTGCATCTTGAATGCTCAGCGTCACTATATTCCATAGATAGCATCCATCAACAAGAAAACCGTCACTATATTCGCGTGGCATCTTAAAGTGTGTATGTTCAGCTTACTTCAGACCCAAGCAACTTTTTAAAACAAATCTAAAGATGCAGTTAATATACAACCATGGCACCAACATACCACACACTAAAAAGAGTCTATTGTAAAGTAGCTCAATTGTATTAGTAGGTTAGTCTTTGCAGATTGACTCAAGATAGCTGCTAACCTTCATGCTGTAATAAAACCCAATGAAACAAGAAAAAAATATTACACAACACAGTTACATGCAACAGATCAAACAAGTTAAAAGTATGCAACTTTTTACTGTTAGCAAAGTTTTGCTTTGATATAGCACTGTTCCCCAACCTTTACAATCATGCTCTTTTAACAAAAGATTTCATTGCCGTCTTCTTTATTAGACTTACCCTTCATGTGTGAAATTTAGACAGTTTCTATTCAATAGTTTTTCCACAAAATTAGCAAGCTACATATCCTTTGGTAGAAAGACACTAACAAGCTTCTACAGTTTCTAGAACAAGGAACCTAAAGCTACTAATACCAAGCAAATCATTTAAGCAAAAGGATTACAATGACTAGATGCAAAAAGCTGGAAACTCACTTGTATCGCAGATTAAGCCTGTATAAGGCGGTCTTTTGTAATGGGTTTCCACGCAGTTTAAAAAAAATGCAGTGGAAGATTAGTTTGAAATACTTTTGAATCAGGATATTTAAACACATGAAAAATAAGGGAGGGGGAAGGATTCAAAAAAAGGTGGGGGGAGGGAAGTGTATGCATTTTGCAAATGAAGCTTTCTTCTGAAATCAAAATTTAAGACTCCCACTCTTCCTTGGTCCCAATACGTTGAATTCAAACTGAAAATGAAGCCAAACCTGCAGCTTATTTGCTAAATTAGCAAAAGTGTCAGTAACTAGGTCACCAGCACACGGAGCACATTTAGACGAGTACAAGAGACGATAAAACGGAAGAGTCAGAAGTCCAGAGAAACATCCCCCCTACATACCTTGAGGACTTCCATTGGTACCTGAGTCGCTGGGGGCAGGCTACTGGGCACGCTGACGTTGATGGCTGGTGTCTGGCTGACCGGGACTCTCTGTTGCATGAACTGGGCTGCTTGCTGCTTCTGCTGCTGCTCTCGACGCTCTTGCTCTTGCATCTGCTCACGCATGAGCTGCTGTCGTAGCAAGATTCGTGATGTCATACTGGAGGAGCTTAGGGGAGGCTTGGAAGCCCCAGGATGCTCTGAACTACTGTAGAAAGACCAAAAAAAGACACAGACAGCTCAGTTTCCACCACTCCATTCATTATTCTTGTGTTCTGAAGTTTGCAGAATTATGCTAAGACATAGAACAAAAAACAAAAAACCCCAAAAAAAAAAAAATCAGTAACAATATGCTGATCTACCGTAGGTCCTTAGCAGGAAAATTAAGCAAAGTTATCCTGATGACATGTAAACACGTTATCAATACGTAGCAGGAAGAGGAGGATTATTTGTTCCAAGTTTTACAACCATTTAATGCTCACTGATACCCAGCAGAACTACAGAGCTCCTATAATGTTGTGACATGCACCACCGGGTTCTTTTAGAGAGACACCATATTTCTATTATGCTGCCAATCTTAAGTGCCGGCACTTTATCACTACTCTGCCATCTAGGTTACGAGCCATTAGCTATCACTTCAAATTTCACAGGATTTTACATGAGTAATTAAACTTCAGCAAAGGGGGAAAATGCGAGTCCAAATAGAGAAAGGTAGAAAACAAAGGCTGTTCCACAACACATCCCGACATTCCCAACCGTGCGTAGTCCCTCCACACTGAAGGGCAGGCTTGCACAACAGCGACTGCTGCTGGATCTGGGGAAGGTGGTACAGTGAAAGGTATGAGATGAGTTGGGAGAAGGCCCCTGCAATGCACATTCCTCTGTAACCAGTTACCTATAAAAAAAAAATATTACAGCCCAATGGCTAATACAAGTATTGCACACATTTGAATGATATCGATTGTTCTAAGCCACTTCTTGGAAGCTGTAACCCCTTCTCTTTATATGCATATCACGATCTACAACAGGTGACAAGCCATTTATCAACCCCTTATATAAAGATTCCATATGGAAGTTATTGCCATGATTTTTATAAGGTCTTTCATCCGAGATGACCCCCTAAAGTGCTTAACGAACAACTGTATTTGTCGCCTACTGCAGGTATGCAACACATCATACAAACAAACGGATAACAGGTTAGACTGGAAAAAAAAATGCATAAAACAGTGAAGGAAGCTTCACTCCTGTAGGTAAACACTGTATATTTGTTTCTTGTCCAGGCACTTTTGCCAAGGACTGGTATACTATTAAATCCATGGCACAAAATTTTGACAGCCGGACTGGGATTTCAAAAGCACTAACTGGGCACACGCTAAAGCCAGAGATAAAGCTCCCACTGACACTTAAGCAACGCCAGTTTTAAGCCGTTGCTTGACATTCGTGAAAAGCCCACTCTTCAGCTTATATCATCTGAACATGACACGACCTTACAATTATAACTTTGGAATAAAGATGAACTTTAACACCTGTTGTATCAAACGTCTTGCCAAAAGCCAAACCCTCAAATTTCCCAACACATCTCACTGCTATACAACAACATGTTTTTTCCTACAAGATTAAAAGTTAAGCAAGTGGAGTTAATATCCTCAGAAACTAAACTGCATTAAGCCCATTAAAAATGTAGAACTTTGAATCCAAGTAGGGGGCTGGGGAGAAGTATTTAACTGGTAGCAACTACAGAAGCCTGCTTGTGTAGACTGGTTTCACTGGAGCGGCACCAATTCTGAAAGTGCCACGGACCCTTCCTTGCCCTTTAAGAAGTTCTTAAAAAAGTATGAAGAGAAGGGAGGGGGAAGGAAAAAAAAGGAAAGACCGTCTTGCTATTTAGGGCCTGTCAGGTTAAAGCATTCCCAGAGAGACTGATCCTTTTGATAAAACAAGAGAAAAACCTTTGTGGTGAAGCTAATTCAGCTGGGGAATAAATCGCACTAATTAGCTGCTCAAGACAAGTCACTGACTGTGATACTTGCAAAAAAAAAAAAAAAAAAACCTCCCAAAAAAACCTTTCAATTAACAGTGAAGCAGTCTCACATCCTAAATCCAGAGTTCCCTAACTTTACTGAAGTTTAAAAGAGCTTGAGACATTCACACATTTCCAAATTGCTGAGATGTTCTATTTAAAAATGGTTACTAAAAAAGTTAGGTTAGGAGTTAAAATACCCTGTGCTGGATTTCTGCAGTAAAAGCCATGCCTAGATTGATCCTGCTCCTATTGAGGCCAATGGAAATATGCCTTTATTTTAGTTGCACAGCAGCTCCTGAAAAGACGCCAAATCCATAGGCTTGATGGCCTTGGGGTAGACCTTGCAAATACACAGCATGTCTAAAACAAACAGCCAAAAAATCCCTCCCACCCATTTTCAAAAGCTAAGGGGTGAAACAAAAAAAGCTAAAGGGTGAAAATGCTAAGAGGAATTGTAATACAGATGCTGTTCTGGGCATGAGCTG
>NW_017728917.1:9580164-9588162 GCF_001723895.1 Crocodylus porosus
ATTACAAAATATTCTGGCCTTCCTCAAAGCTAAAAAGAAGCCAGAAACAGTTTTAGAAGCAGTAGATTTTAGCGAGCAAGGAAGACACGACGCTCAGTTACTCATGCACAAAACAGCTTCATACTATGGGGAACCAAAATAGTTGCTTCCAAAACCAGTGTCCTGTCACTGGGCAGACTGTGGAGCTCAAACCAAATGAAAGTCTGGGCTGCAGCAGTTTTCTGTTCTGGTCTGGTTACCTTCCCCAGGCATGAGCAACTTTTTGAAGTGGGTTTTATTTAAACTAAAATATTCCATGCCGAGTCAGAGCCCAAAGATTTCTACTTTAATCTGGCAAGAGAAGAGTATGATTTTGGGAAGCGAAGAGAACCAACTGATACTGCTCATATTTGCTGAAGTGAGAGTCCTGCTGTCCTCTCGCATAACCAGAAGCAAATCAAATCTAGACTTCAAAATGGGCCAGGGGGAGGAGGGAATGCAGCAGTCTTTGCCAAGAGCAAAGCAAGAAGCTAGGACTAGTAAAGATGCATCAGCCCCATCAGGAAGATGGTACTTCTGCAGTACAATATCCAGTCACTTCTCAGTGCTAACCCTTAGTGCCACCAGGTGGAAAAGGGCCTTTTATTGACCTGCTTAGCTCACAAGACTACAGGCAAAGCAGCCCAGGTTAAAAAACACATTTCCTTAAAAAGTCAAAATTCAAGCAAGAAAGAATTAAAATTAAAGAAAGAGGGAGCCCTGTCTTAGCTAGGAAGGCTTGGGGCTGCAGGAACCAAGATCTGCCAGGTGGGGGGTGGGGGGTGAGAGAGATCCCGTCTGCATGGGATTAAAATTAAAGAAAGGTGCGCTGCAGATATAGGACATCATCGTGAGCAATATTACAAGATCCAAGCACAGCCAGTGTCGGCAACTCCAGCGTGGTCATTTATCATCATCTATGTCATCATCATAATCGTACCTAGATTCATCACGGTGCTTGTTCTTCAGTGAAATAAGCTTTTGTCTACAATACAGGTGGGTGCTGCACAAAGGAAAGAGTGCAGAGAGAGCGTCCAAGCTACACTTCACTAAACTCCTTAAAGGGCTGGAAGTCTCAGGATCACCAACTGCTGTTTTGCCTCAACTGCTTGGACAAATAGCTTGAAAAGGCCCACAAACTTTTGGAGAGAATGCCAACAGGACTGGCAAATAATTGCACAACTGTACAACGCACCTGTGTGTTGAAGCGGACAACAGTGTGTGGGGCGTGCTTGTTAGTTCAGCATTCAGAGGTGTCATCTTTGCGTTATGAATATCTAGATTGATAATTTTTTACAGGACCCACCTCCTTCTCCCGTGGGGCTCGGTTGGGGCCTGGCCATATCTCCCTTTCCCGCCCCACTCCCATGCAGGCTACATCCCCTTCCCCTCCATGGAGCCGAATCAAACCGTGCAGGGCTGCACCGGAACAGGCCTGTCCACACCAACCCATACGGCAGTCCCTGCTATGCTCACCCAGGGCCTGGACTGGAGAGACCAGCTGGATCAAGCCTGCAGATGGATGACCAATCTAGCCCAACAAGCTAAAAAAGGTTGAGTACCACTGCATTAGGTGCTTTGAAACTTCTGCAAGATTTCTTCAAGCCAAAGGGAACAGGTATAGCAGAAATACCTACACTTTGTTCCCCCATGGAAACAGCTATGGTCTCGTATTCGCTCCCAGGGACAGGAGAAAGCAGCAGAGTCCAACTGAAAATTCCTGAAGGAGCCTCCTCAGGTTTCCCCTAAGGACCGATTAACTCAACAACAACATGTTACAATATTTGTTAAGGGTGGAAGTGTCCTCTAAGCTTTGCATTTGGTGCCAATTTGAAATGCAACTTGCAGTCTGTCCAGAGCAGCAAGTAGAGTGCATGGATCCCACTTTCTAAACCTGTCGGTGGATGGGTGCTTTATAAGAAATACAAGCATCTACCCTACCCACAGTTCATCTGCACACTCCTTCAGCATAACCCACAGCAAGGTGCAGGGTGATAAACAGGAGAGGTAGTCCAATGCCTCCATTTCCACTCTCCCTGAACAACATTCGACCAACAGTTTTGTCCTCCCCTCTCCCAAGGGTAAGAAAAAAATTAATTAAAAAAAATCTGGTTAGTCAACACACAAAATTCTTCATCAAAGCAGATGGCTGAAAAGTGTGCAACTGGCTCCAAGCTTTCAGCTTGCCACAGACCATGGAGGGGCTTTGCAAATTCATTTCTTCAGCAGTCCTGACCATCTGAACCAGCTCTTTGGGTCTCTCAAAACTGGCACTGAGTTAAGCATATTCATTCCTGAGGCCCACATGACTGACCACAATACAACATAAAATCAAACTAAATAAAAAAAAAACAAACTTATCTTGTATTCTAGGTGTGATCATGAAATCAATAAACACAGGAGGCGTAAACTCCAGGATACAGTATTTAGATGAGCAATAGGCAATACTGCAATTATTAGGTACTTCCCTGCAAGTGTAATACATGATACAGAGCCAGTCTAGATGGAGTCATGCCTATAATCACGAAATTTTATTGAGTTCAAAGTCTGTTCTCTTTTTAGAAGATTTTAGTAACTGTACATATCACCGCCTATACATGGACTTTGTTTGGAAAACACACTAGTCAGATTAAGTTATATTATTCTGAAAATAAAAAGTTCTCTTAACTCTTACTGATAACACAACATCATTAAGCCCTACATTCAATCTCTCAATGATCTGTTGGTTTTAGATACAGATATTTTTCTCAGTTTAGATAGAAAATGCTACTCAATAACAAGTCAATTTTGTTTGCAGACTGGCTTGCAAAACAGTTTTGGATTAGATGAGTTTCTTTGATAAAAAACCTCTCAAGAAATGTTATATATCCATAGCTTCTATATATTACTAGAAGCCCGAGTGTTCATAAAACCCCACTTACAAAAATCTAAATTTGCAACAAAACTTTAGTTAATCGTCTGTCTCATTTGAAGAATTAAGGGGGCACACAAGTCTGGGAAGCCCTTTATAGAAGAGTTGATCCATGCATGCAAAATGACTGATAGCAGAATGGAGGTGGAAGATGGTCATCATAATCCTAAAAACCTAGCCAAGAGATACCCATGAAGGACATCCCTGTGATCGTCACTTGGAGCAAGGTGACATGTGAAAGGGATCACTCAAGTCTCCATCCACTCGTTATCAAGAAACGTAGCTAAAACTTTAAGTCAGACAATGCACTTTTAGTTCCCAACTTGTCCCACAACTTAGAAGTGACAGGATCAAAGTTTCAAGCCCCAGCTTTCGCCACTCCATTTCTTTTTCCTTGCCCAAAGCATGATCTGAAGCAAAGTTTAAGAGACAATAGTTACAGCAAACAGTTGCTACTCCCCACTCACCCACCCTCATTTCACATGCTAACTCTGATGTTCAGCTGTGAATTCATTCAAAACCTTAAACCAAAAAATTTGATGCGTTTTATTTCCCCAGAATGAAACCAGGTGAAAACTCTAGATTATGGGTGGATCCTACCCAAAATACAGTGCTAGTCTAGTCTGGTTCAAACTGAGCAGTCATGGAGACATGCACGCAATTTTAGTTTTTAATTGGGTTTGCTACCCAGCAGGTGCATTACACATGTGCGGGAGGCTATTTTACCGTGCATTAAAGTGTCACGTCAAAAAAGCACGCTAATAAACTAATGTGCAGTAAAAATAGGCTACTGCTCATTAAGTGTCACTAAAAAGTGTGCACTTGCGCTACTACACATTAAGGCAGCCTAATGCACATTTTATTTACTACCTCTAATGTGAGGTACTAAATTTAATATACAGTAGCAAAAGCCCATTAATGAATGTGTAGATGTGCCCAGCAAGTATGAAAAGGTTCTGGTACAAAAGAAAAAAAAAGAGAGCACGAGTGTTAAAAGGATCCCCTAAAATGCTGCAATTTAATCTCTCATCCTATTAAAATAAAAAGGAGTTGATCAACAGAACAAGAAGCTGGTCTAGGGAAAAAAGAAGTTACTGTTGTTATATTTGGAGTGTCAAAACACTGCATGTGTTTGAATGCTGGAAGATAAAACTGCACCCTGCTCTACAACAGCTCCAGACCAATGAGTTAATCTGGGATCTAGCACCTTACCTTCCAAACGGCTTAGTTTAAAAAGCAGGAGATGAACAGAATCAGTCTTTAAAGGGGAGGGGAAAAAAAAAATTAAATGACCTTGAGAGATCCAAGTACAGAAGAAGCCACTTCATCGGCAACATGGTATACCTCCATGCTGATCTATTAATCCAGGCAAAAGCAGCAATAGAATTTTGTTCAAACATAAATTGGAAAGGCTGAAACGTAACCCACCCCTGCAAGACCTGGGAAAGGGCAGGCAGTGGCTTTGAGAACAGGACAGGTGACTGAACTGCCCTTGCTCAAAATCTGGGAGGAGGGGATGGGAGTGGAGTAATAAAGATGCTATAAAACAGCTTGCTTGGCAGGAGGCAGAGGCAGAGCCTCCCCACTGCCCAGGAGCAGGATAGAAGGCTCTCAAGAACCACACTAACAGCACTAAAAGCTATGCTAGCAAGGGGACCACAAGCACAAAGTAACCTGCCATTCCCCAAAAATTAAGAATTGGTTTGGAATTAAGAGGTATCATCTGGCCAGGGACTTTAAGGCTAGCAAATAAAAGCTAACAGAAGCAGCAGAAGTGTCTAGGATTTTGCACTGTGAAGATGCCAGCTGACCTGAAGTTCCTTTAGGAAAGCCAGGCGCAAAAGAATGCAATGTCTGAAAACTGGTGTTTGGCAGCTTACGTGTAGTAACCACACTCCTTTGTGCTGTGGACAAAGTACGTGAGGGATATCCACGTATATTGTTCATGCACCCCTTGTTGCTTAATTTAAAAACTTTAAGAGATCCAAGACTGGCAGCTTTTCAGCTCAATACTTTGCTTCATTCACAGGTTCTATCAGAAGAACATGTTAAAAAAAAAAAAGAGGCTAATTATGTACCTGCAAAGTTTCATAGGGGCAAGTTAAAACGTCAGTTATCGAAAAGTTTACACAGACCATCTTACAGTTTCTTTCTACGTAGGAGAAAAAGAAAGCTTCACAGGAACTTCTTATTACTTAGTACACACAAAGGTATATGCAGAGGTTTCATTATGAGCAGCCAGTGGCTCTGCTGCTTAACTAAGCAAGGGTGCCCCATGGAAAAAAAAAGTGTGGGGGGGGGGGGAAGATTAAAAAAAAAAAAAAGGCTCCTCCTTGCTGTTTTTAGTTCAGCAGACCACTATTGTGGTTACCTACACTAAAATTTCCACGCTGTGCTCCACTCGCAGCACTTTGTACTTCATTCCAAACCTTAATAAATGATCGGGGGTGCCAAGTGACACTTCCTTTCACCATTCCCATTGGCTGGCAGAGCTCAAAGTATCAATGTGGGAAAAAAAGGTCTTGGCATGCAGCTCCGTCCTTTCCTGCCAAGGACAGAACAGCAAACCTGGTAAAACTACTCTATTATAATGGCTGATAAAGTCTACACGCTATTTTTTTGTCGCTACTGCATTTCAAAATGTTTTACTTCAAAGTAGCAGTACAGTTTCCACATCTACCAGTGACGTATGTCCTTGGAGATAATGCCACTTGCCGCGGCACTTGCTTCGTCACCGACCTAACACATTTTTCTCCTTCAATCCTTTCTTTACTTTTCTCAAACTCCTCTTGCTCTGACCCCTTTTCCCTCCAGCATCAGCATTTAAGATTAAATCCAACACTAGGCATATTTGCAACAATACACTCAAACAAGTGTGTTCCACCCCAAGTGCATTTTGTCAGATGGTACAAAGTTAATATAAAAAGCATCCTTCAAAAAGTGTCCAGGAAGAGACAAAAAAAAAAGTTGGCAATGCAAGAATTAAGTGTTGATAAAAAAAATTAATTTTGATTGCAACAAGAAGTTCATCGCATCATAATTGTTTAATTAAAAGACGGAACCCGCCAATTCAAGAGTCTGTTAAGCATAGATTTTTTAATTAAAATTCCGCAAGCAGTTGTGCACCATTTAGTATTTTTCCGTTTTTTCCCCCGTCTTTAAACACACCTTCACAAGCTAGTGAGCATAATGCATTTCCAACTTAATGAAAACCTCTCTCATGACCCAAGAACATTCAGTAAATAATTATTAAGCTCTGGAGGTGGTTTTTGCATGAGTCTTGACTTAATAAAATGCTATAAGTTGATTTGCTTGAATGCTTATTCACTTGGGGACACAGCTTTAGGTACTGTTTGGAAAAGCTTGATCACCATTTCACTGAGTTGCAAGGTAAATGCAAAAAGGAAGATACAACTAAAAGCTGCAAAGGTTACAGTAATAAAAGGATTTTTTTTTTTTAATGTATCCACTAGAAAGTAGGACTGTCACTTCAATATACCGAGGAAAGGACTTTTTGAATACATTAGTTAAAATAATAAAATCAGTAGAAAATGATACACTGAAATATTTTTGTTGCCCCATTTTAATCTGGAGGGAGGAAAGGAAAGGAAAGCAAGGTAAGCTATACAATGCCAAGGAGATTCCACAAAGAACATTTCTTCTACATGTGCTTACATTGAGGCATTAACCAGCGTATAAACAAAACCAGAAACGCTACTTTTATTTTTATCCCCATTCATTTAGCATTAAAAACTTCAAGTTTTTTTTTTTTAAAGAGTGTTTCTGCTTCCCCTCCTAAACGTTTCTATCTTTATCGTAGGCAGTCACACACAGCTGTTGTAGCTTTAAGATAATGACAAGTCAACAAGCACAGTATTTTTAACTCGCAGAATAAAATCATTACAATAAAGCCCAATCATACCATTTGTTCAGAGTGCTGATTCCCAAATAAAGTGGCACTTACAGATACAAGCTTTCAAAGGAGCAGGGCATGAACATCTGAACTCTAAGAGCTTCCATCTTTCCTCCCCCCTCCCCTTTTAAAGGTGCTCTGCAAGCCCTTGGAGAAGAGTGAAAGTCAAACTCGAGTCCTGGCAAGGGATGCGTCTCTAGGGGTGGCTCCAGATAAGACCGTGGCAACTCCAATCCAAGCACAGCTCCGCGCTTGAGTGGAGCCCTGGTGTCTGTCTGCACTAGCAGACCTGTTCAATCCAGCGCCTACCTGGAGAGGAGTGCAGCTTGACACAGCAAAGCATGCTCTGTGGGAGGCCGCCAAGCAGAAACAGAAGCGAAGACGTTTGGAATCAAGGTCCTGCTCAGGGCATTAGACTTACTTCCCTCAACTTGTTCATCGGCAGTACAAAAAGGGTTTGGCTGCGGCAGACCAGAACAGAGAGGAGATGCACTTACTGTGATGACAATTCATGAAACACAAGCATGGAGTTAGCAGGACGGGGCTCCAATGCTCTAAAACCCGCACGCTAGCAGTTTTATTCTCGTTTCCCGACCCATGGAGTGCAATGAAACTTTAGGGTTAAGTACAGACAGTCAAAAAGCCCAAGGCTGAATCCATTCAGGCTTTCCAGGTTAGTCTAAACTGCACAGATTAAACTGAAACAGAAGGGAACAGAAATTTACCTTCGATTCAGGAAAGGCAGCCACGTGCCTGCAGCAGCCCCTGGCTCCTGGCCTGAGCCACTAGAGCACAGCTCTCTGACTATGTGCTGCCCCCAAGGTCTCTGGGATTTGCAGTCCAGGATTACAACAGCAGGACTCTGCAGGGTTGCTCATTACTACTTCCTGCTTTCAGGTGCCTCTGGGATTTGCAGTCCACAGTTGCAGCCAGTTTGTTTGAGCAGGGGAAAGGGTATTTAACCCACCTCCCTGGCCCCACACCCCAGCTGGGATTTGCTGGGTGGGGGGGAGGGGCAGCCCCCCTCCCCCACAGACTGGGCTGTATCCCCAGCCCCAACCCCCAAATAAGTTAAGTCTGATACTACATTCAACCCGATTTATCTTAAACCAGTTTCAGCCATTTTGAAACTGGTTTATGTGCACAGGACTTATGT
>NW_017728917.1:9588262-9601436 GCF_001723895.1 Crocodylus porosus
GCCCCACACCCCAGCTGGGATTTGCTGGGGGGGGGGCAGTCTTCCCTCCCTGCCCCCTCTCCTCTGTAGATTGGGCTGCATCCCCGGCCAGGCTTGCCCCCCACCCCTTTGTCAGTCAGCCTTCGCTGCTCCAGCTAGGGAGCAGAGGGGCAAGACCAGCCCCGCTCTCTGGAGTAGACAGCACAGCCCAGCCCAGGACTGGAAAGCATGCTGGGGGACTGTGATTCAACTTGAACCAGGAAGGTGTCCGGGACAGAAGTTTCATAAGCCTGTTTGACCCAAATCAGTTAAGTCTCTCTGATACTACATTTGACCAGGGTTATCTCAAACCGGTTTCAGCCATTTTGAAACTGGTTTACGTGCACTGAGCTTCTGTTCCATTACAGGTTTAAGCCAGTTTCTGATGACTTCAACTGGCTTGTGTGCAACTTCTGCCCCTAGCCTAGCAGAAAATCTGGCAGGCAAGAAAAACAATATGCTGCTGAAAACAACTATCCCATTCAGAAATCAGTGGCCAGGTATGGGTCCAGCCCTGGCCCTGCTCCAACATGGTGGCTCTGGCCCCCACTCAGCCAGGTGGCAGCAGCCCAAGCCCAGGCTCAGAGACTGACCCAGTCCCAGGACCAGAGGTGCTGCCATGCACCTGCAACCCTGCTGCTGCATCCACTGCTGCAGTGGTTAAGAAAGGAGGCAAGCAGGAGGAGATGGGGAACAACAATATAAAAATGACCTTCCAATAATTAGATTGTAATTATATTATATATAGAGAACTGTACCAAAGTTGATTACTTTTCCTTGTAAAGAATCTAATTAATGGGGGAGGGGGGGAGTCTTAAATATGGGGAAATATCATGAACTCGTGCCTCCAGAGGCTGGGGGGGGCACATGGCGACCGCCTGCAGGAGGTGACAGCAGCGCTGGTAGCAGAGGTGTGGAAGTAGCAAATGGGGACCGGCCACAGGCGGCCACGATGATGGTGGCAGCAAGGGCAGACCAAGTGGGGACCACCTGCAGGCAGCCGCAGTGGTGAGGGGAGTAGGTTGATGACCACCCGCAGACACCAGCGGCAGCATTGGGCAAATCTCAAGCAGGGCACATGCCTCCCTCCCCACCCCTGTACCTCTCTGTACGTACCACCTATGGGAAATATGGTAATAACTGTTTTACCGTGTAGAAGTTTGGCATTTACTGTTACATCAGTAGATGTAGCCTGTGCAAAAGAAGATGTGTTTAGCTGAATTATGTTCTCTTTATAGTGCACCTTCTGAGCGGGAAGGAAGAAGAGCAAAAAACAAGAGTCCTAGTGCTGAAAATACAGTCTTCATAACTGCTAAGGCTTTGCAGAATTTCAATGGGCGTTTCGTTTCGAAGCTGTTACAACACATTTCAAGCTCAAAACAGCTAAATCAAAACAACGCAACACAAAAGGCTTCAAAAACAACTTGGAAACAAAACAAGGGCACTCAAAACATTTCAAGAGTTTTAAAAACGTTTCAAGATCTGAAGTTGGGCTTGCTTACAGCTAAACAGAAAGTAAGGAGAGGGAGGAGGAAGGACTGCTCTGATATTGACTGTGTAGCTGGCCAGCGACCATGATCCTTCCCTGAGGCCCTTCTTTATTGCCAAGGGGTTTTAATAATCAAAAACTGAAAACCTGCAAATGGACAGCATTACTAAGTTTTAATCAATATTTGAGATAAATCGATCAATATTCCTCCATAAGCTTTCAAAGCCAGGCACGAACATACTTGTGCCTTTCCTAACAAGTATCTGCTATGAGCCAGCTTTAGAGACTTGCCTTTTACTTGAAAGCCTTAATCACCTCGTTAGAGACTTTTCAAAGCAATTCAGACACTGCATCCCTGTTATCAGTACTTACTGATAAAAAGCCACGTTTGCAAAGAATGGACTCACACTACAAGGAAAGCCAAACAGCTAGAACAACAACTCAAAAGGTGGTAAAATGGAGCAGCAAGGAGATAACACGGCACTGATAATCTCTGCAGTTTAGAAGTTCTGTAACGTACGGTTTACCACCTTTATCTGGGTAAATAAATAGGGGAGATTAATACTGTCGCCAAGGGAGTAGACTAAGTTTCTTAATTTCACTACACGACAAGTTTGATGTTTTACAATTGCCTGGCCCCTGGTCTGACCTCACGTCATTTTTAATTAAAAGGAAACTGAAAATGATATTCATTAGTAAGTCGCTTCACACTGTAAGGTCTCATTCACCACCTGCAGGCCTGCTGAAGACGGTAGGGTTAATTCACGTTGAGCACTCGCAGCTTCTGCCCTTATTTCTCATTTCATCTGAGCTGCCCCAAACAAACAAAACTATGCCAATCTCCCAAGGCATACTGTGGGGCAGAGTAATTCAGGATCTCCATCCCCCTCTTCATCCTGGATGGCCTGTGTTTACAGACTTGGCTGCTGAGAGCTGGATCGAATAATATTTTCTAAATACATAGCTTTCCAAAATTTCATCTCTTACACAAGTGACATCCTGGTTCTGGTGTGTTGAGCAAACAGGATTTAAACTAGCGAGAGAAGGAAATATTTATAGAAGACATGCTTTAAATGGATTAACGAATCCCAAACAACCATAATGAGAGCCACAATGGTAACTCTATACTCAATACTCTAAGGGCCTAGTCTCCCATCAGTGTATGAGACTTATTAACAGATAATGAATATTACATGGGGGAGAGGAGGACAGGGAGACAAGACAAAGCGGACACTAAAATGTGGGAGTTTGATTTTTTTTTCCTTTAAAAACATACACAATGCAAGTTCTTGTTTCTAATTCTAGGCATGATGCTCTCTTAAAGCCCTAGACACTGGAAACTGGCAAGTTTTATTTTAAAATAAAAAGGTGCAGCACACAAGCGTATCCAAACAAACACTGGCCTAGCTTTCGTGGATAGCCACACCAGCAAAGCCAGCATGACGGTGGCTATAGCCCACCAAATAAAGACCTGGTGCCCCTCACAACTCTTACTCATTCAGCAAAGCCCACGTCTGTGGTGCAGAAACATTGTTCCTTACCCCTGAAAGGGCATACAACTACCAACAATTTCTTTTAAAAAAGGAAAAAAGCAGCCAAGTCAGAATTACTCACATGCCTATTGTTATGCACACTTAATCCTGTCTGCTTGGCTAACAGCACTGCATTTGAATGGCTATTTCTATTCCAAGTTATTGGTATACTTACTGGAGAACTGTTGCCAACTCCTGAATCATGTAAACAGGAGTGAGAGCCAGAAAACATATCATTGGTCTCTGAAGTTCACATCTGCCTTAGTTACTATGACAAGATCATAAGCAGGGATCCTGGTTTTCTCCAACTCAAAAAAACAACCAACAAAAAACCCAATTTTCAGTTTAAAAAGAAGTAATGCAAAATCCACATCTTTTCATGATTAAATGAAACAGCACTAATAGGCTGCATGTAGACAAGACGAGGCACATGTATGCACAACACTTCAAAGTGGGCCAAATGCTGCTGCACCGCTTTAATGGCGTCAGTGTTTGCACGCCTCAGTGGAGTATTGCACATTAATTTCCTACAGCGGTTGGAATTTGGTGGTGTAATGCATCTTATATAACTTGGGGCACAGCAAACAAACTCCTCTGAAGAGTTTTAGTTTGATGCCCCTACAGTGGCGGAGCAAAGCACTGGTCTCCGTGCTGCTCAGGGGCTCTGCAGGAAGCCCACGCAGGCAGCCTGGCAGCAGCCTGGGAAGGCAGGCTCCACCCAGGAAAAGTGGTTAGCCTAACTGCCCCGCCACCCCCCGCCCTGCCCCCCAGAGCCTGGCTGCCTGCCTGAACTGTGCAGGGGCCAACGTTTCCCTTCCCAGCTGCAGTGCCCCCTGGGACTGCCTGAGCCATGTGCCTGCGGGTAGGTGCCGCTTGGGGGAGGGGGTGGTGGGGGGGGGCCCCACCACTGCCACGGAGGCAAGCACCAGCTCCCCCATAACCCGGGGACTGCTCCACCTGCTGGAAGCTCGCCCTCCCCTCCCCGCCAGAGAGGCAGGTAAAGTCAGGTGTGTTCACAACACGGGGGGCTTAAAAATCGGCCCTAAATGAAAGCGGTGTTTTTAAAAAAGCTTCACACACCCATATATATTATATTAGTGGTGTTTCATTTAAATCACAGAAAGATACGGATTTTGCTTTACTTTTTTTAAACCAAAAGGTGTGGATTTTTTTTTATTGGAGAAAACCAGGATCCCTGATTATAAGTAAAGGGTTGGGAGGATGTTCAGTGCCAGTCTAACATTAGTAGTTGATAATTCTTTCAGACCCTTTTGCAGGCTATATTAACCTTTTTTTTTTTTTTTTTTTTTAAATTGGAGACAACCAGGATCCCTGTTCATCAGAAGGTTTTGTGATGGCTCCTAATAAATTATTCTGATTTTATTTCACAGATGTGGCCTTGGCATAGGTAGTGGTTTGGAACAGGTACACCTCTGCATGCAGAAAGGCCCTAGGATCCCTTCCTCAGGTAACAAAACATGGGCCGCTGCTGAACAGAGTCAGAGGGTTGGATTAGTTTCCACCTACTGGGGACATAAGCACTTGAACAGGATGGAATAGGATCAAGCTTAAGTCCCTGAAAAGCTACTGATAAAAAGAGGAGTGGATCTTCCTCTTTCCAACTACTTTACGTGACTGGGTCTTACAAGTCAGGGTTGCAATAGAAGAACATACATTCATGGGCTTTCAGAGATTTAAACCAAGCTAAGGCACCTAAGTCCACTTGGACATGCCAGGGGTAGAAAAGGAGATATTTAGGATCAGCCCCAAGCACTCTTTAGCACCAAGCTTCTGTCAAAGGACTAAAAAAAAGAAAGTGCAATTTTTACCATCTTACATTACAGAACTGGGGCAAGAGATAGATGCATTTAAAACCTGAAGAAAATATTGCACTTCCTTGCAATTTTATACAGCAGCCCAGGAGGCCTAACTAGATCACCACAATGGTCCCTTTTTGCCTTAAAAAAAAAATAATCCATGAACAAAAATAGTTGGAACACAGCGTCACATATGCTTGATGTCAAATGGCCTATTTGTGTCTAATGCGCTGGAGAAATTTTTCATCTCTGGACAAAAGAATACACCAACACTGCTGCCAAGGTCATTGTCAGCGCGTATTATTGAATACGCAAATAAATCGAGGGTGGCCTAACCTCAGCCAACAGACCTTTCCCAATTTGTCATGAGGCATTATTGCATCTGGCTAGTGCTGGTACAAGCACCACCCACAAATCTTTCCCGCTTATTGAAGCATCCTATAGCTTGACCAAGAATGAAAGCAAAGAGGAAGGGAGCGAGGATTGTTGGGGAGTTTTTGTATACATCATTAATATCTACGTTGGGTTTGCTTGAAAAGGCCCAAGAATCCTACAGCTTTTTGCACTGGTCTCTGACGCTCTTCACTCAAGTACCCATTTATTCCCATCATTGTCATTTCTGAAACACAAATGCCAAACTGAATGCCAGAACTTGTGTTTAGCCAAGTTATTATGAACTATTTACAGACGGCAAAGTTAACATGTAAGGTACTCTGGTACATACACATGCTTACAGAGCACTGTTACATCATCAGTGGAAAGTAAATGACACCCAGCTAATACCTGCAGGTGCACGGGCTTCCAAGCATTTCACACCACTTCCCCCAAAGTTGATAGGGCTGGGCATAACAAGAGATGGTAGAGTATACAGCAATGCAAAAAAAGGTAGCCTAAAATGTGAAACAGTTTATTGCCATACTTTCATACACTAGATGGAGTCTTGCAACTTTTCAGTCTGCCTCTCAAGTTACAATTTCCCACTCCCTACTTACTTTGCACTACGAATATCTCAAGGATAAGCAAGGTAAAAGGGGAAACATTGGCCCCAGAAACATCAATGACCTCTCTAGAGTCAGGATTTCAAGGGAGGTATACTGGGGTTTAAAACCTGTTTTCTTAAAAATCTCCAAAACGTAATGCAAACAGGACTCTATGGTTTCCAGAGTATCAAGCATCAGATCCCACTAAAAAGATAAACGACTCCAACTACCATGCCATGCTCTAATTTCCACCTACGCTTTACTGCATCTACAAACTATCGTAGCTTAAATGCCTATTAGCGCACCATGGTTAAAGCTGTATTTTGTGAACCTGTTTTTCTGCAGCCTTTAAATCCTTGTAATCCTCCCCCTGCCTTCTATCCAGTAACAATATATTATTTTTTCAATATTGATACCTCACTCTATATCAGATATTTGAAAGATTCATTATTAATAGATCCGAGTGCGTTGATTTTTCATTTTACAAGTCAGATGAATCTCACAAAAAAAAAAATCTTTGAGATGAAGGTGAATTTTACTTATATGTACAAAATTGAGCCCAAATTCCAGCAAATGTATCCTGTCAATTCTCACATTGAGAAGGAAAAGCCAAGTATGTTCTTTAAGAGCCCACAGTTCATTCCATGCAAACTGGATTCTCATCATTGTATGGCAGAACAAAGGTAACCTCACTTCTGGCAAGCTGGCACTCTCCCACTAGGATTTTTCAGCATGCAACAGGATACTCTGTGTAAGTGGGTGAGAGAGGAGGTGGGACTAACAGCAGAGAAGCAAGCTGGGAGAAAGAAAAAATCACAAACAAACCCTAGCTGCTTCTCTTCAGATAATAAAAACTTTTAAAGACTTTGAGAGAAGGCAAAAGAATTATAAATAAACAAACAAACAAACAAACAAACTACACTGACGCATAAAATCTAGATAATTCCTCAAAATTATACTTAAAAAAAAAAAAAAAAGGTGTCCAGGTGTTCATGTTTTAACTCTAATTCTTGAGATTTAAGGCTACCCCCACAAAATGCTTTTAATCTCGAAAAGTTGGAAATCTGAACCGAGCCATCTTTGGATATACAGTACCAGCTATCAAGAGGTAACAGCCAAAAAATTGTATATTCCAAAATAAAGGTGTATCAGAAAAACTTTGTGAACTTTTGAAGGATTCTCATTTCATTGAATGAGCTTTGGATATAGACTCATTCATTAGTAGGGGTACAATTCTGAGTAGTACTTGTCATGATGACAGAATCACTTCCCAGATATAAATTTGAGAACATATTCTGCTACTACTAACAATAGGACCAAGTTAATCTTGGAGGTGATAGATTTCTTCAGCAAACAGTCACTGAACTAACAGGAGGAGATGCCACTTTAGACTTTACTTTGGCACGTAACAAGTTTATAAAAGAGGTGGTTGTAGAAAACAGCCTCAAAACAGAATAATCATAAGTTGATTCTGTTAAAATAAACAGCAGGGGGGCAAAAGGAGACCAAAAAAAAAGGGAGAGAAATTTGTAACTAAGGTCTAATTAAAAAAAAAAATTAAACATAAAATTGGGGGAAATTAAAAAGGTAACCAATTATTAAAGTCACTCAAGATGAAGATTAGAAGGACTTGAATGTGGAGCAGACTTGGCACTTTCGCAGCATGGACTATTTGCAAATTATACTTCAAGCCAGGGAAGGGAGGAAGATCTTGTAGGGTGGGTTGCAGATTTTGCGAGGTGGCTATTCCTCTGCCAAAAAAGTGAGACAGTGCGAGCAATGGGAGACTGCTGATCAGCAAGAAAAGCTTTATGAACAAAGAATGAAAACTGCCAAGGAGTGCAAGATGTTAACTCCTTTGGACAAGAAGTTACATTGACAGAGAATGGGACTGAGATCTAACTATTGACCAAAAACTAAGAACAATCATTTTGCCTTGCAATGTCTGTACTAATGAACACAGAGGCAAAGGCAGAAGCTCATCAGAACGAGGGTAAAAACAATAAATACAGATGGGGGGGTGGGAAATCTCAAAGAGCTAAATAAACAAAAGATGAGACATGAAATAATCTCTTCCCCAAAATTATGAACAAACTGGCCCATGAAGTTATAGGCCTAAAAGCAACGATTTTAAAAAAATCCTTCAAACTTTGGATGCTCCTGAGTAGCTGGAGAACAGCCAATACAGAGGATTAAGAAGTCACAGGCCCCTCAGCATGCACCGGGGTGAGCATAAGTTTTGAAGACATGCAGGTAAGTGAAGAGACAGGATAACGCAGAGGGTTTACTAAAACTAGATCATGCCTCCAACCCAAACATCATTCTTTTTCTAGGCAAGGGAAATGTGACGGATGTTACCTGGTTTTCAATAAAGCATCTACTATAACGTCACATGGGAAATAATTAGTGAAGCTGGAGAAAGCAGGAACCAGTACAAGAACAGCAAGGTGGATAAAAGGAGAGGCAGCAACATGTTGGGTTGAAAGGAAGCTACTGGAGAAGTTTCAAGGATTAATCTTGATCCAAACAAAGATCTGCATGAATAACCTTTAGCACAAAGTGGGGGTCTCTTATTGAGACTTGGAGGACACAACATTGGGAGGCATTGTCAATACTGAGGAAGCAGGGATATTATCTAGGAAGCACTAGATGACCCTGAGGACCAGAGTAAGAGAAAGTGAAGTCCTTAAAGGCTCGACAAAATGCAAGAATTTCTACCACAAACTTGGAGCATCAGTTAGTGGAGGGGGAAAAAAAGGAAAGAAAATGACCCCAGCTATGATGAGCGATCACAAGATGTTTGCATCAGGAAGCCGATGCAGTGACAGAGACCACTATGACCCCAGGATGTTACGGGCAAGGTAAGTCCAGTAGAGAGGAGGAAGTACAGGTGCCACTGTACAAGATACTGGTAAGGTTTTCTGCAGTGTTATGTCACTCTCGTCCCCTACAATCAAGACGGACAAAGTCAGAGGAGTAGCAGGTACAGAGAGCGACTAAAGGAGCAGAAGGATGCAGAGCCTATTGTGTTAGGGGAATTAAAAACTAACAAACAAACAAAACAACTCGGCTTGTTTATTTGAGCAAAAGGAAAAGAGCAAATAGGATTGCTCCCTCTAAATACTGCAGAAAGAGCGGTCGACAGCTAGCCAGAACTTAAAAGGACAAATACTGGTTCTTAAATCACGACGAAACAGGCATCGTTTTCTTTGCTGGCAAAACATCACACCCATGTAGCACCAGACTAGTCCGAAGCTGAAGTCTAGGCACATGCGTCAGTATGGCCAGTCTGCCCTCTCACTGGGAAGTGAGTAGACCTGAGAAACACTCATATGAAAGGGCTTTGCATCCAGTTCTGCTACAGCAACACTAGTTTATATCTCAAGGCCTTAAGAGAGCAAGATGCTATGACATTTCACATCCACGTCTGGAAAATAAGCATCAACATCTGCCGAGCTGCAACTTCTCAGAACTATGGGGGGGTTTTCTTGGGTAACAAGAGAATCGACAACGCACTCCAGCTGAGTGAACCAAAGTTCAAAAAGTGTTGAACTCAAGCACCACAGAAGAAACTGCCTCCAGGATGACCTCTTGTTCCCACCCATTTTATAGATAACTTGAGTTCCTGGGATTCTGCGAGTCTACTAGTCACCGCTTTGTAAATGAATAATTGTGTTTTGGCAGATCCCACTTTTGTCTTCTGCTTTCCTCAGTTGAGAGTACACCTGAGATTTCTGCCGCTTATACTGTACTGGGGAACACTATGGA
This sequence comes from Crocodylus porosus, assembly GCF_001723895.1. Taxonomy (NCBI): domain Eukaryota; kingdom Metazoa; phylum Chordata; order Crocodylia; family Crocodylidae; genus Crocodylus; species Crocodylus porosus. Next base: position 9,597,867 of record NW_017728917.1, read on the forward strand.
GAACTGGGCATATCAGCTGGAGACAGGGGTTGAAATCCTGGAAGAGAGTGTTCAGTTTACAGCATTTATTACCAAGAAAGTTTCAAAGAGGGTGGGGAGACATCACAACACTCTTACTGATTCAACCCATGTATGGGTAAAAGTTTTCAAAACATGACAACTGGGGCTCCATTCAGGCACCCAAACATCCAGACAAACTACAGGGGGGTTGTGGGTACACACACCTCTCTCTTCCCATGCCTTCCACACCACTACACATGCACACACCTGTCCCATTCAACTTAGTGCGATACTACCTTGAGATTGCCCTTCCTCCATGTAAACACTCAAGTGGCAAGCCTCTTTTGATCCTTCTGGACATTCAAATTTGCCTTGGTTGTGAGGTTAACTATTACAAGGCGACAAATAAGGCCAAGTCCCAGAAGTCATAAGGTGGCTAATATTCATGCCAAGTCAAGCCTGAATCCCAGACAACTCCATCTGGAACTAAACCCCCTTTGGAGCCTACTTTTCATGCAGAGAAGAGGATTTATTCCTTACATCTTAAACATTTGAAAACTCCTTTTAAATGTACTTAATCCTGATGTATAGTATGAGGTGAGACAGGACAGATCACAACTCAAAAATTTTGAAAAAAAATCCATTATGCATCCACATCTTAAAAAGTTCTCCTTCAGCCATGTTCACTTCCTTTAGTCCAGGGACAGGCAAACCCCAGCACGGGTGCCAGAGCATGGGACGCAAAGGCATTTTGCTTGGCACACGTGCCTCGGGGTGGACAGTGAGGAAGGGGCCGGGGCTGCACTGCCACAACAAGGATTGAGCCCCGTGCAGCTCTCCTGTCATCCCACCCCAGCATGCCAACATCTTACAAATTTGGGGTTGCGGGTTCTTTTGACACTCTGCTCAAAACGGTTGCATTAGTCCCTTTCCTTTTCATGCAGAGAGTCTTACAGGAATGCAAGTGTCATAGGTGATTATTTGCCAAACCCAGATTTTAGACTTAGTCATGTTTTCATAATAGAAATGCTCAAGCGCTTTTCCAATTATGAAACATAAGCAATAGCCACATGATTTATCCAAAGCATTTGGCTACCCAACACAACTGCAGATCACTCACCAACAAATCTCAGAAGGTGTTTACTATTCAAGTTAAAATACACACAGGACAAAAACAAAAAACAGAGCTGATAGGCACGTGTCGAGAACTTTGGAAGTTTTGACATCCTCTTAAACGTTACTTTAGCCTGAGAGGTTAAATTAGTCTGACAAGTTCAACATTGTGAATAGACTTAATTGGAAAAACTGAGGGTGAACAAAAATCAGAAGTCATAGGAACTCTGCCTGGAAAAAACAAAAGGACAGTTGAACAGGACCCTAATCAAATCACTCCCCACTTCCCCCTCAAGATGTACAGATCTTAAGTTTCAAATAAAGTCGTTAAGAGTTGCCAGACACTATTTTTACAAGAATGGAATAACAGTCACTCATAACTTCTGCACGCAGGATCCAGCAGGGCTAGAGAAGTTGAACACCACTGGTCAAACAGATGAAGCATGCACCAATTATGGAAAAAAAAAAAAAAAGAACAATTCCTCACTCACTTTTAATCACACAAATCTTTGTTCCAAAAAGCACTGAAGCTCTTAGGGAAGGGATCGGGGCATGGAAATAAAAGTCTCACACAAGGTTGGAAGATATTCTTTCACCTCCAATTCACATTTTCAAAGTCCAGTCTCCTCCTCTCTCTGGGGACTATGTCTTATCACATGCATCAACCTCCTTCTCAGAAGCTAGCTAGGTTTTTGGTTCTCGTTATCCCTACTGGAAATCTCTGATGGTTAGAAAGCTTCCTTTAACTCTGAGAGTAAATTTTAGTCTTGACTGTTTTTTTAATCCATCTTGAAAGTAAAGACAGCCAGAACTGGACACATTTTTAAAAAACAAAACATACAGCAATCACGGCTCATTTTCTAAAATTAAACTTACACATTTATTTCTTCAGTTGCAATGATATTCTTCAATTCCAATACCCAACAGCCCATCCAATCCATAAGACTATTACTACAAATTTCACCATTAAATAGACTTTTAGTAGTTCCAGAACATTTTATTATGATGCTGTAATAGAAAAGGAGACAGAAAGCTTCACCATCTATGCTATACATCTCTACAATCTGATGCCAAATTTAATGTGTATTTTTTAAAAAAAGCATGCATGGTGTAAGAACAGAGCCTTTTGGGGGAAGAAAAGATATTTCCATTATGTCATCTCACTAAACACATTTTCATAAGAAATCTAACCCTCATTTTTTAAAGAGGTCCGTTAAAAAAAGGCTACGTCAAGAGAGGGTATATTTCTGGAGAGCTAATGATATCAAAAAAAAGATATGAGTCAGAATTTTAAGGCAAAAATAAAATATCAACCACAAAAAGGAAGCATGTTCTAGCTCCTTATTTTGCATGCCAATTGTTTCAAGGATTCCATGGATGGATTTTTATTTTCAAAAACCACACAAAAATAGAAATGTTCTACAACTACAGTCTGAGCACTGAATGCAAAGTCTGGAAAGACTGAAATACTAAAAGCAAAAATTCCCTGAAACAAAAGGAAAGAAGCAAAGAGCTGTAGGTAAATGGCAGCAGCAGCAGCAGCTCTAGGTAAATGCATATTGCAACCTCAGCAGCAGCCAGAAAAAACACAGATCCCCTTCCAAAGCATTTTTTATGGGCCAAAGACTATAGTGAGGTAATGGCCTTGAAAAGAATTACATGCGAAGCATTAGCAAGTACTAGTAACAGAGACATTCAAACCTCTGATAACAGCTGGGCTGCTACTCATTACAAGGCAGCTATTTCTAATACCAAACATTTTTAAAAGAAGATTGATAAAGTAATCTTATCATAATTTGTTAGGAATTTTACATACTTGGCTATCTATACTGCAAGAGAAACAGCAGTATACTTCAGTAAACCAGGAGGTGAAAAAAGGTTATTCTGACTACAGCAATCATTACTTCTTTTAGATCTGAAGCCCATAAACAGTTAACTTATGAACAACTTAGGGATCTCAGGAGTTTTTATTTCATCTAATCTAACAACCATAGCAGGCAAGGAGAACCCTAGGTGTTCAATAAAAAAAAAAAAAAGTAGTAATATCCTTAAAGGTAAGTGCAGCCTTCAGTGTTTGCAGGCTCAAGGTCAAAGTGTTAAAAGTGTTCTAAAAAAATTCTTTAAGTGTTTCTAGAGAAGCTTTAAAAAATAAATAAATTAAGGGACTGGATGTATTTAAATCAGCTGGTCCGGACGATCTCCACCCCCTCCACCCCCGAGTGCTGAGGGAATTAGCCAAGATCATTGCGGGTCCCTGGTATGAGTTCATTAGAGGCAGGTCCTGTCATACCAACCTGGTGGCCTTCTACGACCAGGTCACCAAATCCTCAGACGCAGGGGTATCAGCCTTTCTGGACTTTTGGAAGGCCTTCGACACCGTCTCTCACCCCGTTCTCATTAAAAAACTGGGGGGCTGTTGTGTCGACACCCACACAGTCAGATGGCTCGCCAACTGGC
>NW_017728917.1:9601536-9607493 GCF_001723895.1 Crocodylus porosus
AAGGAGGTAGTAATAAAGAAAAATGGTATTCTTCAAACAGAGAGACATCAATGCAAAAAGAGTGACACCTTTAGTTTTCTACTGGGAAACTATCAGACAAGCTAGGAAAAAAAAACACATATAGAAAATAAACACTAAATACTGTTCTGCTTAAAGTTAACATTACACTCACAAATTAATTAAATTAATAACACAATATATTAACTTTGAAAGATCCACCCCCTCCCATCTAACATCCTGCTTATACAACCTACTTCGCCAAGATTAAGTGTTTGTCATAGAAAAAAAAACAACCAAATTAAATAGGAGTTCTCTGCTCCACACTTGTTAAAAGAGGGTGGCGGCATGTTTGTTCACTTGAGTGCCAGGTCATTTTGAACTTGTGTGTGAACAGAACTTACTCAAATGCAAACTTTGGGAATGCAGGAAAAAACAAATTGGTACTTTAGCCATTAACTGGGGAACGCAGATATACTACGGACATATTACATGTATACTATACAATCAATCCCTCTCTTCCCTATAGTTTAGCAAACAGCAGGAGAGAAAGTTGGGGGGAGATTAATATTAAAAAGTCTTGGTTTATTTTAAACCAAATGCTAGATTTGGAAAAGTGAAAAAGCGTGCCTTAGCATCCATGTTGGGCGTCTTGCCACCAACTTCAACAGAAGCAGGATGGAGACATGACTACTACAACCACAGGTGAAAATCTGTCCACTGGTTTCACATGAGCGGGCTGACCATTTTACACCCTGGTTTTTCAAATCTCTGCTTTATCCTTTAACAGATAAAAGCATGCTGTCTTTTTGGACTTAATGGGTTTGAAACCCATGGGGCTGCTGTATGATTGTTCCAAGAGAGTTCTTTCTACATCTTCAATATACCTTTTATTTTCATTTCAAGCTTAGGGCACCATGTTCCCTGGTTTTAAATATAAAACATCAGAAAAACATATGTTTGAAAAAAGTAGAAAACATGACTATAAGCAAAACAGCCATTTGTAAGGATTAGCTCTCACACCACTTGCATTGCCTAGGAAAACCATCTCTCTGTTCATCATCGCTTCGATTCACAAAAGTTTAGGGCTGGAAGGGACCTCGGGAAACTGTCGGGTCCAGCCCCCCTGGCTCTGGGCAGGGAAGACAATTGGGGTCAAACAACCCCAGCAAGGTGCACATCCAGTCTTCTTCTGAAGATCTCCAGGGTGTTTTATCTAATCCTTTAGTTTAAATTCAGTTGCGAGGTAAAGCTAGTTCTTAACTGCTGTGAGATAGAAAATGCCGTGTCTTAAATTTTCACATTCATTTAATTATACTGCAAGTGCCCAATGAAGGCTTCAGGACTAAGCTTTCCAGTCCAGATCTCCTTCCAACTGGTCATTGCCTACCTGGGCTCAAGTACCCAAGCATGAATCTATTCCACCCTGCTCAAGTCCCTGAAAGAAACAAAGCAGCTATTTTTGTAAACGGCCTTCATTGCAGCCTTAAAACAAAGATACAAAAAGCAGTGAGCAGAAAGAGGACCCATCCACATCTGGTGTTGGTTCCCTCAGGGGTTGAAGCAAGGTTGAACAAGATCACACATCAGGATCCAGATGTGGAAAAAGATCCAGCCCTCAGCATGTTACATGGCAGGAAACAACTCGAGCCCCAGTGCCAGACTTGCTGGAAAATCAGTGGGAGTATTTCTTTTTCCCTCAACGTCAGCCAGCACCCCTTAAAACCCAAAATATTGGAACGGCGCATGTTCAAATGCTAACAGTGAAAAGCACACAGCAAGATAGTAAGCCCGTGGCATCATCCATTGAAGTCTGCAGGTTTTTATACCGTTAAGGACACAATCACGAACTGGTACCCACAGGGCTGAACTTTGGTGAACATTTCCACGTACAAAAAAGGAACGAAGAAATGCATAGTTAACGTAAGCAAAAACCCGTTATTTAATATTCAAATACTTGTTGTCTCATGTCCATGAGTTTTATCAACCTTGTTTTCCACACCCAGATAGAACAGACGGCTGTTGTACCAAATGCTTTAACATACGATCAATGTGCACTCTCATTTTCAATGACCTTCATGAAATCCAACTGCAAGAACATAATACCGTGCTAGAATGGCTCCCCTAAGCAGAATTTTCTATACCACGTTATCAGAAATTTAAAAAATATAAATAAAAACTTACCCCTAGAAGTCATTCTTTTTTACTTTTGACCCACGATAGCAAGAAGTTTGCACCAAGCTGTGATTCAGATGGCCACAAAACCAAAAGCTACACAGAAAGATCTTACTAAGCACTAACTTCCAAAAGCTGACTTCACTTTTCCTCCTACTAGCCACCTCCTAACCCCTGCTCCTCATCTGCCTTGTTAGAAATCTTCTGCAAATGAAAAAACAGATGAGCAACAACTGCTGCTTTGTGAAACTCCCAAGCCCCATCCCCTATACCCTGTTCCTCTTACTATTAAAGAGGATTTAGACATTTAAATGCTTGCATGAAAAACACAAGCTAATACATAGAGTCTCTCTCTGATATAACAGTATACCTTTATACTAGGCCCTGATCAGCCAGTTGTGCCTATGCATAAGTTTCTGTCCATTCATAAGCTGATTAGACATCATTCCTCGCAGACCAGGGATCACATGGATGAAAGCACGATTACACTTACAAACCTTATCAGTTTTTCTGCACCAACAATGGACCTGCTCAAAAGTTTGACTTCCCAACACAGATCAGAGCCTTCCAGCCTGGGCACACCACGATCATCCTACCTTCCAGAACAATTAGGGTAAAGGGACTCCAGTTAGCAACTCAGCTTTTCTGGTAATGATAGGCCTGCTTAACTAATGGCAGTGACCTGAACCTAACCTCCACCCCCACGCACACTCATGCCCAGTGACAGCAGTGGGGAGGCAAGAAAGGGAGGGGATGAAAGACCAAAGTTGTGAAATGATGGTGGGAGAGCCGTGAGCAAAACTATATTGTACATCTCCTTGCACAAGCAATAGGCCCGATTCATTGCTGGGAAGAAGCCGTTTGTGAAGCTCATACAGATTCTCTCAAACTCAAATCACTGGAATGCCTTGGCACAAGTAATCCCCTGTATTGCATAGGGGGGAAACAGCATTTTTACTGCAGGAAGGTGACATGCCAAGTGATTGCCAGTTGCTACCCATCTTAGAAAGTGATCTACTCCAGCGGTTCTTGTAGCTTGCTTCTGTAAAGCCTCCATAAGAAGGGGAAGGTCCCAAACGACATACCCATCTAGACATTTTACCTGTCCATCTTAACCTACGTCACTATGACAGCAAATCCTCTTCTTTTTTGAAGTCAATTAAAAAGACTGGAATTCGGGCTATCAAAGTGTTTCATATAGCTTTCAGAATCACACTCTGCCATCTACTCATATAACATTTCTGAGCACAACCCACACACTACCCAATCAGAAAGTCTTATTCCATATGGTATGACTTTTTGCCCAGCAATGTATTCAACATGCCGCAATACAGGTTTGGGGCTTAGTCAGTCTACTGAAATTAAGAGGGAGGGAGGGGGGTGGGAAACAACCATGATCCATTTTAACTGGTTTTGGCTCAGGTATTTTTGGATGAGAATGTGTATGTACATCTAAATAAAGAATAAGTAGTAATAAGTAATTTGGGTGCTCGCACTGATGCTTTAAAAAAGACACTTGACGGAGTCAGGCCACTTGGGTGTCTGAAATGAGGCAGCTGGGGGAAAAAAAGAAATGAGAGCACTCAAGACAAGTCACTAGTCATTACTGATGGTCTTGGCCTTCATTGTTTATAGAAAGTGAACTATGTTTTCATTAAGGTATTGTTACTTCATTTCAAACCTTAATTTCTGCTCCTTACTGTTTTGCCCAGTGACCCCTTGGCTATTGCAAGATGCGCAACCTTTCCGAAAGTCACTTTTGCAGAGATCTGAATGCTGTATTCTTAAATGCCTTGCCTTTTTTCCCCGCTTTTTGAGCCATGAGACCCTGCAATTACTTAGCAACACCCACTCTTGCAAAATAGGAAGCTGAATTGCGGAGCTAAATTTGTCACTGCATCACTCCATTGGAATGAAATGCTATACAAAAGGGTATGACATCCTTGTCTGTGACACCATGGGCTGCACTCAATGACCTAGGAGGTCCCTTCCAGCTCTACACAAAATTTACAGGAAAAACAGCAGTAGGTGCAAGCCACAACAATAGGCTAGACTATTCAAAGGCCATAGTGCTGTACAGCATATGCCCATTCCCAAAAAACTACGGCACAAAGAGCTTAAAAAGCAAGCGGAGAAAAGCTGCAGACTAATTTTAAAACCAAGCGCTGCTTTAGGAGCGTTTCAGAAAAATCCACAGCGGAGCCAAGTTACCTCAACCTGGCTAGTCTGAGTATGCAAATAGCAAAAGGTAGAGGCATGAGAAGACTATGAGCAGAGACAGTTTTTTAGAGAGTAACTCGTCTATTTTGAGAGAGTTAGCCACATTCGTCTGAAGTTAGGCTGAAGGCAGGCCAGTGATGTATGTTACAGATTTACCAAGTTAATCTATAAAAGCCTACTCTCTCATGCACCCAAGCTTCATCTTCTTAACAAATTAGTCTACAAGGTGGCACACTGCCCCACCTTCTACTCTATTTTGAGTATAAAATCTCTGAATAATACCAAAATATTTTGGCCTTGAGTTCATTATCAGAACAGCCTTGCCAATGTGCAGAAAGGGACAGTGTGCCGATACCTACATGCAGTTAAAGCAACACATGAACTGCCAACAACAGACAGAGGAAAGGCAGACAGACATCGGTGTAGTCATTGCAATAAGCCTACTGAAAAGCAAAACAGGACAGAACTCCTTGGTGAAAATCTGGATTGGAAAAAGAGTATCATATGTAACGAAAACTAGTGAACTTTACCAACAAATTTAGAGCCAAATCCGAACTGCTAGCAAGTGAGACTTCTCTATTCCTTACACAACTAGTGTGGGAAAGGTTTACTGTTCCCCTTTGTCAACCCAAATAATATGAAAACTCACTTCATCATCACAGCTTCACATAAAATCTAAAAAGGAAAGAGGAAGGTGCTGGTATTGACCTGTCAGACTTCATCGCCACACTAGCTGGATGAAGGTAATGAATAGAAACCACAGAGCATTATTCAGCATCAGGAATAAGCTCTACAGACCCCTCTTTCCTAAGCGTCGTGTGCTCAGACATGCAAGAGGACGCTTCGCAGGCTTGGCACTGCACTGAGACCACCTTCCAAAGTCAGACTAATGACCACAAGTCAAAGTTGCTGGCTACATTTGAATAGTTGGACATTTAAGTAAAAGTTGCCATAGCTCATTGCTATCTTTCACATCAGTTCCTTTTAGCACACTTTCATTACATGCTTTAAAACCAAACTTCAAGAGATCTGAACTGACACTCAGTCTTGCTTTCTACTTTATGCATTTCCTAATTTAAAACCCTGAAGAAACACCCTCTATTCCCAAAGTCTGTAATTTATATGTGAACACTGGGGGGAAGACTTGGCTGGGAACAGGAGTTTCCCCATGGACCAGAAATTCTTAAGTTTCCTGCATTTTCAGCTAGCTATAGGAGAAAAACATTTTACCAAGCAGCCACCTAAAACCAGATAAGAATCTTCTGAGAGACTCTCAGAAGCAGGAAAAGGGGGGTGGAAAAAGAGGCAGATAGTAAGAGTTAGAGAAATCTGGCATACATTTCAGCATTAAAATGCTGGTTCACATGCTCAGAAATTTAGTTGTCCCTGCAGAGCCAAAACTCCAAGTCAGCTGTCAAGTGGTAAAAGCAGCAAGATATAAGAATAGTTCAGTGACTTGGAGGAAGGGAACTCCAAAGACGGGGTAGGATAAAAGCAAGAGCAACCCACACAAAATGAACAGGAGACTGAAACTGGAGGATGAGAACACGAAGGCGGAACAGGAG
>NW_017728917.1:9607593-9614744 GCF_001723895.1 Crocodylus porosus
CGCTGCTTTAGGAGCGTTTCAGAAAAATCCACAGCGGAGCCAAGTTACCTCAACCTGGCTAGTCTGAGTATGCAAATAGCAAAAGGTAGAGGCATGAGAAGACTATGAGCAGAGACAGTTTTTTAGAGAGTAACTCGTCTATTTTGAGAGAGTTAGCCACATTCGTCTGAAGTTAGGCTGAAGGCAGGCCAGTGATGTATGTTACAGATTTACCAAGTTAATCTATAAAAGCCTACTCTCTCATGCACCCAAGCTTCATCTTCTTAACAAATTAGTCTACAAGGTGGCACACTGCCCCACCTTCTACTCTATTTTGAGTATAAAATCTCTGAATAATACCAAAATATTTTGGCCTTGAGTTCATTATCAGAACAGCCTTGCCAATGTGCAGAAAGGGACAGTGTGCCGATACCTACATGCAGTTAAAGCAACACATGAACTGCCAACAACAGACAGAGGAAAGGCAGACAGACATCGGTGTAGTCATTGCAATAAGCCTACTGAAAAGCAAAACAGGACAGAACTCCTTGGTGAAAATCTGGATTGGAAAAAGAGTATCATATGTAACGAAAACTAGTGAACTTTACCAACAAATTTAGAGCCAAATCCGAACTGCTAGCAAGTGAGACTTCTCTATTCCTTACACAACTAGTGTGGGAAAGGTTTACTGTTCCCCTTTGTCAACCCAAATAATATGAAAACTCACTTCATCATCACAGCTTCACATAAAATCTAAAAAGGAAAGAGGAAGGTGCTGGTATTGACCTGTCAGACTTCATCGCCACACTAGCTGGATGAAGGTAATGAATAGAAACCACAGAGCATTATTCAGCATCAGGAATAAGCTCTACAGACCCCTCTTTCCTAAGCGTCGTGTGCTCAGACATGCAAGAGGACGCTTCGCAGGCTTGGCACTGCACTGAGACCACCTTCCAAAGTCAGACTAATGACCACAAGTCAAAGTTGCTGGCTACATTTGAATAGTTGGACATTTAAGTAAAAGTTGCCATAGCTCATTGCTATCTTTCACATCAGTTCCTTTTAGCACACTTTCATTACATGCTTTAAAACCAAACTTCAAGAGATCTGAACTGACACTCAGTCTTGCTTTCTACTTTATGCATTTCCTAATTTAAAACCCTGAAGAAACACCCTCTATTCCCAAAGTCTGTAATTTATATGTGAACACTGGGGGGAAGACTTGGCTGGGAACAGGAGTTTCCCCATGGACCAGAAATTCTTAAGTTTCCTGCATTTTCAGCTAGCTATAGGAGAAAAACATTTTACCAAGCAGCCACCTAAAACCAGATAAGAATCTTCTGAGAGACTCTCAGAAGCAGGAAAAGGGGGGTGGAAAAAGAGGCAGATAGTAAGAGTTAGAGAAATCTGGCATACATTTCAGCATTAAAATGCTGGTTCACATGCTCAGAAATTTAGTTGTCCCTGCAGAGCCAAAACTCCAAGTCAGCTGTCAAGTGGTAAAAGCAGCAAGATATAAGAATAGTTCAGTGACTTGGAGGAAGGGAACTCCAAAGACGGGGTAGGATAAAAGCAAGAGCAACCCACACAAAATGAACAGGAGACTGAAACTGGAGGATGAGAACACGAAGGCGGAACAGGAGTAGGCTGGACAGTTCAGGTAGAGCAGGTCCAGGGAGTGTTTTCAAATGCTGGCTTCAGAGCCATTGGGAGTTTTGCCATCCACTTCACTGATGCCAAGACTGCACCCAGGCAAGCAATATCAAACAGATTTTATCTTCCATCTGCTTAGCCACAATTAAACTCCTCCCTTAGACAGCCCCAATGTGAGATCTAGACAACAAAGGAAGAGTTCTTCATTTGGGGAATAAGATTTAAATAATACTATAACAGGAAAGCCCTCTACAAATCTGAAGGAAGGACGGACTGTGGGAACTGTTGACTATGACAACTGTTGCAGTGCCATGGCTTTGGTACCTAACATGATTAACCTCAACCGATGCAGAAAAGGTCGTAGAAAATGGCCTTACAAAGCAAAACAAGTTAACTGAAAAGCTTGCAGCCTGCAATGCAGTCTCAGATCTGCAAATCTTTACTAATGCAAACCATCAATTAGATTTTTTTAAAGGTAGCAGTGAGGGCTGGGGAGGGATGGGGAATTAACTCGTCTCCAGGCTTTATGATTCAAGCTTGACAAAAAAATACCACTTCAGCATTTCCGAGGTCTGAAGAAAATTCCAACAGGGTCACTAAAGATACTATTTATAGCTGGAGCTTAATCTGTGTGCACCCAAATGCTGCTTCCAGACGCATAAATGTGGTGATTAGCATTTAAATATCTATCTTTGGGTGCGATTAAAAAATTAACCTCCAAATTTCAAGGTTTGTGGAAGTCGGTTTCCTTCTTCTGCTGTCATCTGCTTTTAAAACACACCTTCAATAAAAACAACATATTATTTATCAACCAAAAGGGTTACTGGAAAAGCTTGGTCCTGGAAAAATACTCACTGACAAAACTCTAGAAATGAGAATGTGGAAAATTACACAGTATTAAAAGGCCTTAAGTAGGAAACAAGCTGTGCTTGCCCTTAATGTATACCCACACATATGAGTATGGACCAAGTTACAGGTACTTTGTACTTCAAAGCTGAGTACGTTTTTCATGGCAGCCCAGCCCAGACACTAGGCAACAAACTTGGAGGGGAAGCCAATGCTGTGCAGCGATGGGGGTTGTACATGAACAGGGACATTACCTCTTGGAAACCCTCCAAGCTGATTCTTCTGTGCAGGTTTTAGTTACTGAATTTCTACAGGGATCTTCCCTGGTTGCAAGAACTGGAAGCGGGGAAGGGCGGAGTGCATTCATAGAAGCAAAAGCCAATGGCCCTTCTGTCCTCCACTTGACCCAATAGGTCCCCAGGTCACTGGGCTTCAGGCCACTCTGCAAGGATTGCCAGGACCTCCAAGGCTTTTAAATTGGCAACACAATAGATTATGCTGCTGGCTTACCCCTCAGTCTACAGCTGGTATGGAGATTGCACCCAAGCATGTGTCCATGCACCAGAAGCACAGGAGAGGTACATTTTATGAGTCAAAAGAACAAAGATTTCTGCCACTGGCAAATCAAATGAAAAAAATGACACTATTTTACCACCTGTTTTACAGTAAGTGATGATCAAGAGTATTAAAGTTTTTAGCTGTAAGAACTCACTTACGCAAAAGAAACACATTTCGGGATACAGATACTACATGCACAATGATTAGATGTCTGTACGGTCAAACTTTAAAAAAAAAAAAAAAAAAAATCATTCATGCTAAATATTCAAAGTTGGTAAAATGCCTACCCGTTCTGAGACCATTACAAATTCTGAATGCTGCTAATAGGTTTGGCATAGTCATAATAGTCACAATTGAAGCTTTATATCAAATTCCAATGTAGCTGAAAGCAAAATCCATCACTGGCTAAGCTAGCCAGCAGGAATGGCTGGATTGTGGCAACATCTCCATCCTGAGCACTCCCAGTAGATGATGCCCCTTAAAATATCACCATCAAGTCTTCTCTTTTATTTAAAAATAGGTAAACCCAGCCCAGCTCTGAAGGCATGCTAGCAACAACTCCTATGCCACAAAGTTTTACATATAAGAATTGCTACACTGAGTCGTACCAAAAAGGTGGTCAGCCTAGTTCAATATCCTCGCTCTGGCAATGGCAAGCAACAGACGCTTTAGAGGAAAAGCATAACAAAATAGTGACTGGGTAGGTTGGATGAATCACTCTAACTTGTATCAGTTAAGAATGTAACACAGCCTGATGGACCTAATCCCCACAAATGTTTTTAAGCCCTTTTTTGAAGTTAGCTATTCTTTTGGCTTCCACAACATCCTGTGGCACTGAGTTCCACATGTTAATTGTGTATTGTGGGGAAAAAAAACAAAACAGTTCTTTCACTTGTTTAAGCTGCTGCTTACTATCATTTCACCGAGTGCTCCTTACTTCACTATTGAGATGTAGTAGAGGACAGATCCCTTATCACTTTTTCCACACGGCTGGTGATTTTAGAGGCCTCCCAAATGCACTTCAAAGCATGCCATTTAGATGGGCAAGTCCAGAATTCAGCTACCCATTTAACTTCTTTGCATCCCTCTTGTCCACCGACTGAGGCTAGGGGCCAGGGGGCGAGAGCGATTCTCCCTCCAGTCTGAATGCTGCAGCTGTGTGTGTGCTGTGAGTGGACAACCCTCTTTACCCAGTTACATGTCAACTGCAGGTATGTAATCCTACCTCTCAGAAGTGGACTTCTACTCTTTTCCACCAAAACTACAGGGGAGCATGCATTTTCTAGCTCCTGGGACTAGGTTCTGACCCAAACCAGACTTCCCTCGATCTCTGGTAAAACCGCTCAGTCATTAAAACGAGGAACAAAATCACCAGCATGAACATGCTTTCTCGAACGTTCATGCTTCGCCAATATTTGGGAAGCTGCCGCAGTTCTTAGGGGGCAGCAAGGAGAAAGTATAAGGTAATTTTTATAACTCACCAGCAAAAACCCAAGTGGAATATCATCGGACAAATCAATGCCAATCTCTCGCCTCTGGGCTTTGACCCCATTGAGTTTAAAAGGTCTGCTGCCCAAAAGGGAAGCGCCAGAAAGTTTCAGAATAAGGCTCCAAGAACCTATTCACAACGGAAGTTATTGTGCAGTCTAAATATAGATGTCACTAGCAATGCCTTGGATACTTTTGCATTGCCACACAGGGTGCTAATTGAGGGTGCTTTTGCTAACAGCTCATGCGTCTGTTCAATTTCCCATGTACGGGAGTAAAATAGGCGTGTCTTCCTGTTTCGCAGCAGTCAGGGATGGTGAAGAAAGATGCAAAGACAAAAATAGGATGCTGCAGGAAACAAGTGGCCTCTGAGAATACAACTAAACTTTATGAAGCATAAGCCAATGAAGGAACCCAAACTCGAAGTTATTCCACTTGTTTAGGGAGCTTCAATATTTCTATCAATACTCCAGGCAAGCCTGTTCTTCAATAGTGCGCAGCACGCGACCTGCAGCACAAAAGGCTGAAGGGAAACCAAAGCTAATGCAATAATGTCCTGTTTATTCTTGATGATGCCTCCAGTGCGGCTACTCCTGCTACATCTGGGTATCCTTCACCCTTTTAAAATAAACACAGGAGCAATTTCACTCCCTGCTCTTTGACCGCATGTATTCAATTACATGTTTAGGTTCAAAACTAGGCCGAGTGGCAAAGAAATTCGGCAGGCAATGCGATGACAAGGGAGGAGCATTTCTCAGTGCATGCTTTATTCTGACAGTTTTGACTTCTCCTTCACTTTAACTGTCCTTGAGCACTCAAGTAGCTCAAGGAGTCTTATTTGGAAATTAAAAATGAAGAAAATTAACTAAACACTTAATCCCAAAGGTGACTCACTCTGTAGTTATGCAATTCCCCAGCAAGTAGTCAGAGCCACTTGAGCGTAGAGTCCATCTGGCAGTGTCATTCAAAATATCAGCTACTGCGATAGATGCATCTTGACAGCAAGTCTGGGTAACACTTCTGAAAAAAAACAGTGTTAATAATCTGATTGGATCCTGCCCACTACAGCACCACGTGGCATGCAAGTCAAGTAATTACCAACCTTCTCCTAATGTTTCTTCATTCTGCTGCTTTCTGCAAAGCCTGTGACTTTTTCTTGATTTATTACTTTTCCTTCCAAGCGAGGCACTGCACAGTCCTGCATGTCCAAAGTTTGAGAAACTACATGCTAAATGCTGACCACTTTCTCTATGCCCCTTTGCACACTGCAGCCTTTAGCTGCCTTATATTGAGATGTCTTAGCTAATGTGGTACATAAAAGGTCTTTCAATACCATAACCGGTATTCCTTTTCCCACAAAGGCTCAGGTGGGAAAGAGCACCTCTTTCCCGAGCTGCATACTTTATGACCATCAGGAAGGGCAGAGAGATGTACACTCACGGTATGATCTGTAAAGGGTCATCTCTTAGGTCAAACCAAGCCATCCTTCCTCCAGAAAGGCTGAAGGAAGGACTCATGGATAGCTGGCTCCCTTTATACTAAATGACACTTCACACAGGACTGGTCAAAAAAGGATCCCTGCGCTCAGAAAAAGGTCCACCTACTTCAGACAGACCAAGCTGCAAAAGTATCAGTCCCTCAATTTACAAAGCCCATAAAGCAAGCGCAGCAGAATTTAAGTCACGTTCATGCTCCGCTCGATTACCGACTAGTTTTCAAATCCTACCAGAAAACAGAAGCATGTCGGAAGGTCGTGCTATCCTGCCAGCCTCAGTGGGTAGGTTACACGCTCCTTTCCATCAACAGGAAATATTTATTACAGGGAGGCACCACACTCTTTCAGCATGTAAATAATCCCATTTGAGTGACGGTTCAAAGCCTTCAGAAATAAGCCTAGCTAATGGTTCAGGATACTCCGTCTTTCAAAAATTAGTTTCACTCTTGTAGAATAAAATTGACATTCAGGGATTTGAGAACAGTTCCATTCATGATACGGACCACATAAAATCACTAATGGATATTTCTCACTGCACTTGTTTCCAAAGACGTCAAACATGATGGAGAGCAGCCACGTTCCCATTTAAGTCCCATTCCAAACTCAGATTTCCCTTGTCCACCCATTTTACCCCTTTCTTTCTGCAATGGATACCACCGAGTCAGGCATGAGACTTGTCCCTTCAAGATCTGGCGCAGACTGGCCCCTTCCCCATCTGGATGGTTTTCCACCGCAAGTGAACCCAAGCAGTTCCTCAGTCTTAATTGGGTCTGGTAAGAGCACTTAGCACCGTCTAAAAGGTGCTCTCGCCACTAGGCTCTCTTCTGGGAGGCCCTCCTTGTGCTGTGGGGCATGTAGCCCTTTGCTTGGGACCTCCCCAAACCCACATGCAGCTCTCATACTTGCGTACCATGGGGGAGGAGTCCCATGTGATGGAGCTGGCTGCCTTTGCTGCCCCTGCCACGGGGGCAGCTCCATTGCACAGGACCTCCCCCGATTGCACAAGTGAGAGAGCTGCACCGGCGACGCGCAGAGCCCCACGCAATACAGGCAGGCCAGCCAGACCAAGCTTTGCACTCCCACATGCAATGCTGCCTGATCTACACACCGCCTGCACCGGGCACAAGTGCCC
>NW_017728917.1:9614844-9636250 GCF_001723895.1 Crocodylus porosus
ACACACACACACACACAGCCACCATACATACCCCACACCGCACCACAGAGTCTATATACACAAGAGTAAGTTTTTATTTTTGAGTTATTATGCAATCACCTCTACGTACACTATGCAAACACAAATCATGACAAAAATATTTTTGTAATGAAATATGCTATAGTAGGCGTTTGAATTTTAATGTGTGGTTTGTTTTTTCTCTGGCAACCCTCCCCTCCTAAAAGGAATATTTCCAGAGGGCAAGGAGAGGGACTTCGATGGCAACAGGCAGGTGTTAGGGGCAGGACTTCCAGTTCAAAAATGGTGACTGGGGCGGGGCAACTGCCAAGGGGCGGGGCTACTCAGGTGGCCTGACAGCTCAAAACTTGTTAAGCAGCCCTCCAGCTAAAAAAGTTGCCTGCTCCTGTCCTAGTGGTTTATACATTTTCCCTAAAGATGTCACCTCGGCCATGGCCCCTCTGGGTTTTCAATCCATAACCCATAGCAAAACAAGGAACAGAGGCTTAGTAATAGAGTTTAACCAGTCTCCTTTCTCTTTAAAGGTGCGTGCGCACACATACATGAGTTATGAGCCTTGGGGAGGGAAGAAGAGTCAAATGGATGGCCCAGGGAGTCAGTCTTGCAGAAGGGGATGTGCAGTATTTCAGCCAGGGCTAAAGCTCTATTGCCTCCTTTCTTTCTTGGTCATCTGCTTCTCTGAAGCAGATCCCCTTTAAAAACACAAATCTCTTTTGGCCACAAAGCCAGGCTGAACAGCTGCCATGCTGTGAGCCATGCCAACATCCCTGCGTAGGCAAAGCCATTGTTCCGTGGATTTTGGCCAGCTGCGGAGATGAAATCAAGGGTGGACAATTGCTCTGTGATGCCTTTTCCACATATCACAATATGCAATAAGCATGTCTCTCAGGCTGGGTGACAGCTTTGTGCAACCCATGTGTTCAACACAGAGGACGCAGCCTGATGCATCACAACCCTACTCGTGCATCCAGGGTTTTGAACCTGTCTTTCCACAGTGTTTAACTCCTACAAATACAATTCTGAATTAAAGTTCTTAGAAGGTGGATACGTATTTAGCACCTTGCATGTGAAATGGAGAGGCAGCAACCTTAAATTTGTTTTCTACACTGCAGTTCTTGTCATGGAAGTGGCTGGGTTTTCAAAAGCCAGGATCTGACATTGCCCCCTCGGTCAGCATTTCTGCTCCTCCACCGTTGCACTGCTTGCCACTTGGATACAAGCCTTCCTCCCCCAAACAGAATATAAGTTAGATGTTCCCAAAAAATGGAAGAGATTTAAAGAGTAGAAGAGTAGCTGGAAAAACAAAGGAATACAAGAAACAAAACACAGTGGTGAAAGTAGCAGAGGGGAGTCAAAATAAATTTGCACTGCCTGCTTACCAGGCTTCCTACTCAAATATATTCCTTGACCATTAACGTCTGCTTCTCTCCGAGAGACATGAGGGCATTTTGGTAGGAGTTCCCTAGTATCAGAAACTTCTAGTTCCAAGAAGAATCTCAGGCACTTTTTAGAGAAAAATTTCAAAGGGAGCAAAACCAAAGAAAGTCTTTGCCCCACTCCAAACCAGAGATACCTGAAGTCCTGTTATTTGTATGCTCAGAAAACTTTTCAACAGTTAGCACAGAGACTTTGCATATCAAGCATAGTATACCATAACAGCAAAGTAACAGTAACAGCCCGTTGCAGCCACAAAAATAAAAAACAACTTGCTAAAAGTACTGTTACCAGAGCCAAGCATAAGAGTTCAGAGCCTGCTTACAATACAGAGTCAATGGATGGTTTCTGTTCACTGTACCATGCAAATGCACTGAGGACTCCACAGAGCCAATCCAACATAATGCACAACACCATTATAAAATGTTTGCATCAATAAGTAATGGGCTACTGGAAATATTTTCATGTCTCCATAGAGCCAGGGAGAAACAGGGTGCTGAAACCCCTAGTCATTTGTACCAAGCATGAGCACCCTGTACGGAAGTAGATTTGAGATGTCTTTCCCACAAATGCACAGGGGGGTTTTGGGGGGGGGTTTTTTGCTGACACCATTTTGATTTAAAGAGCGGAAAAGATCGTGGAATATGTAGCGAGCGCCAGTTAAGAAGCACCACCCGATAGGGGAACCAAAAACCCTAGGAAAGCCATCCACTAGACATCCAAATGGTTATTTGCTACTCTTGCAATAAAGGCTCACCACTCTTCAATTAACATCCCTGCCAGCCTGCAGGAAGCTATCAAGCTGGGTGTAAATTATAAGCAATGTTGCCTTAATAACTTCCGGTTTCTGCTACACTAGGTGGTGCCCAAAAGCTGTTATGCCCAATCTCACTAAATCTGCAGCTTGAACAGAGCATTGTCAAGATATTTATCCAACACTGCTACATTTTCCATTGATCTTATTGCTTTTCTAATCCTCTGAACACTCTAAATTGAAGCCAGTTTCCTTCCTGAAACACCACTTTGTTTGGCATGCCTGTTGCTTTCAGTACCAGCAAGAAGGCGAATTAAAAGAGTAAGTGGGGAAAAAAATGTCACAGAAGTTAGTTTTTACAAAAGAAATAAAAAACCAGCCTGGCCATATTCTGGGCCTACCAGTTATAAAGCTCGGTTTATCACTTAATTACAGGGACAGTTCCCTCAAGGGAATAGATGTCATACGGGCAGTAGGCCCATTATAGGACAAGTCTAATGCAGGGGTAGGCAACCCCTGGCACCAGGGCCAGAGCGTGGCATGTAAAGCCATTTTGCCTGGTGCACACACTTTGGCGCAAAATGGCTAAAAAAAAGGGCCAAAGCTGCACTTCCACAACAAGAATCAGGCCCCTCGTGGCTCCCCCACCATCTGCCCCTGGCATGCGGCACTTTGCCCAAAAACATTGCCGACCCCTGGTCTAACGAAATGTTGTTGTTCTACTGGAGCAGCAATGCACTTGGGGATGAAGCAGCGCGTGCGATACAAACGACAAAGCTTTTCACATGCCATCAGCTGTAAAAGATATCCAGAAAAAGCTCTAGGAGACTATTAACGGGCTGCTTTTCCCAGGGCTTTGTCAAAGCCCAGCCTTTAGAAGCAAGACAGACTTTGTTAGTTTTGATTACTGCTTCCGGAGAAAAGTAGTGAAGCAGTTCATCTGCTGTTTCAAATTCAGTCGGCAAGTTTTCCCCATGCCTCGTAACATCCGTTGAGGCGAGTCCGTATGGCTGAAAACCCTTCCTCACCTCAGAGGCGCACAGTGTGCATAAAGCAAGGGCATGCAGCAGAGCTGGCTGCCTGTTTGATACCAAGGGACAGGACTGAAGACTTCCAAGCAGACTTGAGGCAACTATGGTGCCAAGCATGCACTGGATGTGTCGCTACATGCAGCAACTCTTCTGGGGCTTGGCCAAGCCTTGCAGATCATTTACCCACTTGGGCTGCCCAGCAGTAAATGGTAGAGAAGCCAGGACCACTCCTGATGCCAAACAGAGAGAGGACGGCTTGCAACAGCAATGGCCCTGGTTCATGACCGAGTCCTATGCAGTACAGGAGGGTGCCAGGGATCCTTAGGGACAAAAAGGATCTTCTCCCCTGCAGAAGAGAGGAAGAGGATGTGAGAGTTGCAGGGTCTGCAAGACTGAGATAGACGCCAGGAAAGAACAATGCCAAATGTGAGAAGCAGCAAGAGTGAAATGGATGCCTCCCCTCCCCCTTTAGGGAGAGAATGAGACTTTTTCCCCCTACCCCTTAGTATAGTTTCCATACACTTAGCAGCATGCACACGGAAGAACACATTATTAGTCTGAAACCAGCTACAAAATATGAGAAATATACCATAATAAAACACCGTCTGGGATGCTGACACATTTGCCCTCTTATTTATAGTATTTAGCTTCACAATTTTTCCCCTCTAGTCCTCGGCCAGATGTTAACTGAAACTCGTTAAGTAATAGGCCACTTCACCCCTGATGAGACAGAGTTTCTAATAAGGGACTTCCCAAGAAAATAACGCTCACCCTTTCTGAGTAATAATTATTCACGCACGTTATAAATAAATATGAATCATAGTCCCTTCAATAGACTCAAATATTGTGCAGCATCAGTCAGAAATGTATTGAGCCAAGCAGTATGTTCTAACTCTTCCTTAGTGGCGGTTTTCTAATATGTTCCCTTGACACACCTGCTCCTATTTATCATACAGATTTCTTTCTGCGAATTATTTCCCAGAGATGCAGCAGCTAAGCAGAGTGTGGAAGAGCTGTAATTTGGGTCATGGAGGGTTCTACCGCATTACATTTTGCTTCTCACTTTAGACCTTGACAAACGCATCTTGTGAAAGTAAAAACTGTGTTTAAGTTTGTCATATGTACAAAAGAGAGAAAAAAAAAAAAAGGTAAAATGTTTGAGATTTCAGTCATTTTGTAGTAAGGTCGGGGGAGAAGAAGAAAAAAAACAGTAGAAAAGTTTAAGATAAAGAAATAAGACTTAAAAAATAATGACTGCCTCAACTGAGACTGACCAAGGCCATTTGATTATCAGTCAGCATGCTGCTACCCACCCTGATGAACACATTTTATTAGCACATTCCTGCCTTACCATAAGGTTAATCTCACTACATGGAAATGATATTAATTTATGCATGCCTATCACACAAAACCACCAATTTATTTCCCTTTTTGATATGTTAGAGCAATGGTTAAGGAAGTAGTAGGTGTAATTAGTAAGTGGCTTCTTCACCACTACCACCAATTTATATTATGATAGCACACAGGAGTACTCATGATGGTGCACAATTGCCCCACCCTATGCTAGGCACTGTACTAAGGGCAAACAGGGACCTAGGTTGTGCCCCAAAGGAACAACAAAAGGAAGTGCATAGGGAAACAACAGAGGACGGCAGCAGTCTCTGCACTCCAGCCGCTCAAACACTATCACATGAGTACACACCTGCTTTTTGGGGGTGGCTGGTTTCATTTTTGTAAATGCAGCAAATCAACTAGGCTGCAATTGGCACTGCTTCTCTTCCTTTTGTCAAGGCAGTTTCATGAATAGGATTAGGTATTTAGAAATACCAGATTACAGCCCTTCATGCTGAAGCCGATGGTAAAAAAATTTATTATCCCAACCCAAACCTGGAAGACAGAAGTTCAGTGGCCAGTGAGTAGGTAACTTTCCTACCCCTCCTCCCCTGCAAGAGTGTATGGCATTCATCTGGTGCTTTCAGTGAAAGTGTTGGCAAGTATAGGACAAATTGTGTTATGTAGCATCAAGCTCTTCCTCAGGACTTCCCCTCAAGGCCATCTGTAGTTAAAAGTTGACCTTAGCTAGTGTTTCCGCAAGGAATGAGTAATGCTGTAAAACCACTTGTGGACCCCTGGGGGGTCCACAAAAGATAGCTAAGATCAGTCAAAAGTATATGATTACCCACACTTACAATTCAAAAGGGGTCCAACACCTCCATTTGAAATCTCCAAAGGGGTCCACATCTTCATTTGAAATTTCTTAGAGGTTCACAAACAAAAAGGTTGAAAACCACTGCTGTAAAATATCTTTAAAATAGAGACCATTTTCAGGGATGGACACTGAAATTCTTGAAAGAAAGAAAAATGAGTGTGATGTGGAAGGGAATGAAGACAGAGATAACCATAGGCAAGGAAAAACAAACCATTTCAGCCCAGAGCAAATTATGTCAGCGGAAGAAACCAGGCAATAGAGAAATGGTAAGCAGAAGTAGCCTGGCTGCCTAGACAAAATAATAAGTTGATAAATCTAGTGGAGAGTCTCAGTTCCCAACGAGCCAGGCTAAACACCGGACCCAAAAGGAGTGCGAAAGGAAGGACAAAGAGGCAGAAAAAGCTCTGCATCTCCCAGCCATCAATCGCAGAGGAAGTCAGTTTTTCTCCTGGTGTATGTTAAAAGGAGCATCCAAGTTAGAGCAGCCTACAAGGACCCCAAGAAGTCTCTTCCACCTGCTCTGGATTGCTGGTAAGCAAACTGCTAGCCTCAAATCTCCTCCAGCAGCAGGGACAGCCAGGAGCAAGCAGAAGAACTGGCTCTGCTGGAGGGTTTCCAGCAGGGAGATCCCTGGACACCCCGTTCTTTTGCACCACTGTGGCAGCACAAAAAAAAGTCAGCACAGCTGCTGAACATCTGGCCCCAGAGCACCTAACTAATGCACTAGCGATTCACCCACTTCTCAGGAGGCTCCCAACAAGACCACTACATTCTTAAGCAGGTGCTGCAAGGGGAACTTGTCTTGGCCAAGCACAGCTTAATAGCTTTGGATAAAAGGACTGGATTTGCCACACAAAAAAAGCAATGAGGGGGACCCAAATTCCTCTCCTTGGCTTCTTTCCAAAAGGCAGGTTATGGTATTGAAAAGTGGGAAGGAGGAAGGTATAGCCGAAGGACTGAGGATGAGAGGCTGCTAAAGGAAAAGAAGAACAAAATGCAGGGCAAGGAAAGGACAGGCAGCATGGTGAAACCAGGGGAAGGTAGAGATCTGCAGAAAGAAAGGGTGAACAGGCAATGGTCAGAAGGAAGCTGAGGCAGAAGTTCTCAATTTCGCCAGCCAGAAAAGAGCATGGGCTCATGCCTGGCTTTTAAAAGAGGAGAAGAAACAAAAGATCACCTCCTCACACCTCTGTTAACACACTCTCTGGCGAGGGACTAGAGGGGCAACCCTGAGAAAGTGGGACATTTAAGAGGAGAGAAAAATGAACAGGGCATCTTGATGGAAGGCTGCAAAAGGAAATTAGGGAACAACTCTCCTTCATATCACTTCCCAACCACTTCCTCTTTGTCCCTGGACAGCCTGGTTATTTCCCTAATCACGGTGTCTGCAAAACCAAGCCTTCTCATTCCCCCTCCTGCCCCCCCCCATACACACACGTGCTCATCAGTGGGAAGACAAGGAAGAGTGCTAAGCATGGACACTAAGTGAGCACCTAACTAATGCACACTGTATGCAACCAGTTCAGTCTCCAAAGCATTTTACCCACAAATTATAGCAGAATAGATTTCCCCCCTTCCCACACCAAGCCATTTAAAAGCACAGCAGCAGGCATCCTGTGCACCCCTCCACAGCTTGATTTCATGGATACGATATCTGGCATGAATGAGCTTTTAGCTCGTTTGTGACGTACCAAAAAAGAAAGAGCAAGAGGAATGTATGACTCACCAGCTAATCACTTATCTGCAACTGTTCCTCATAAATTATTAAATAGGTCTCATGTTTCAGAAATATAAAAAAAAAAATGTGAACATTTCCAACAATTATCTCGGGCTAGCAGCACGCAGGCCAAAGATCGCTATCAGGATAGGTCACCGCAGCTACTTGATGCGACGGGGCAGATCAACAGAACTTTCTCCTGGAGATGGAAAATATCGAGTTACCCTGAGAGCTGGCTGCTAGCCAGGAATTACAGTTATAAAAAGATAAGCTGACCACACACAATGCATGTATTGATGAAGGTATTGTTTCTGTGCTCTCCATATTTAGAACCCATATGCTATGCCAGCGGGTGCATTCAATAGGCAGGCTTAAGAAACATGAAATTATTTTTTGATGTATTTTTTGTGAAGCCTTCTCGTAGATTTCCAGGAACAGGTGCTGGGCCCCCCCGTCCTACCGTCAGTGATATTTGATACAAGACTGCACCTATATTACAGCTCAACAAATAACTAATAGGTTTCCCCTGTGTAAACTCACCGATTAAAAGGAAGGGACAACAACACAGGAAGTTCCCAGTGTTTCCTCAACCAGCCTGTGCTCTAGTACTCATTAAAGGGGGAAAAACATACAACATTAGGGACAAAGTCTGCTCTGGTTTGTTGTGATCAACTCTAGAGAAGATTGGGGGGGGGTGGAAAAGAGTGATGAAAGTGTTATCTTTCAGATGAAATCTGATAACACATTATGTCACGTAATATAGTGGGACCAAAAACAAACCCAAAACAAACCCACTTTTAAATCTGAAAAGCCAACACCGAACCATAGTCAGAAAATGTGAGAGAAGGCACAATCCTAGATGCCGCTAATGAGACTGCTCTTTTGACTTTAGCAAGACAAGAAACATTTGAGGTCTTTGTAAGTGTGATGTTCTCTTGCTATTCACATTCAATCAGTTGTCAAGCGCGCACTATCAACATCTCGTGTAGATAAGCACAGCTGTGCTCCTGGATGCAAGAAGGAAATGAGGATAGCTAGATTAGAAACATAGGCATTGCCACAACAGATCAGACCTCCTGCACCTAATACCATATATTTCAAGGTAGAGGGGCAGGCAGGAGCAATTCTAGGATAACCTACTAACCAAAAGAGGCTTCTCTCCATCACCATATCATTTAGGGGTCAGTTTGGGACCTGAGGCACAAGGATATGGCCTTTCACCTTCATGGGATTTCTTTCTGGGTAGTTTCTCATGCAACAAGATCACCTCCCCTTTAGCTCTTCTCTACACAAGCTATAAAAAAATAAAAATAACACTGCAATCACATGCTACACATTCCAACAGGACCTTTGGGGGCATTTAGAAGATTATTTTTTCCTTCATTTTAATTGCAGTCTAAACAATGCTCTTCAATTACAAGCAAGGCGCGTGCTTTGCTTCCTTTTGCTACCTCAATAAAACAGTGTTTGTCAGATTCCTAAAGTGCATTGATTTGTTACTGAGCATTTGTACAGAAGGCTATTCATGACTTGCCCGAGGCACCACACACACACGTGCAAAGACAGGGCTCAGCCCAACAAACTCGCAGTTGGCGTTCCTGCCGTACTAGGGAACCCTTTCTTTGCAAGCTCCCTGCAGGAAAACGCTGTTCATCTACCAGTTTAAACCAAACCTCAGTCTACATCACAGGCCTCTAGAAGCAGGTGGACAAGTTGGCCTAGAACGAATCTCAGAATTGAGAATCTAACAAAAATATGGCAGGATGCTGAAGTCATTTGTTCAGAGATAGCTTGGACATGAAGACCGAGACCAGAGGCAGAAAGGGTTAACTAGTGCTCTTCTTGCACTTGACCACTTATCCCCAGGGCCAAAGTGTCCCCTCTTGCATAAAGCAGCACAGAAAGAACCAAAAAAAAAAAAAATGCAATGTACAGAATGAAGGAAATCCAGAACACAGGGGTTTGTTTGCCAGGTCAACTACCCAGTAGCCAGAGAAGTGAAAAAAGCACAGCAGCTGCAGTGGGTGGGAAAATCTGAAATGCTCAGATATTATGTAGGGCCTGTCTGGCTGACTGCTCAGCATAAAAGCTACCAGCAGCCTGGGCACTTCACCCAGTTTTAGCACTCACACAATCCATCCTGTTGCCGGGGTATTTCTTAAACCTATGGAAACAAGTAGCATCATGCTCTGCAGGATGCAAAGCAGCTTTTGCAACAAGGACCAGAGCACATTTCGCCTTGGAGGCCCTCCTGACCTTTACCTGAGGGCTGGTTACACAACAGCCAGCAACCTTCCTACTGTACATACAGACCCAAACGATCCCTCTTGACAGCTACATACCAGGAGTAGATCATCCTCGGAAGAAAAGCCCGGTTCCTAACTGAAAGCAGGAGATTTGGACCTTGTTGCAAGTACTACAGCTGATAATGGGATGCACCCGAGGCAGGGAGGTTTGGCAGTACCCTTTTATGGGGACTGACAGAGCGAGCAAACGAGAAAGCTACACCTGGGCTGCCGCTCTTTGCTCAGACACCAACTGACCTAGCAAAACGCGGTGTAGAGGACGAAATTAGCTGGGGAGCAAACACAGGGCTGGCTGCATGCAAACCAGGGGATGGATCCAGCAGTGATGTGAAGTTGCCTTAAAAATTAAGATCCCCCTCGCTGGTTCTCACCCTTCTTTCCCTTTTCCAATGAGCCTCTCCTTCACGCCCCCACGAACCTCCTTGCTTTGTTCAGTACGAGACTATAACAAAGGTTCAATTTTTGTAAAGGTATTTAGGTACTCCCAATTTTTGTAAAGGTATTTAGGTACTCCCACTGAAGTTAGTGGGAATTAGACAAGATCACGTAAAATGTGACCTTTTTAGCACACTGCTTGTATTTTATCCATCTCTATGCCTTAGTAATGGACTAATAGTTCTCCGTGCCCTGCCATCATTCCTTCCTCGGGCAAAATCTCCTCTTGTTACCATGAACAGGTGTTTTGCTCAAGCAGATACTTTAAGCACTTACCCGTTTACCAGCAACAGCAGCTAGACAGCTCCCAGTAAATGGGTTTACACATGTTTATTGGGCTGATGGTCGCACTGCTGCCCCTTCCCGTGCAGTGACTCTGAGACATTCCTCTCGGTAAATGTATCTGTTGCTGTTTTGAAGTGTTTTGTAAGAACGTGTTTGGTCTCGCTCACGTGAACGTGGAGCAATAGGACAGCTCACTTAAACTCAACTTGATTATTGCAAACAAGTTCTGGAGCTACAGATTTCTCTGCCTCACCACTCATCAAGCCAGATAACAACTGAGGAGCAGACTCCTATCTTACCCTTGGCTACAAGGTTCCTGCTAAAACGTTAACTGTTTCCCCACCAAAGAGCATAATTTTGTATTACCCCCAGTGGCTGGACTATAAGCGGATGGTCTGTTGTTCTCCTTCTCGCCAGTGAGTGTTGCTGTTTACCACTGGAATAGCTAAAAATGAAGAAGCACAAATAAAGAGAGATTCCTGTTAAGTTGCATTATTCTGATGCACATCAGGAGTTCTCTCTATCGCAGAAAAACCATTGGGCTTAGATTCACAGTTCTTCAAAATTAAAAAAAAAAAAAAAAAGGATGTCTTCTGATAAATGTCTTGAAACAGAAGAGCTGGAGATTATTTTCTGTAAAGACAAAATGAAGATACGCATGATCTTTTGCAGTGCAGATAAGCAGATGGCAAAAGCTTGGCAAGAAAGTTTGCGGGGGGGCAGGGGGGAGATAACTGCACTCACTATTCTTAGCAACAGAGCATAGTATTTGCTATGTTAAGTCCCTTGGCACTACAGAGAAAATGTGCCTAGTCAATGTGTACTTCAATATTGTGAAAAATGATATTATTAGGACTGATGAAGTTTTGCATTAAAAAGCATTTCTTTCAAGACTTGGACTGATTTTTTTTTGGGGGGGGGCGGTATTGTTTTATACTATGACAACACAGTGAGAAAGACGACTACTAGACTAAGGGAAGAAAGAGTCTAAAATACAGAAGTGGGAGTTAGATTCAAAAGGCTCTTTTACTTTCTGAATCACTAAGTCACTGAGACCACAATTCATGCTTGCACTGCTGTTTATTGAAGCACTTAAGTTTATGCTTAACTTTAGGCATGAAATTAG
This sequence comes from Crocodylus porosus, assembly GCF_001723895.1. Lineage (NCBI taxonomy): Eukaryota > Metazoa > Chordata > Crocodylia > Crocodylidae > Crocodylus > Crocodylus porosus. Next base: position 9,626,160 of record NW_017728917.1, read on the forward strand.
GTCCCACTAGGCATGTCTACACATCGCTGTACAGCAATGTTGTTACTGCACTGTGTTTTAGTAACTTCGGGATGTACTAAAAACACCCATACTGCGCCACACACAAAAATGTCCCTGCTACATCGCCACAGCAGTATGCTATAAGCAGGGAGCACGCTGCTGCTACAGTGACATAGCTAGCAATCACGTGTAGACCCCCACGATCGCTACAGCGCCATAGCGTGCCATACAGTGACATGCAGATGCGCCCACTGGCATTTCAACCTGGGAATACAATTAAGTTTGTGCTCAAGCGATTTACAAAATTGGGACCAAAATTGCCTTGGACAAGATGCAGGGCCTCTTAATGGCTCCACTCCCCTGTCTGTAAACAGACATGAGACTACGTTACACAGTTAACCTGAGACTAGCAAAAGCACTTGGCGATCTGCAGAAGAAAAAGTAGGGAGCAGGACCTGGTTGGATTCAAGGGTGTTGCGGTATATCAATCAGGAAGCTTTGTCATAAATTTTACAAGGTACAACTGGACAAAAGTGGCTGCCTCCACTCAGCTATTCAAGATGGAAAATTTTACATTTTTTTCCTCTGTTAAATATGATGTATTCTTTAATTCCCACACTTTCAGCTGTCAGAGCAAAAATTTAAGGCAGAAAGCAGTTTTTCCAAGGAAAGAAAAAGGGGAAAGCTCATTAAATACCTTTTCCTACAGTCAGCTATCTTTCCAAACACTGCATTTCTTTTTGCTCCATGACACCATCTGATCCAGGGGGCTGTGCAGACCCATGTCACATTGCCAGGGGCACATGGTATAGGCTGGATTAGACTGCTGCATCACACCACTCTTCCACCGGCAGAGGTCTGCCTGTCTGGGGACCCGTTGTGCTGGATACCAATCCCGACTGGGACCTTTGGGTGCTGCCATAATGCAAGTATTTACCGGTGCTATGTAATACCTTTCCACAGGCTGAGAATGCTGCCTGTAGTATGCACACAACTGTGGGCAAAATGCACTAAAATCCTACTGAACCTGATGGCAATGAAATATTTCACCACCTAATGACCATTACAAAATTAATTGGTCACAATCTAGGTCCTAGTGTTAAAGTCAGAAAGCCACCAGGGCACTCAACATTAATTGGGACATATAGTGACAGCCAAAGCAGCAGAGGGGTCAAGGACTGAACAGACACAAAGGATAATTTACTCTCTGGCCCCAGAAGGACACTGCTACTGCCCATTGCTCTCTGAATAAAGGGAGGGCTTTACTCTTTTAGGTCAGCCAACCCAGCACCTTTTGTACTCATTAATGATGGTTTTAAATACCATGCCACCATACTATCATTAAACAAAGCAAAGAGCAGCTTTGAAGGAAAGGCCGAGGGGCCGACTTTTTTGTTCTGGGCTTTTTGGCACATGTCACAGCATCTGTTTAGAAGTGTAATGCTCCCCATAATCAATACAGAGGTCTGTTTGCAAGCTGGTGGCACTGAGGTGGTCCTACGTTAGTCCATGCAAAGAGTATTTTCCCTACTAACCCATCTGCATGGCAACCATCAGAAATACCCTTCAGTAACCTGCATGTGTCAGCAAGCTTTGTTGCAGCCCCAAGTGTTTGGTACAACAGTTATTTCACAAGCCTCTGGTGGGACCGTAAATTCTGGCAACGTCAAATACATTTCCTTTCATTACAAAACCAGCTTGGGAGCCATCACAAATCTTTCCCATTTGAAACTTAACACTTCTAAATTTAGAGTATTACTTGGATTACAGATTTATTTTTTTTTCTTCCTGACACTGCAGAAATGAAGAAGAAAAAAAAAAGTGGGAACATTACTACAAGCTATTGGGCAGCTGCTCAAATGATGGAAAAGGTTATGTTCTTGGAGTATGCGAAGTTAGCACAGGACTGAGATTCCCAGAAAAACAGTGACAGAAGTAGTAAATACAAAGTAGGTCTGTACTTGGAAGAATACCGAAAGAACCAGAAGAGTATTTATGTACACATTCGACATGCATCTGGGCTCCGTTTCAAAGACGCGCAATATCATGGTGGCCGTGAAGCTGCAAAATGGGGTTTGCAAAGAAATGCTCCATTTATTTCTTAACTGTCCTCTCGTTTAACCCAGCCATAAAGTTCAATATAAGCATTAGCAAAAGCTAAAGAGAAGGGCACGTTCTAGCAGTCTGGGCCCAGAACCAGTGTTCAAACTGCAGAACTGACACTAATTCCCTCCGGTGGTATCAACCAAGTCACTTATATCCCTTGCCTTATCCCCACCCTCTGCAGAACAGGTACGATGCCACGTCCCAAACAGGCATGACGAGATAATCTGAGAAACGTTTCTTCCTGAAGACCAAAGGCATTTTGTAAATGCCATACATTAGTATATGGGTCAAAACCACGGTCTGCAAAAATATGGCTGGGTGAACCAAACAGATATATAAAATAGAGCCACACAGATCACTTAAAATGACCATCTTATGTATTTCCTAGTAACAAACATCCTAGTGCATGAAAAGTGAATGGCATTTCAATGAATGCCAAACCAAAGCAAATAGTCAAGACCGGGAAGGTAACAACTGATCTAAAAACTAAAGCAAGACTCCACGTAGTCTTTCCTAGGGTCTCAAAACACAGCTATACTTCTTTGAATGATTTCTACCTGCTCATGCCACTTTCTTCCCCATCTGCTCTGTTCTAGATAGCTCATCTATTCAATCAGAGGAATTTCACAGGGTTTTTGCTTTCCTAACTACAACCTGCTTTCCAGCTAGAACGAGTATCAAGGACCATGCAAACAACCCAATACAAATAAACAGGGGGGAGGGCGGCATATCAATTCCCAAATCCTCAGATAAACTTTTGCCGGCAGGCTTCCAACAGTTTCCTAAATTGATGGCAGGAGAACAGAATGTAAAGCAGGTTGGCATGCCGCTGCCAACACATGGCGCATTTGCTATGATTCATTAGCCCAGCCTCCAGGCGGTTTTCACAGCTTTGAAGGAAGCACAAAAAGAAAGGACTAGAAATGCCAAATCTGCTATGACTTACTTTTTATCAGGCATTATTGGCATTGTGCAACCGCCCAACCGCACCTTTTACTGAGGGGATCCTTCTTCCAAGACTCTGTACAACCACAAAAGTAAGTCTTCACCCCAAGGAGCTTTGTGTGTGTACACACATGTGGATGTGCAGAAGCGCAATGCTCGGGGAAACAGCCACCCTTCCAGAGAGATCGGCAACCAAGTGGTCACCAGCTAATTGCTGCTTTTGTTACGTTTCATCATTTCTGTCCAATCCCATCCTAATCCTCTTTTTAAATTTGATACAGCCTTTATCCTCTCCATAATTTTGTTGGATAACAAATCCACTTCTCTAATTTTGCTTCCGATCAGTGTTGTCCCTTTCTGTTAGCTCCCCTCACCCTCCCTCCAAAGAGTGGGGTTTCTCTCTTTGAAAATCCAATGCAACAGATATGGGAAGTCATGTAGCGCAACACAGGTATTTCCTGTACTGGAGAGTCCCTGATGAGATATGTAACCCCTGCTTGCCATGTATTTTCCCATTAGGTAAGAAGAAATGGAGGAGAGTTCATAAAACTATGTCTTAGTGATCCATGGGTGTGAGCACTGAGATATTTTGTTATGCTGTACACATCTTCTATTCTAGGCACGCTTCCTGGACCTAATCCTGAGAGCTGCTGAACACTGTATATTTCAACCCTCAGCGACTTCATCCAAAATCATGTCCCCTAAAAATTGGTACTATATGAAAAATGGGACTATGTTGTAGGCAGGTATTTGGAGAGGAGAGGGCCAATATATAAAAACTGAGCCCTTCACATACAGACTGCTTCTATCTTCACTACGTATCTACTTGCTCCACTTACTGCAAGAGGATGGACGGGGAAAAACCAAGCTAATATCTGGCACACAAACAAAACCAAACAAAAACGAAAGAAAGAGGAAGAGTATCAATGCACAGAGAATAAATCTTAATCTTCCCACCAAAGGAACAGTATCCTTCTTTCAACCGCAAAATCCTCAAGTCACGTGCACTGTTAACCCGTGCAAACAACTGGATTGTATTGATGCCCCCTTGTAGTCTCTGTGGACTCTGGAAGACGCAGTGTGGCAACACTAGGCAGTTGTGTTTAGACTTTGAGAGCTGGGGGGACAGAGATCTCCAGGGCACTGGCTATGGTCAGCAGCCTCCATAAAGATTTGTTTTTATTTCCATTACAAAGGAGGTTTGTCTCATCCCTACCAAGGAGGACACTACTCCCTTGTCATGCTGCATCTTAATTTAGGCCCTAGTCCTTACTAAGATCTGCTGGCCTGGATATCTGTGCTTCCATACAATGCTTGCCAGTGACACGGGATCAGGATCCAAAACTGCATGCTCCCGAGGCCGGTGATGAAATGCTGATCTTGTTCGAGTCAACAAGAGCTTTGCCATTGGCTTCAGAGCCAGAACTTCACCAATGGCTTTTGTGGTGGTCAGCAAAACACTGAGCGGCTCTCTGCGCATGGAATTACTGTTTCCAATACAAAACACAGGACTCTACACACAAGGCAGAAATGAAGAAAAGGTGCTGAAGCACTTGCCATTGGAAACCAGGCGATGCTGTGTGAATGTGCAAACACAAGAGGATGAGGCACAGTGTGGGGCTGCCTGCAGAGAGACCAATGCTGGAAGAGGTTAGGCAAGAAAAGGGGTGAAGGAATGGGGAAGTGCTCGACTTCAATGGACTATTAGATCCCTATTAGCTCCCTTTCTCTGGCCTGGCCAAGGGCTCTTTTGTCCTGCTTGTACCCTTCCAGGACTGCTCTCCAAGTGTTCACTTCAACCACCATCGCCCTCCTTCCTCAGCTCAAACACAGGATGCTTGTAGTCCACAGCCCTTCTCAGCCTCACCCCAACCACCAGTCCTCTCATTAGTACCAAGAAAAATCAGCTGACCCACCAGGATGCCAAGCTTCATCACTCACTTGTTTTGGGGCAGCTGCTTCCAAGTGTGGGAGAAAGCCCAGGCAGGCACATATGAAAATTTAACATCTCCAAAGCCATTGTATTGGCCTCCTTCAACTCCTTCCCCAAAACTCGCCCTTGCTGGGATTCCTCCAAAATGTTTGAGGGCAGCTGATAAGCCATGACTGCTGCCATCATGCTGACCAACATCATCTCATTTGTGTCCCCATGTGTTTCTCATGTCTTAGGTGCAGCAAGTAAACTCCCTCTGGGGAAGGGACTGCTGCTTTGTTCTGGGTCTGTGCAGCACCTGACACGATGGGGTTCAGCTCTGCCACCAGGGAACCTCCATGCTACGGTACCAAGACCAGGCAACAATCGTGTGCTGAACGAAAGCAGCACACGCTGGATTTTTATTGTTTGGCCCATGCAGACACATCGCTGGAAAACAATCTCCTGCTTCACAAGAATTTCCCTGCAGATGTGCCAAGCAGAAGGGAGGCTTCCTGAACCAGCTCAAGTCCAAATGACTTCATACTAAGCTCTCCGGCCCAAATGTAAAATGGCGGCAAATAAACAAGGTTTGGAATCAGATGAATTGTTCTATGAGACTATGGGTTGTGACATAATGCAATAGCTATTTTTGGCACGATTCTTGAAGAGCGTGAATAAGCAGCTTCTCCTAAATGATGTAGAGAACCTGCGAGTGGATAAGCGACTGCACAAGTGTTGCATGCCATCTTCTGAAAGCTGGGGACGCAGAAGCGAACTTTGTCAAAGTAGTTGAGAACGATGAGCAATGAGTACATGCACGTGGGATTTAACGCCGTTGACCTGTCGTCTACATTTTCAATCTGGTTTGGAAAATGGGAACGACAAATAAGAACATTTAGACGCTGCAGATGCTAGGGATCAACCAACAAACTGCAATCAGTATTTGCAACATAGGATGCTAGACTGCTAGATTGAAAAAAACAAACACAAAAAAACAACAAACTTGGAAAGCTATTGCTATGGAGCAAGCAGCTAGTTATAGACAACATCCCTAGCCTCGCTCTCTGACAGCCTATGTACTGCAGACTAATTAAATAAAGATGCCATAAATTAAAGTCATGGTGTTTGTCTATATCAGTGGTCCTCAACCTTTCCAGACCCAAAGCACCCCTTAGAAAATACCAGCTCTAAGCTTTCATTCATCTCTTGACTTGAGAAGAGTTGCTCTGTTATTTTTTCCACTGCAAAGACCATAACACCCTTGAAAGGATCTCATGGCACCCCGGGGTGGCTAGACTCAATTAAGCCATTAAATACAACTTCCTGGTGAAGGCATCTTCAAATGTAAACAGGACAGATGCAAGAGCTGTTAACTTTCCACCAGCCCGTTCTTTGTTTGTAAGGGACAAGTGAAATTCTCACCACCATACAGAGAATTAACATGAGATTCATACATAATTTAAATTCCACTTCAGCCTCATTTTAATGGAACAAGTACTGCATCAGCCTTGGGCTGTATAAAAGGTGAGCATCACCCTGTGTTACTACCCAGGACATAAAATATCTTTTCAGCTGCACAAAATACAGGCAACTTTTTCTAATACCAGTAAAATCAAATAGTCTGTCTCTGCACATGGATTGCTCTAGAGCTGGTGAGTGTGTCAGATCTGCAGTGAACTGACCTAACAGCCACTCCAACCCCTGTCCTCTGTAAAGTCTAGTGAAGCATACTCAACACCACCATAAGCAGGGCATTAGAATCAGAGGAGTTTGTGTCCCGTGCTGCAATGGGGTGGCCAATCTGCACCATGAGTGCCATTCTCAATGGGGCATGGAGCAGATCAGGGAGGAGACAGGAGGTACAGTAGTAGACAGGGCAGGGTAAAGCAAGATATCAGACAGGATGCACAGGGCAGAAAGCAGAGCAGCAGATCAGACAGAGAAGGGAGCAGAAAGGAAAACAGCAGATGGCACAGAGGAAGAGAACTGGAGTGGCACTCGGGGAGGGTGCGGGGCTAATACACAGCATGCCAGCCAAAAAGGTTGGGCCCCACTGAACTAGATCACGCTCATCTGAAAATGCCTTTGAGTCCCCGTTACCAGGCCTGTATTCTTTTGCGACTAGTCATTAGCACAGGAGTAAAGGACATCTGAACAATTCTGGAGTGACCTCCACAAGGTCAAAAGCCCCCTCCTATGCTCACAGTCACTTAAGGGCCCTTGGGCAGGGGACATGGCTGGGATCCTCTGTACAAAGGGGAAGCCCGGGTAAGAGGTAATCCACTCAAGAGGTCATCATCCCCCGCTGCAGCCTGGAGACAGGGCTCAGCCTACACAATACAGGCAGTGGAGAGGGCAATTTAAGGACAGAGCGAAATGAGGGAGCCAGAAGTGATCAGCACACGTTACGGAGCAGCTGTCACCTGCGAGGAGACTTCTTCTTCCTCCCCACACCCCCATACACACATCGTGAGGCTGACCTGAGCTGCAATATGGACGTGGCCCTAAATTAATAAACCCAGAGGCCTCAATGAAGGACGCGTGTCATGCCGACACAAAAATTGTGATTCCTTCGTCTCCAAGCCATCCTAAACCTTTTTCATCTGGTACGAATACCCCAGACCTTTCCAACACTCCGGGCCATCACCCCGATCCTCCACCCCATCCCAAGCTCTGTGATAACCATGCGTGTGCTATTGTGAGGGTACAGCCAGACAGAAATGATTATACTGGGAAGGTGGGAGGGGATGGGGAACTTACCGTGTTTCCAGCTGGTCTGCTGTCTCTGGTTTGTGCGTCTGTTCTGCGCCGCAGTAAGTGGAAGCTAAAGCGCAGTAACGTAATAGTCGTTTCATTCTGGTGTAAGCTGGCCCAATTTAGCTTCCCAAACTGCAGGACAGGAACAGCTACATGAAACAGTGACAATGGATCAGCTGACGTGGGCTCATGAGCATTAAAGCCCCTCCCGCCTTTTAAAGGGGTATAATTGTTTGGTGCCTGGGCAGCGGGTTACAATGAGAAGTCAGTTTGCTACAATGAAAATCTCGTCGGCATTACTAATTCCTATTCTAATTCAGAACATTCCTTCACCACGCAAAAGGAGAAATAAAACGATCCCTTTTCAAATGCTTTACATTCACTGCCGGGATCTAGCACAGTGCCCTGTTCATTGCTGTGCTGTCCTATTTCAATACCTTTCATTACTGAACATCTTGCACGTTTTAATTCTCATGACGTTAGTTCTGCTGCAATAAACTGGCACCTTATGAACTCTGGAAGAAAACAGAGGTTAATTACTACACCAGATTTCTCATGCAAGCAAAAAAAACTCTATCAAGAGCCTAAAGTAATGTTAAGGTGGGAATCTATAGGCTTGCAAGCTCAAGCCTCCCCCCGCCTTTCTTTGATTTTAAAAAAAACTGTCAATCAGCCACAAAAGGTGAGAGAAGATATCAGGGGCTTTGCAGCCCCTATCAGTCACCTGCACTTGGGGCTCAAGGAAATACCTTCTCTGGCCTGTCACAGCATTGATGACTGGAAAAGCACAATGGGAACATGCAGGGCATCTCCGAGGAACACAAGGCCCCAGAGATGCAATGCAGGCAGTCGGCAGGGGGGTGGGGATGTAGAGGCATTGCATGGTACCAATCATCCTCATTCCCAGAGATTCATGACTTCTTTTATTAATCTAATTGTATACAGATAGCAGCAGCAACTAACTTCAAAACTTGTGGCCACCCACCAATGCATAATATTACTAATAATTAGCACTTACATAGGTGTTGTTTGCAACTCCACAGTGCCTTACAACAAAGCCTCACAACACCCTGCAAATGGGTAGCCAACCCCCAGTTTCTGTGGTATCCAGTCATAGTTATCCTCCTGTTTAAAGGCAATATATGAAGACAGCGTCGCCCAATAGGACTTTCCCAGTGAAGCCACCACTACCCTCTATAAATACAAAGTGGAATGATCTTTTCCACGTTGCTTCCTAGGAGACTCCCAATAACAGCATTGCTGGCAGGCAAGTCCTCTGCAGAAGAGTACCATTTCAGAAAAGAAAAAGAAACAACATTAGCTTCCTGTTTGTTTCTCAGCAGCTGCTAGAAAATTGTCGGGAACACAATCTGTACCTGCGTGCAATGCTGACTTTCCATACCAGACATTTTGACAACACCGACAGACTAAGACCACCAAAATACATCTGAATTTGGCAGTAAAGAGAAATGCAAGCTGCACTACAGAATAGTAGGTGCAACCAGTTCTTCTGAAGTACACAGACTCAGGACTAAAAAAAATAAATGAAATAAAAAAGGTGGAGGTATGTACCTTCCAGGAGCATTTACTCAGAACTCAGTGTAAGCAACAATCATCAACTCCGGGACAGCCTGTGCTGAGCTTCTGGCACCTAGTTAGAGCTGGTTACTTTACTTCCAAGAGGTCCTGATGCCTCTAATAGCAGCTTAGAGAAGGAAAGGACCTTATCTGTTCAGGGCTGCTCTAGGAGCCCTGGAGTAAAAAAAGACAGCTCCTAGTCAGTCTCACCCATTTTACACTTAAGCAGTTGATGCAGTTAAAGGATAAGCCCATAGCCAATATTATAATATAAGCAGCAGCAACAAATTTGGGACTGCATAGCGTTAGGCAAATTACATACTTATCCAGCACGGACGTCTGCAGAGTGCACCAAAACACTTTCATATGAATCAGGCAAGACAGCACTTTGGCCTGCTGTCTCCCTGAAGTCTGCTTGGCAGTGATAAATGAGGAAGATCCCAGACATGTTTCCAGAAGTCCTCAACTCTGGCATCTTATTTCACCTAGGAAAATTGAAAGCCACCCCAGACATACCAAAGGAAGCTTCTTCATGCTGAACACTGTTCTCCTTTTGAACATATTTAATTCACTAGCCTTTTACGCACCTGAAAACTATGGCTTTGCTCTCAGCTGGAAGGAAACCACAATTAAGTACTTGTTTCAAGAAAGCACAGAGAAAAGCAGCTGCGCTGTAGCATGAAAACCTACATTCAGGTCACTAGGGTAATGGACTTTGCTTAACTCAGGGCAGCTGGCAAATATGCTCCTCATCCCCAAAGAAACTGTTGCCCATTTTACAAAAAGACAC
>NW_017728917.1:9636350-9652007 GCF_001723895.1 Crocodylus porosus
GCTGTCCTATTTCAATACCTTTCATTACTGAACATCTTGCACGTTTTAATTCTCATGACGTTAGTTCTGCTGCAATAAACTGGCACCTTATGAACTCTGGAAGAAAACAGAGGTTAATTACTACACCAGATTTCTCATGCAAGCAAAAAAAACTCTATCAAGAGCCTAAAGTAATGTTAAGGTGGGAATCTATAGGCTTGCAAGCTCAAGCCTCCCCCCGCCTTTCTTTGATTTTAAAAAAAACTGTCAATCAGCCACAAAAGGTGAGAGAAGATATCAGGGGCTTTGCAGCCCCTATCAGTCACCTGCACTTGGGGCTCAAGGAAATACCTTCTCTGGCCTGTCACAGCATTGATGACTGGAAAAGCACAATGGGAACATGCAGGGCATCTCCGAGGAACACAAGGCCCCAGAGATGCAATGCAGGCAGTCGGCAGGGGGGTGGGGATGTAGAGGCATTGCATGGTACCAATCATCCTCATTCCCAGAGATTCATGACTTCTTTTATTAATCTAATTGTATACAGATAGCAGCAGCAACTAACTTCAAAACTTGTGGCCACCCACCAATGCATAATATTACTAATAATTAGCACTTACATAGGTGTTGTTTGCAACTCCACAGTGCCTTACAACAAAGCCTCACAACACCCTGCAAATGGGTAGCCAACCCCCAGTTTCTGTGGTATCCAGTCATAGTTATCCTCCTGTTTAAAGGCAATATATGAAGACAGCGTCGCCCAATAGGACTTTCCCAGTGAAGCCACCACTACCCTCTATAAATACAAAGTGGAATGATCTTTTCCACGTTGCTTCCTAGGAGACTCCCAATAACAGCATTGCTGGCAGGCAAGTCCTCTGCAGAAGAGTACCATTTCAGAAAAGAAAAAGAAACAACATTAGCTTCCTGTTTGTTTCTCAGCAGCTGCTAGAAAATTGTCGGGAACACAATCTGTACCTGCGTGCAATGCTGACTTTCCATACCAGACATTTTGACAACACCGACAGACTAAGACCACCAAAATACATCTGAATTTGGCAGTAAAGAGAAATGCAAGCTGCACTACAGAATAGTAGGTGCAACCAGTTCTTCTGAAGTACACAGACTCAGGACTAAAAAAAATAAATGAAATAAAAAAGGTGGAGGTATGTACCTTCCAGGAGCATTTACTCAGAACTCAGTGTAAGCAACAATCATCAACTCCGGGACAGCCTGTGCTGAGCTTCTGGCACCTAGTTAGAGCTGGTTACTTTACTTCCAAGAGGTCCTGATGCCTCTAATAGCAGCTTAGAGAAGGAAAGGACCTTATCTGTTCAGGGCTGCTCTAGGAGCCCTGGAGTAAAAAAAGACAGCTCCTAGTCAGTCTCACCCATTTTACACTTAAGCAGTTGATGCAGTTAAAGGATAAGCCCATAGCCAATATTATAATATAAGCAGCAGCAACAAATTTGGGACTGCATAGCGTTAGGCAAATTACATACTTATCCAGCACGGACGTCTGCAGAGTGCACCAAAACACTTTCATATGAATCAGGCAAGACAGCACTTTGGCCTGCTGTCTCCCTGAAGTCTGCTTGGCAGTGATAAATGAGGAAGATCCCAGACATGTTTCCAGAAGTCCTCAACTCTGGCATCTTATTTCACCTAGGAAAATTGAAAGCCACCCCAGACATACCAAAGGAAGCTTCTTCATGCTGAACACTGTTCTCCTTTTGAACATATTTAATTCACTAGCCTTTTACGCACCTGAAAACTATGGCTTTGCTCTCAGCTGGAAGGAAACCACAATTAAGTACTTGTTTCAAGAAAGCACAGAGAAAAGCAGCTGCGCTGTAGCATGAAAACCTACATTCAGGTCACTAGGGTAATGGACTTTGCTTAACTCAGGGCAGCTGGCAAATATGCTCCTCATCCCCAAAGAAACTGTTGCCCATTTTACAAAAAGACACATTTCTGCATCCAGGATACCTCATGCAGAGCTAAGAATGAGCACTGTAATGCAGGAAGGGCCAAAGTCCATGTTTGCCACTCAGAGTAATTCCTGCCTTACTGTACGCACCTCTAACAGACAAGTCAGCACTGGTGCATCAAAGCACTGGAATATTTTAACCAACACTTTCACATTAAAGAACAAGATAGCATCAAAAATATTGCACAGAAGTTGCACAACGCCACCAAAGCCCAATTTGGCTGCAGCAGGCATGTCCTCCAGAGGTGAACTACTTATACAGCAGAGTGATACAAAATGTAACACTATATATCTCTATCACAACATGGGAAGCTATAGCAACAAGCTAATCAATTTGTCAAGCCCTCACATACCATCTGGAGCAGAAAGGTTTGAAACAAGATGCAAATCAGCAATAACAAGAAAAGGGGGCAGTTTGTGAGAAGGCACAGTCATTCGGCAAATGCTCCTGCCCAACCTGCAGCTGGGCCTGTGAACCAAGAGCTGCTATCTAATAGACTGTGTAATCTCTGGCAAACACCAATAGTCTCTCTGATAGATGAGAGTAGTGGAGATAAAAGATACTACTAGATTCAACTTTTGGAAAGATCAATACTGAAAACTATGCAACTCCTGTTATATTGTATTCCCCACAGACAAATATGTTGTCTTACCTCATTCTTAACTCTTCTATAATGGAAGACTTTTACCATTTAAAAAAAAAAAAGAGAGGAGGAAAAAGTGTGGGATGGAGTTCGGGCTGCTTTACTTCTGAATTTTCCTGACCTTTCTGCCATTACAACATCAAGCCCAGTGTTGTATTAATAATGTAGCTTTTGTCTCTGAAAATGAATTGTTTTCATCTAGAAGCCTGAACATCTAAAACTCCAGAACATATCAAACTTCCCCGTGTTGAGAACTTTCTCTCTTAACCCACTTTCCCGCCTGCCCCTCAAACTTCCCCCACCCAAAGGCAGGCAAAGAAAATTTCTCCCACTCAGAAAGACAGAAGCTTTTGAAAAAAAACTGACCAACTGTGAAAATACATCTTTAAATGGAGTTGCTGCCTTAAAATACACTAAACTGAAGGTCTCTCCCTTTTGTACTTTATATTAAAACACATTACATGTCACCCTTCTGGAAAGGACTGTTTACTTGATTTCACAATCTTTTAAAACAAAGATGTTATTTCTAATCAGAAACTACCAGTGAAAATGGAACATTCCGAAGTCAAAAATGTCAAATGTAAATGCATTAAGTCATTTTCCTGCCAAGTGCTGAACACTCTTATACCAGTCCAATGAGGAATTTAAGTATAAAACTTAAAATTTAAGCTAGAATGGTCTTCAATAGTGCAATTCACGTCCTTAACATTAAGCTTGCATTTGAATTTTTTGCTGGGTTCAGGGCAGGGCTCAGCGCACTGCAGAATCAAGCCCTACTTCTACAATCCAAGAAGGTACCTAGGATCCAACACCTCTTTAAACCTGTGACTCTAAAGCTAATGGGATTGCTGCTCAGAGATCAAAGTTAAGCACCTACATATGTGCTTTGTTGAGTGGACCCAGCAAAGCCTTTCAACACATGCTGACTTTTACCTTAAATGGGGTCTTAATTAAAGGGGCAACCTAGAATAAAATGCATAAGAAAAGCAAACTGTAGCAAGTGCTATCCAAAATGGAAATGCCTTTTGGAGAAATCACACATTCATTTTCCATACTCGTATTTACATTCAAAGAGAAAACAAAGTTCTGAAAAGTCTGATGTGCTTTTAACCTCTGAGAGAACAGACTAGCATTTGACTTGTATTGACCTCTATAGATTTAAGTTGAAGTTCTAGTCTTAGTCAAACAGGGTACTAGAAAACACACATAGAGCCTGTTACCAAAAACCCAGATAAAATTCAGTTAAATTGTCCAGATGGTTTTCATTCCACAGAAAATACCAAATCAGCAGTTTGCAGAGCATGGCATTTTCTAAATACACAAAATAAAAGAGAAAACAATACACAAGTGGAAAGTGCAAATGCTGAGCCCATTATATTTTTGTTCCAACAGAACTGCAATACAATCAATACAGTCTTGCAGTTCTATAGCACCCTTCGTTCTGCCATCCAGGATGCTTCCCAACTGTAAGTTCAACAAAATCCTGAAGTACACACAATTTCCAAAAGCAATGTTTGTAAGTTCAACAAAATCCTGAAGTACACACAATTTCCAAAAGCAATGTTTGAAAATCTTACACATATAAAATATCAATTACATCTCCGTTTCAATGTCTTGCCAGGCCACACACATCTTATTTGCTACCTGAAGCCAGACACCAGAAGGGCCAAACGGTTCCACGGGCTTTAGCTGTGTTGGTAAGTGGTCATAAATCCAGTGCTTCCCAAACCCATAATCCCAATGCTTCCAAGTAAAGAAAAAAAAAAAAAACAACAAAAAAACAAAACAAAACACTTTTCCTGACTACCAAAAGAGGCTTTCAAAGAGCTAGGAAGGAGCACTCAGAAAATGCATCTGTTGGAAACAGAGGATCACGGGTAGGGGTGCAATCCTGTAGCCTGAGCTACTGTATGGACAATGTCCCTCAAAAGCAAGCACAAGTGATTCTAGAAGGGGAAGTAAACAGCCAGATACAATATACAGAGCATACCATGCAAATCCATGCATGGCGACTCAAAAACCTGATTGGAAAGATCAGCAAGCAGAGAGCTATGCTAAACACCCACAAAGGTATAAATGCAAAATGTCATCATTTTGCATAATGCAGTTTCACAGCTAGCAAGCAAGCAAGCAAGCGAGCGAGGCAAAACAGGAAAAAAATGGGGAAGAACCCTGCAAACAATTCTGGTGGTCACAGACATATCAGCAGTCTGATCACTCAATACAATATTTAAATAACAAGGTAACTCTAGGAAATCATGAAGCCAATTTTTTACAGCACATCATCAAGGTTTAAACTTTAAGGAAAAAAAACAAAAAAACTCAGCACTCTTGGCCTTTGCACATCAGGCACCTGGGAAGACTGGGCCAGGGCTGTGTCACCCAGATCATCTTGCAGAGGAACATACATTTGTCCTACTTGTAGCATGCTGAGCCTCTTGTAATCCCTTAATGAACCAGGACCAAGGATCTCAGGAATGCCTTCCTCCACACCTCATCAGGACAGCAGCAAAATCAGCAGGGAGGGGGGACATTTCTAGTTGAAGCCTGTACCACCACAGCCGTGCTCAGTCACGGAGCAGGTGGAGATGGGCCCACCAGGCCGTGCTTGGGAATGCTATAAAGCATTGTGTTTTGTAAACAGGCACAAAAGGAAGAAGGGACAAATGCAGATCCAACTGGACCAAATAAATAAGTTGCTTTAAATAAAACCAACCAGGTTTGTTGTTGTTTTTTTTGGTTTGGGCCCATATAAACCAAAGCCACAACAAAACAAGCCTTGCCAACTCTCAAATGAACTGGGCACAAAAACCAGTCTGAGGACTGCCATAATTAACGAAGGATGAATTCAAGCAAACACCTGGAAACAGCCATAGCACTTGGAGGCACAGAGCTGTTGGAGCTGCTCCTCCACTAGTCTATTTATAGGCTCAAGCAAAGCTGCACCTGGAAGGCAAAAGGCCAAAGGATAGATAGCATCACAAATCAAGGCACTGAAGATTATCTTAGATTAAGATTTAATTTAGATAGCTAAATTAAAAAAAAAAAAAAATTAAAAAAAATAATAATAAATCGACACCCAACCAGAGTCAGCATGAGGAAGACAATCGTCAACATGGTTGTGGCATGCTCTGCGGCCAGATCTCTCAAAGAGGGGAAGGTCACAGCTACCCCGACACAACTCAAATGAGCACCTTCCCTCAGCAGGTCCAATGATCAGGGCAATAATCAATAGGTCTTGCCTTTTTTTTAGTTCCAAATGCAGGCCTGTGGCCTACCAACATTGCTCCACCTCCAACGTCGGGCTCTGCTCTGGTGTTCTGGCCCCAGGGTGACCAGGACTAGTTATACCTATCAAGGAACACAATCCAAACATCAGATCATTATTTTCAGTAATAAATCCTAACTGCGGTAGCCTCATCAGGCAGCTTCCTGCAGCACACCAAGGTCCAGGCAAGAAGATATTTTCTTCATGCCCCTCCAAAACAACTGGATGTAGTAAAAAAATGGAAGGCTATTTTCTGTGCCAGGCATTTTTACAGCCCTGCATAACAAGCCAGCTTGACAATGAGGCTTTTGGTGCAAATACAAAATTCTCTCTCTTGGGCTACAATTTAAGGTCAAGCAGATCAAAGAGAGCCCCTTCCACCTACACGATCAGCACTGCTCATGAACACGAAGTAATGGCATACAGGTGCCACAATGGTACCAATACACCGGCTTACCACTGACAGAACAGAGCCCACGCAATGCCAAAGCTATTAGTGGTGCAACTAGCTAAAGCAAAAAAAGTCATTATACAATTTCAAAAGGACCTCATATAGTGACTACTGCTCATTGTACCCCCCCACCATTAGAAACAGCCTGGTGGGAATTATAGACCTCTTCCTGTTGCAAAAACCTCCCCTGCATGAACACCTTCCCCCTGGAATACAGCATTTGCAACCCAGCAGAGTCTGCCTGCATACAGGCCCCCTTCTCTTTTACTGAACCACAGATTACCTGGCATGCCATAAACCCTGTAGTACTATGAATCCACGGCTTTCACCAGTGCAGAAACCGTCCCTCCTTCCCTTACAGCCTCTAGAACCAATGCACACCCCAAGATGCAGGAGTTACAACAAGTAGCAAGGCTAAAATTGGGAGAGTTACAAGGGGAATTAGGCTTCCCATGTAGAAGCACCCTGGGCATCCAACAGCATCTGTGGACAACACAGCCAAGCAGGGTGGGAGGGGGAGGAGGAAACAAGATGGAAAGTTACACAATGTACTGGGACTTCCAAGCCACTCCGAACAAAGAGAAACAGCAGCCTAATTGGTTTATAACCTGCCTGTTTTCTAAGCTGCAATAAGCAGATAGCTGCCATCCCTTTTTCACTAGCAAGAGTTTTTAACCATGGAGCTTGCCCCGAGCCTGGCATAGGTTTGGGGAAAATGCAAAATGTCCCAGTCTGCACCAATGCCCTCCAAAACCCACTTGAAGGACTGTGCCATCTCAAGGGAAGTGCAAGCAGGGCTGCTGCATTCCCTCTGACCTCCTTTCAGTTGAAGGCTGCAAAATAGCAGCCTGTGAACAGCAGGGCTTTGCTTTTCTACACCATTCCCCTCCTCAGGAATCATTCAGTGCAGATTCCCATTTCACCTGCAGGCTCTCAAGGCTGATGTTTGTAAGCAGGAGAGGGAATTTTTCATTTTTTTTTCCCTCCTCTGTTCTAATCCTTTACTTTATCTCCATGTGTTGCAGTAAACTGAACTACCATTCAAGGTCATTTGCTTTGGAAATGTGCCCTAGGTTTATTCATCTGCATAAAATCCCAAAAGGAAAGTGCAGGCAATAAACACATAAGACACACATGGCAGGTTTGGCCTAGCTCTCCTGCTCCAAGCAATGCCTTGAAACTTCCCACAGGCTCCCACTCCCTTCTCCCTTCCTACCTGGAAATTTCACCAGCATCAACCCCATCATCCCAACTCCCTGCTCCTGTGAATATAAGTGGGCCCTGCTCCGACGGCTGCCTGCCATCCCTGTTGGCTTTGGCTCCATGCCCACTCTCCCTGCTAGTTTCTCCTTCCCTCCCTTCCCCCCAAAAAAGTCACAACGATTCCCATTTATACAGATGTTTGCAATACAAAGCACAAGAAGGCCCTGCAGTTGGTCAGGCCTCCAGATTTGACCACAATACAAACAGTAAATATTAGTAATAAATCCTTACCCACTCTGCTGCATCTTACTCAGATGGTTCCCACCCCTTTATTCCATTTCCCCTGCCACGGTGGCACATAACCTTCGCAGCTCCTAAGCTCCCCAATGTCCTTGCCAAAGCCTACTGCACTCTGCTAGATTTCAACTGCTTCTATTGCAGTTTGCATTGCTACTGGCTGCCAAGTAAGTCAAAGCTGTCTTAGTTTCCTGATTCTTGCACAGGGTTTTTATTTGCCTGATCCTCAGGGAAATGACTGATTCCTGGGGAACTATCAAAACCTAACACAGACCTACCCTTTAAAGATAAGGAAACCAAAGAGAAGCCTGGCAACATTCACTCGGGGTCTTCTTGCACACAAGGACTGCATTTTCTAAGTGAGAACCTATTCTTCACCCTATCCTCCTAACCTACATGTGTAAAATGTCCACTTTGAGTCCAAGTGACCGCAGGTAAAAACTGGGTGTGCAGAGTGGGAAAACTGGGAGTGCAGGTGAAAACTGGAAGCGCAGACTTTGCATGGAGATGAAGGAAAGACAGGTGTGGCCGCTTTGTGACCCTTCTCCCTGGCCCATATGCCTTCAGTTCATCCTACAGAGAGAGCAATTTGGGGGAAAGAGAGAGAGATTTCTTAGTGTATGGTTTTGCACAGAAGCCATCAACACAACCTAAATAACTGGTTATGCCAGGCCAGGGCCTTCTTTGCACCAGAAGAGTAAGAAAGTCCACCCAAATGTACCCAGAAATCTGGAATACATGTTTTAGGAAAGGATTTACAAAACCCAATTCCATAGGCCCTGCTTACTGACTTTTGTGGGGTTCTTTAAATGAGTAAGGACCATTCATGCAGAATACCAGTTGCAGGATCAACCCCTTCAGTTGTATCCTATAGTACCAATGTATGCAGCCCACCTGTAATCCTGAATGAGATGTTTGTTGGTTCTCAGCATTCCCTACCTTTATGCATTACAGGATGTATCTAAAATGAACTCCTCTGTCTTGCACTGTGCGCTTTGTTATACTGTAAGTGAAGACTCCTCGTGGGAACCAAGCGAAAAAAAAAAAAAATCTTATTTACTGTTAGATGTTAATTACAATATTAAAATACTACCCCAAACCCCTGTATTAAAATTTTACCCTTTACACAGCATTAAATGTAACAATCATCATGGCATGCACTTCTGGTAGAAGTAGTTATTAGTATGTATGGCAGCAACATGTTTCTGTCTCTCAATCTGTCAGCCCCATCTACGAAGCAGCTATTAGCGATGCAGAAAGACCTCCCCTCCCCACACAGTGTTTCAGAGTAATGAGTTACTACTGAGGAAAAAGGACAAATTCACTGGACTCTCACATGGATATTGTTCAAAAAGGTGCAAATGCAAATATGACAGAGGCAGTTACAGCAGAGATGCCAGGTGTTATAATAAAATACAAACCAGAGCCAACACTTAAGCTATTAAGCATGTTAACGATGATACTATGAAACAACAGCCTGGGGCATCTACTGATACAAATGGTAATGTTTCATTATTAATTCCTACATCTAGCTGCACTGTTGTAAGGAAAGGGGCAAAGGTCCTACCGGCACTACACTGATCTTCTCAGAGGGAGAGAATCTTTCATCCTGAAATTGTTCCCACAGACATCAGGAGACTGTGTCTGTAGATGTCTTTGATGGACTGGGGCCCAGGTGCATAAAAGGTTCACTTGATGCTGCAATGCAGCCAACTGCTCAGGGAAAAGCAGTTCACAGTAGTCAGAAGTATCAGGAGGCAAAATTCTGGCCAACACCCCCTGGACAAAGTCCTAGTCTTCCAAAAGGCAGAATAAACAGGCCCTTAAAATTTTTAAGGAGTTGTCTCAATGACTCTTAACACAACAAGCGTCATGGAAGACACTGTCAGGATACCAGGTTAGGGTTCACCAGAGACTAACAATATGCAAATTAAGCAATAGGTGCCAATAAGCTCAAATATCGCTACACAGAGCAACATTCCTTTCAGCTGATTTACAGCCGCTTGCTGTACATATAAATTAAAGGTTGCAACTGCACACAAACTATTCGTTATCTTTTTCTGTCATACTGTAAGGTCCAGGAAGCAGGTGAAAAAAAGTCACAGCACTAATGAAATAATATTTAAGATGATGCAATATGGCAGGTAGCAATATAAAATTAACCCTATTATACCACCTAATCAGGTAGTCCTCTTTTTGGCAAAATTTCTGCAACAGTCAACGTGAGCTCTAGATATTAGGTTCAGGACATCACTTTGCACTGTGAAAAGTTTTAGAATCTAAAAGTAACAAAGTTCAACAAAGACCACCAAGAAAACTGGATCAGAACTTCCTAATTTTACTTCTGACCTTAAAAGATTGCTAATTAAAGCCCGTCCAGCATCCACATGCAAAGTCAATTTTTAACATTAAGAAGAGGAACTGAAAACTACTGCTTTGGTTAGTTTTCAAAATGTTAAAGGTGGTTTTGCTTTGAAATGCAGGGGGAAATGTAAAAATATTTGAAGATGTTTCATATTCAAATTGCCCATTCACAACTTAAATGCATTTCCCTGTATGAAGTCACATCCAGAAAGTAACTGTCTATTTCACAAAACCATGCTCTACAAAACTCAAAATCTTGCCAGTAAAGTTTTGATTGTAGGGGTGCGCAGTGGGAAACAGCATTGTTACATTAGATGGTATACATGCAAGTCATTACCGCTCTGAATCTACCCACGACCACTCTGAATCTCCTGGTCAAACAACATGACAGTCAAGTTACTTAATATTCCAAAAAAATGTCACTTACATACTTCAGTGAAGAATGAAGTATACAGAATAGAAGGGAGTCTGCCAAGATAGGGAAAAGAGCAGTTTCTTGCCAGTTCCCAGGAGCCTACAGGTTTCGGTCCAGGACCTTGTGCCCATCTCCCTGCTATAACTGAGGAGTAGCAGAGGCACTGCAGCAGTATTGGCAGAAGACAACAGAACTACACTGCTTTTCAGTCCAAACGACCAGGACAGGGATGCTTTGCATTTGTCTGTTTTACACAAATACTTCCATCCTTTCAATGTTTATAGTACTTGACTAGGAAAGGATTTTGCGTAACACCATGCAGGTCCGTGCAAAGTTTGCATCATGATTAAGGTATGCTACTGAGCCAAGTCAAGTATGCTGCCAAATCAAGCACTCAAAAATTCAGGAATGCAACTTCCAGTTGTCTTGCCACCCCAGGCACTGAATGAGGATCATGGAAAACCAGTATGCGATCAGGTAATGAAAGACTGCATCATACTCATCCACCATCCCTGGTTCTCTTTCCTCACTGGCTGTCGCCAGGCAAGTACCTGCCGCGCTACTGGTGCTGTTTCGACAGCAGTATTAATCTGGCTGCAGAATATTTGGGATTTGTTATTAATTTAGCAGGCTGCCAACATTTTTCTGAGGCATGGAGAACAGAGAAATGGTGATGCTTAATGTTTCACAGCACTGGAAACACTGAAGAGCATTTGGTCGGACGTCTCTGTAGCCTCAAGGCAGTCCCTTTGCCAAATACCAAGGGCCTGCAAGCAACAACGGTCCCTGAAAGTTCTCAAACGAGGTGTCACAAGAACACCTGACAATTGGAAGTCAGAGGCTACTTGAAAGGAGGAGTCAGAACCAGCAGCCCGCAACAAAGGGAAAGGGAGAGAGAGAGATGGTTTCTTATCTTTCCCCTGCCTTCTATATACAGGCTACCCCTCCTTGTAATCACACATGCCAATACTGGCAGATTTATTTTGGCCGGCTGTCCAAAAAATAAAGTGCCTTAATTTGCTATCCCCTGTGGTTAGGATTCTCTTTGCAGCTATGTGAACTGGAGGTACAGATGATTTACCCACTGACAGAAAGGTTTTCAAAGAGACACAGCATCAGTCTAACACTGTTCCCACTGGCCTCAGAAGCAGGCTTCAGATTCATACCAATGCAGCCTGCATATTGTTCAGCTTGGGTACTATGCTTGCTTCTTCTTCAAGCAACATTACTGCTTGTGTGTTAGGGAAGGAGAACTCTTCCAGGAGTTTTTTAGTTTGTTCCTCTAAGATACATTTTTTACATTGAGACACTGTTCCTGGATGTAAGTGCATGTGACCTGTTCTAAATAAAGGATATTTTCCACTTCTTGCACAACTGGAACAGATATAAACAGTAGCCTGAACCAACTGCACTGCAGAACTCAACAAGAATACAAAGCACTTGAATAAGATCCAAAGAAAAAGACTACTTCTAATAAAGCACAAACTCAATCTGGAGTGTCCTAATGTAATCAAGTTTAAATCTAATCACATTGCAGAATTAATTTACAAAATTGAATTCGATCATATGCAGAGCAACGCTCTTTAAAACAGCCCACTTCCATTTTGGTTTTACAATTCTCTGCAAAAAAAAACCTCATGCCTCCGATTCATGTATTAGAAACCACCCTTTCAAACAGAGAGCATTTCACAAGAAAAAAAATATTAATTTGACTAGTCAATCTCCAACGTTGACAGCAGCCCAACTTGACATGCTTCAGACCTAGATGCATGACTGGCTAGAGAGGAAGTCCTGATTTTACATGAGGAAAATACATGGAGCTAATAAGAGCACTTGAAAACTAGAGTGATGATGAGTTTGTAAAAATATCATCACCGCATCAATATTACAAACTCTCTCTCAAAGTTATTGCCAATTTTTTTTAAAAGCTTCTTTAAAAGTGGCTATGCAAATAAAGTCTCTGTTAATTTTCCCCTAATTACAGTATGTTTTTCATAGCAGGATCATCTGTGGTTTTTTCTAGCCACTGGGTAACAAATTTAAGCTGGAAAAGGTCAGTAGCTGAATAGCACAAATTCTAGAAGTGTGCCTGAAGTTCTTAAGAAACACAGTGCTGGTGAGATCAAGACTGTCAGCTACAATAGCTGACAACAATTTGCAGGTTCTTGCTACACTGAGCACATCATGTAAATAGGTTTGTATTACTAGGAGGAAAAAAGAAAAGCAAATGGACCTAAACATTTTTTGCATTTTTCAGCACATTGGAATCAACAGTAAAACCTGGATTACCAAGCAACTTGATCTAATTTAAATGCAGAGCCTCTGACAGCAGCAGGTCAAATACTGCCTTTGGTGGCACATGTACAAGGCTCATTAAAAGGAGTGGAGCTAAACATGAGGGCAGGGTTTGAGCTCTCAAAATGCTAAATTGCACAGAACATGGAGGAAACAGAAAATAGGGCAAGCTGAAAGTTACGGCACGTAAAGTCTGGGCTATAAGGAAAAAGCCAACATGAAATTCAACTCCTTTTTCTTCTCAGACACCGAATAATCTATACAATAAAAATTTGTTAAAATAATTAAACAACCAACATTAGCCTTGTTGCATATATCATTTAAGCCAAATGTGATGATATCTGAGAAGGTGGGAAAGAATCTGCCCTTACTTTTGGAAATAATCATTCGACCAGTTATTCAAAAGTGTTCTACCCGTATCTCTGTGCATTATTTCTATTAGAGAAGAAACCCAATTTAGTCTTCATTGAACACTTGAGTCATCTGCTAAAGTATTCTCCAGTCGAGTTGATACTCCATACAAATCAGAAATTCAGAATCTTTTTCTCGTATTGTATAATCCAGTGTTCTCTCACACCACAAAGTAACTCTGGAAAAACAACTATGAATGCAAATGCTATGTAGTTTTCAAAGACTACAGCTTAACCACAGTGAATTCCAGAGAACCCTTAAACATGCCCCATACAGCTCAGCCTGACAGACTAAATTCCCGTGAGTTCCCCCAAGGACACTGGGAAGTTTGGGTGGAAAAAGTGTATTTTAGCCCTGCATAGTATTATCATTCCTTGTTGTTAGAACTTTTTTGCTAGACTCTCATTTTTCACTGGCCTCTACCCTTGCATTGTGGCTTGGCTTTTCTGAGTACAGTATTTACAGCAAAGAGCTATTATTTGTTGGGCCCCTTGCAGCTCAGGAAGAAAGACTGCGAATTATCAAACAGTGAGTGAGCAACAGTGAGTGGTCATTATAGGAAAGAGAAGAGAAATTTAAGTGCTGAGTTAAACTGTGCAACCAAGAGGAACCTTCTGAGTGGGGAGGACTGATTTGGTTTCATCTGGGGCTTGCTGTTTTTTCTGTGTACAGTAAGAGTAGGTCATGGGGGTTCCAGCTCATCATCCCTCTGATTTCCACTACCTGGGCCTCAGGACGACTCTGGAGGGAAAGAAACTCTCTTTATGCACAAAAGGAGGCCTGCTGGATTGGCTGTCTCAAGAGTTTGAATTGCAACCAGACAAGCAGTGGATGGAGACCCAGGAGTCTCGCATTCTGTTCCTAGCTTTGCTGGGGGTCTGTTAGTTCGTTTGAAGGGGAGCCAGATGGCTCAAGGAAGACACCGAACAGTAGGGTCATCCTCAGCACATGGCTTTGCCCATTTTCTCTTTAGGAAGTTTACAGCATAGGATACATTCAGATAACCTTGTCTCTGGCTATCACAGGGGAAAGCAGTTTGCTCACCTGCACCTCGGGAAGCTACAGGGGATGGGTAAAGACCACCTCAATCAGGACTTGAGAGGCATTCAAGCTGCAGCATGGGGACCTCAAGTTAACCCAGCTCCCACAGTGCAATTGTTGCATTATTAACTGAGGATGTTGGGCTAACTTACGCTGTAGCATGTTCCCCTGGTAGGCCAGCCAATTTGATTTAAAAATACCACCACACTCAAGGTGAAAGCTTGTGCGTGCAGAAGGGCCTCGAGTTAGGCCGACATTCATGATATCACTCAGTTTAACTCTGCAATAAAGACAATCCCTAAGCCCTTGATTTGAAAATGGAGTGATGACAGCAGCAAGGTTTTTCCAGGACTTTTACCAGGCCCAAAAGAACTTGATTTTTTTCCTTAAGCACAGCGCAAAGCCTACTGATATACTTGGGGCTCATAAGAGAGGCAGTATCTTTTATTAGACCAACGTGATTTTTGCAAAAATAAATAAATAAAAAATTATTATTTAATTGCAAGCTTTCAGGCACAGACACCCTCCATCAGGCATCAAAGAACAGATTGTAAAAGTCCTCCTGGGTAGAATGAAAGTTCATATTTCATAGGATGTCACAGAGGAGTCAAAAGACCTTGTTGATCTCATAAAAGACATCTCCTCTACTATGAGCCCCAACTGGTTTTTTCTCTAGACCAACCCGGACACTTGATTTACTTGGGCTTTTACTGGAGGGCCCAGGCGTACATTTACCTGCTTTGACCTTAATTACCTCCTTCATTTTTAACGCCACATTTCACAACACGTGCGCCTGCCAGCCACGGCGCAGACTTGTCTTTAACAACAACAAAAAAGGACGGACACCAGACACACTAACTGCAGCCAAGGTCAAAAACAAGGCAATGCCGTGGTACCGACCCGAGCGCGTGCCAGTCCACAAACGATGCAAGAGGCGAGGCTGTCTCAGGGCAATCTCTTTTTTAGGGGGGGGAGCCAATGTAAGGAGGGGTAAAGTTAGACAAGCTTTCAAATATAACAACCGAGGAGAAGAGGTGGGCTGCCCGTGGCCCATCCTCGCCCGGGACCGGAGCAGGGCACAGCGTCGGGCGCACGAGCCGGGTACCAGGAGGCGCGAACTGGACACGGCGGCCCAACAGGGCCACGGAAAGATGCAGGAGACAAGCCCAAGGGCGAGCAAGACATCGGGGAGGAGGATGAAATGACAAAAAAAGAGGGGAAGAAGCAAGCCGGCTCTTATGCAGCTGGGGGCACCCCGGGGTGCCCGGGGGGGCTCCGTGGGGGACCTCTGCGGCTCCT
>NW_017728917.1:9652107-9716539 GCF_001723895.1 Crocodylus porosus
CACACACACACACACATACACACCCCTGAGAGGCACGTCTCCCACTTTCTTCCCTCCCTTCCCACGCCATGGGTCCCCCCCGGCACACATTTTTGGAGGAAAGAGGCGCACTCTGCCTCACAGCTTCCTAGCCGCTGTCTGAAGTGCCATGGGGTGATGGGCTTTGGCCCATTGCGGGGACATGTCAGCCGATTACTTTGGGACAATTAAGAAGGAAAAGGGGAATGGGAGTGAGAACATGGATTAATAACAAGGGGGACACACCGCAGAGCACACCAGGCTCCCTGAATGAGTCAAGCGAGCCAGTGGACGCTGCCCGGAGGTGTGAGTGGACCAGGGACAGGAAAACAGGGGTCTCCAGGGGCCCTCGTGGCCAGAGCCTCCTTCCAGGTCAGGGAGATCGCTAGCTCGGCCAGGGCCAGGAGGAGGTCCCAGGACTCGGAGGAGCCGTGGATGAGGAGCGCAAATACAAAAAGGTGGGGGGAGTCGTGAAGCCAGCACCTCAGTAGGAGGCTCTGGAGGAGGCGATGAAGGAGCTGCAGCCTGGCACGCTCCAGGCTGCCGTGCACTAGGGTCTCTCTTTGCTCACAAAAGGGTCAGGAGAGTCCATGACTGGGCAAGATAAGGACCTGCGGTCTGACCCACTCCGTGGCACTTCTCATGTTAAAGGTGACCAGCCCCTGTGGGGACCACACCTTGCACAGCGGGACCGGGCAGGGCAGATGCGCACCTTTATAGACTAACTAATAAGATTTAGAGAGAACACAAGCTTTCCTGAAGCCAAGTTCACTTCATCAGGTGCTGGCTGTAGCGCATCTTTTTCAAGTCATGGTGGGGGCAGCGATTTTGAGCCTTGAGAGCCTTTTAAGGCACCAAGGGATGCCAAAAAATAGTAAGAATGTAAGAACTGCCATCCACTGTGTCAGACCACAGGTCCATCCAGGTGGGGTGCACTTGATTCCTGCCCCACCAAAAGTTTAAAGCCAGCAGCCTGGCAATGGCAGCAGTTTCTACTCGTGCAGTGCTGAGGCAGTCACTTAAATTCATGGCTTGTTATAATCAACCAATCCCTTCAAAACTTTTCATTCCACAAGTGTTAAGACCCTCTCTCATTTTTAATAGCCCCTGATGTTGCACCAATCAAGTTATCTTTTGTTCTGCATTTCCACTGTCTGTTCGCTGCCCCTGGTAATGCATCTCCTATTTTAGAGCCGTGCAGATTGTTTTTAACTCATTCCAATTACGTTATGTTTGTTTCTGTTTCAATCCTAAATACAGCCCTAGGCCCCTAGCAATTACTAAAGATTCTAGTTTATTCTTAATTGGAGAAAAATATATTTTACAAGTTGGTGGATAAGTAGGGGGGTGACGATGCACCTCACCATCTGCACCCTCCTTTTCAAAATTCTAGATCCACCCACGTGTCCATCTTGCAGACAGTGGATGCTGAAAGGGAGAGTGAACTGGAGCTGACCAGGGCTTTTCCACTGTTCCTCTCTCACTTGCAGCCTCCAGCATTTAAAGTCTAGGCAGTTCTAATTCAGAGGCTGTATCCTTAACTCTCATGCTCAATAGCTACTGATGGGCCTTTCCTCCAAGAATTTGTCCAATCCTTTTCTGAATCTGCCTAAACTGTCAGCCCCACAACATCTGGTGGCAAGGAGTTGGAAGCTGTCCTGTAACTTTGAGAAGGGCTCCGAGCAGCTCCCTTGCTATCATGAAATGCTATTTTATGTCCGAATGACATAAAAAGGCAGCAAAGGTGGTTTTAAGACACTCCTGTGCATTCTGGTATTCATAGCATTTACATTCAGGTTACCCCTAAAGCCAGTGTCCTCCCCACTTCGTGAGACTCCAGACTAGCTTCCTCCATAGGAAATTGGTGTTATCAGATAGTCAGGCTTGGTTAAGATTGTTGGTGGATAAATAGGGATTATAGTAGGCAAATTATACTATGTCAGAGTTCATATTAAATGCAGACACGTTAAACAATTAAAAAAACCTGGAAATGTTGAAAGTCAAATGTAATAATAGATTTTGCAGGTAGCATAGCTCACAGAGAATCTCAACAGTAGAATTTACAGTTAGGACATTCTGAGTTGAAATCAGTATGCTATACACCAAGGTAAACCGAAGATTGCAATTATCACAAAAGTAGTGCAATAAAAATACTTAAACAGTTAGGAGCCAGCTGGGTTTTAAGTATCTATAGTGGAATTTTTAATATGGCAGTATTGCAGGGAGACTATAGACACCTTAAAGTCTAACATACTGATTCACAACATCACTTCGGGCCACAGTGCTTGCAGGTATGAAGATAAGGTCCCTGCCTCAAAAAGCTTATAGCCAAGGTCACTGATTCTCAGCCCGGGTGCTGTGGCACAAGTCTCAAAATAAAACTAGAGATTTCACACAGGAATCCATAGCATTAAAAAAATGTTGATGTGTCATGGTCTTTCCAAGTTCCTTGCAACAGAAGATTGATCCCATTATTTTCCTGTAGTCTAGTCACAAAAAAAAAGAGTGAAAACTAAGAGCTGACATTTGCTGAGGAGTGCCTCAAGTCTATCAAGGGATGCCTTGAGTATATCAAGGGGTGCCTCAGGTTGAGAATCGCTGGCCTAAGTTTGAGGCACAGTGTCTTTTACTGTGAGTAATTAATCACTGAGGGGGAGTTACATGAAGATACAATAGACTCACCCTTCCCTGAAATCTTTAAACTAAAATATTTCTCTCTGTGTGTGTCTAATATATATATATATATATGACACACACAATATATTTCTTTCTCAATTATATGCAGCAGCTGAAAAAGAAGTTACAGGCTTTTGGAGCCATGTGATGAAATTCTCTGGCCTTACGAATGGAAAACTGCACACATAACCTAAGCTTGAAGGAGACACTCTCATTTGAAACATCTTGTGATTGTTCAGATACTGTGGGAATTATTTTCCAGACTTCTCTTAATTTTGACTCACTTTTCAGCTAAAACCAAGTGCAGTTGAATGGTTTTTTAATGTTATTCGCAGCCCATGATAGCAAGAGAGCTTCCCAGAGCCATTCCTAGAGTTACAGGACAGCTTCCAGCTCAGGGGATGGGTAGTGGTGCACAAACAGATCATAGGGGAGAGCAGAGCAGCATGACTTCTGGGGGATTAGAAAGAACAGTGCATATCATTTTCCCAACCCATATCATGCAAAATTAGCAGGGGCAGGAAAACATTTACTGAGAACCAGTGATCACACACTCTCAGCTGAAACTGCTAGCTGGAATCCACGGCTAACAAGGTTCCAGCATGGCTTCCCTGAGCACTGTGCCATGAAACATTTTCTTTATAATCCTGCCGGCAGCACCTGGATTTTAGTACCTAGGATGGGGTACATAAGCCAAACATTGGCAGGAGGGGCTTAATGAGGGTCTGCAGATCCAACCCTGCTATACACTGCAGTAAGTGTCAAGTATAGCAGGGTAAGTAGGCTAAATCCGATGTTGTCTGACCAGACCACTCCATCTGTGAAAGTAGTCTGGTCCTGGCCAGGAATCAGAGGCATCCTGCTAGCTGCACAGCATCCTGGTAGATGGCACAGTTGGACATGGGGACACTGACCTGCAGAAAGGTGACATTCTGCTGAAGAGTTACAGTTATCCCTTTCTTGAGCACTTTGTTTGCTCATAGTTATGAGCTTCAATACCCTGGAGTGGGTAGAAATAGTGTCATAGCTAGAGCCTAATGCTCCATTGCTTTGGCTCTGAAGAAGCATTAGAGGCAGGCAGACAGGCTGTGTTAGGCCACGAAGGAGGCTGATGACGGGGTGCTGCAGAGATGAATCCAGCCCTAGTACCATACAGAACTATCTCCTCTGACTAAAATAGTACATGCTACCACAGCCTCTGTGCCTCCATTTTTCCATTGTGTCCTGATAGTGGCCTTTATAGCGACATACTTGCAATGAGATAGTTGCATTCATTCCCAGGAGCGGAGAGGAGGCAAAACCACAGGGCCCATGCTGAGGAGAGCCGGTCTTATTCCTAGCGGGCTCTGCTGCTGCAACTCTGTCATCATTCTCCAGAGCTAGTCTAGACCCCTGGGGATCAGCAGCCTTGTGTCTGCTACACCTGAACAAAGCAGAAGTAGAAAGACTGAATGGGAATAACTGACTATCCATCTTCCGCCACCAGAAGAGAGGCAGTAGGAAAGCTTCTGAAGAGGGAGGTGATGCACTCAAGGCATGAAGAGTGGAATGAGAGACTTGCCCACATGAGAACTTTAGGACTTGGTCCTTAATTATCATTAATATGCTTCTCCCTCAACAATGACTTCAACAGCAACAGGACTTAATGAATTAGATACTGTTAGTTGGGTAAGGCACTTTTGGATGGTGGGTGTACTTAGCAGAATGATGGAAGAAACTGATATAACACTGGGCTTGTTAATGCTTTTGGCAAAAAAAAAAAAAAATCTCCACTGAATAAAACCCAATGCATGTCAGGCCACGTGCAGTTTTAACAGCCCGAGCCACTCAGTCTTCTTGGCTTATCAGCTGTTCCTAATGAAGTGTGTCTCTCTGAAAGAAAAGGCTCCATATCATTTAACGTGATGGAGGAATAAAATCAGGACACTGCTTCTTTTTGTCCTGCAATAGGCAAGCTATTTTTGTATTTTCATGCACACAAAATAGATATCCTCATCTGACGTTTCAAATATGTGCCATGTATCTCCATCCCCAGGCTTTGCTTCAGTTGTAGCTATAGTTGTAAAGAGTTAAGTTCTGGCAGACTGATATAAGTTCTAGTTGCTGCTGCTTTCTTTGAGATACCACAGCTATATGAATGTGGCAGTGAACAGCTGGTAGAGAGATAAGAACCTGTTTTTCTCATTAGGCAGTCTGAATTTCTCAGTTCATTCCTTATTCACTTTTTCTTTCTTGCATCAGGACAAGGTTTCCATTCCACCTTCAAACTGGTGACAATTTTTCATTGCACCTGGATCATTGGGAATCTTTGTGGTGTTTGCTGAGTCATGCAAAACACATCCCTTATTTTAGCAGGTGTTATTTGTTTTTATAAATCCTTAGTAGTTAGCTCTTCAGGGTGAGGGAACAATGCTTCTCCTGTGCCTGAAACCAATATTTACATATAAGCACAGCACTGAACAAACATCACTCTCAGAACTGAATTATACCATGATAATTTTGTGATTAGATCACCATAAAGAGAATTATTTTTAAAACACACACAATGAGTAGGTGAAGATAAAATTGCATAGATTCATCAGTTTGTTTATTATTATTTGGATTTACTTTTAACAATCTAATGCATAGTATGTCTCAGCTATAAGTCTCAAAATGCT
Source organism: Crocodylus porosus (assembly GCF_001723895.1). Classification (NCBI taxonomy): domain Eukaryota; kingdom Metazoa; phylum Chordata; order Crocodylia; family Crocodylidae; genus Crocodylus; species Crocodylus porosus. The sequence goes on from NW_017728917.1 coordinate 9,657,459, forward strand.
TTACAAAAGTAGGTAAGGATTATTCTCCCCATCTAATAGAGAAACAGAAAGGTTATTTGGTCGACCAAAAATAGTGGCTGAGCTGGGAACAAAGCAGAGATTGCTTGAGTCAAAACCCAGGTTCTGAAATACATGCCCAATCCTGCAGACACTGAAGCACGTGTGTGATTTTATTCACACAACTCATCCCACCAGAGACAATACAATTACTCTCATAATTAAGATATAAGCATTCTTTGTGGTTCACATACGTGTGGAAGAGTATTTTTCAAAGTTCTTGAAACTACTATTCTCCTTCCTCATACAAAAGCAGAGATCAAGTAAATTGCTGAAAGTCACAAATGGACTGGGTGGCTAATTACAAATCTGGCATGCCTGGCTCCTAGTCCTTTCATCAAACCATTAGCCCTCATCACCTTCCATTCACCCAGCTGGGCACTGCTAAATGAATTAATACAAGCATTTTGAAGAATGCCACTACATTAGATTATGACTTGAAATGCAGTAATATCTATCTAGGAGCCCTGGTCTTGGCCCACCAGGAGTTTATAACCACAGGGAACCAGATAGACTCGGGAGTGCAAGCCAATGATGAAACCATATTTGTCAGCATGATTCAGAATGATCTCACCCCATCAGCTCCCTAACCACTGTCAAAGGTTTTTTGTGGGTGTCATATCAACCCTGCATTCTGTTACAGGGACTGTCCTGTGAAGAGAGAAATCTTTGCTGCAGATTCAGCAACTGCATTGCACTCAAACCTGCATGAGGCCAGGATTCATTCTTTTTCTTTATTTGTGCATTCATATAAGCAGGCTTAGGGATTGGAGTAAGCTAACAGTTTGCTTGTTCACTGGCTGACATCTTCCTCAAACTCAATATTGATTTAAAACAAATTATAAATCAGAAGACTATAAAAAGCTGTATCTACAACAAGGAAAAAAATGTGTCAGTTTGTTCCCATCTGGAGGATATTCCAACTGCCCAGATTTCTTTTTTTTTCTAAGAGAACTAAATATTCCTGCTGTATTCTTCTGTTAACTCTTCCTGAGATCACTGCTTTCCATGGTGTATAGCAACATAGCAAGATGTAATAGAGCATGTTACAGAGAAAAGACACTTTGTGCTTCTTCATGGTGACTTCACCCTGGTCCCTTCTTACAGAAAAATAATAATTCAGTAGATGTTGCCCTGTGTCCATTATTTCCCAGTATTCCCTCCCCCTGAAGGTACTTACCTAATCATGGTATCACTCTTGCTGATAACATAGACTGGGTTCTTTAAATCTACCCCAAGAAGGCACTGTTTCCAACCATCATATCTCTTTTGGTGGCTTTAATCTGCATCCTTCCCAATTATTCAACCTTTCTTTTAATATGTGGCTACCAGAACTGGTTGCAGTTTTCCAGTATCAATGCCATGATATATTATGCAGAAATAAAAGCCAACTCTCTACTCCTACTTTGATTTAAAAAGGGACAGAGATCGGGTCTAAGACACAGCCATAAATCCTTCTGGATCATGATCTATATGCAGGGGGTCACCAGGATCTTCAATGTGTATGCCTACGCAGAAGTGTGAAGGAGTGGAGGCTGCCCAAACCTTCCACCCCACTTTTAGACCACTGAGACAGCATCCAAAGGCAAGATGGATCCAGACATTTGGTGCCTAGATGGCTGTAGTTCTCCAGGAATTGCACCCAGGTCTCTATCACTGAATTCCAGTCCTCAAACACCCAGGGTAAAAAGAGACTTATTCGAATCTAATCCACCTGGGCTTTTACCTGCATCAAAACACAGCTTGAATGGCAATGAACTCCAGTTAGCCCTGATGGGAGAAAAGTGTTATCTCAGATACTTCACAGGTACTTAAGATGGCAATGGGCTTATACATCTGTGTAGCATCCCATGATGAAAGGCTTGTCTCAGGGAATATGAACTTTCATTTCTACCCTAGGAGAAGTTTTACAATCTTTTCTACTGGACCTGAAGAAGGATGCTTGTGCGTGAAAGCTTGTAAATACAGATTTTTTATTTTTTTTTGCAAAAATCTAGTTGGTCTAATAAAAGAGATCATCTCTACCATGAGTTCTGATTCCTTCTGTATTGGGGAGAAATCCAATCTCTGTTTTTAGTTTCAGTTTTTTGCCTTGTATAAAGACTCCTAAGGGTCAGGAAAGCTGTTACGGCATTAGGGTTTCAGACCTCTTTTCATTTCCTGAAAGTCCCCCTCTCTGGGGTCCTTACTCATCACTGCAAAACATCTGAGGTACTGAACAAAAGGAAGAGAATTGGGATTAGAGAGGAGAAACTTCAGGGCATGGCAGAATGAAGGTTTCTGCAGCACAACCGGAGCCAATACAACTCTCATCCTGACATAGATGAATTAATGGGCTCCAGTCCTTTTTGGCATTAGAGGAACCAGAAATAAGCTCTCTGATACTCTCTGGGGCTGAGATGAATGGAACAAGATGATAAATATTCACTGGCAACTTTTAAATTCATGCTTTGGATATTGCCATAAAGGCTACACTATGGGTACCAGTGGGAAATGGTTTGCTAAGCAGGGAGAAGATGAAAACACTTGGACTCAAAACACACTTTGAAAGGGGTGTGGTTGGTCCATAGAAAGGGCTGTTCTGCACTGAATCAACGCTTCCTATGGTTTTAACAAAAAAAAAATTGAAGATATTGGACACTGTAGAATGAAACCAGCAGCAGGAAACACAACAAAAAAGTCAGGATAGGCCATTGATTTATCCTTCCACAATCACTGTATATTTATCATCCTTGGTTGTGTGTTTTATACTTTCTATATTCTTTCTTACACTAGGGAAACAAGAACCAGGCAAAAAGATAGAGGGAAAAGTGTCCCCTTAGGACATGTAGTCTCAAACAATTGTATAGTTTAGGCCTCAGGGAGTGGCTGTCTCATTGTATGGGAGGCACACGCCCTCTTTGGAAATCAATACACTGATAAGGAGCTGTTCCCAATTGCTAATCTTTTGCTTCAGGGTTTTTTGATCAGCGTATGCACATCCCCTCCTAAACTCTACGGCATTAGCCATTGTACTTTGGAGCAGAGATGATGTTTACACAGCTCTAGAATCATGTATCTCAGGAACCAGCAGCATCATTTATTGTCCTGTTCAAATGGCCTAGGTCTGACCCCCAAACTGACAGTGAAAACTATACAACTAACTCCCCCCCTTCTCCACTGACCCATGTGTGTGTTGGGCTGAGAGAAGAAACAACAATCAATGCTGCTATTCAAAAGAATAAACAGACATGTGACTTGATGTTGGACAAAGTACCCCACTCCTTGCATGCATAATGGTGTTGTACACAGTGCAACCAGGGAAGTTAAAAGGACACAGCTGACCCCTCCAGGCTAAAAGCATAGCATGTAATTATTATTGTAAATTCTCTTATGAAGGAAGGGATTCATTCCAGTCCCAATGCTTTTCGTACTGAATAAAGGAAGCAATGCAGCTCTGAAGCAAACTCTTACACAGCATGTGTATAAATTACACAAACTACCTTAGAAGGTAACCCCTTGTCTTGCTTTGCCCAGCCAGCCCCAACCCCTTTCCTCCCACTACATCTGATCCATCGCCTTCCAGGTGGAGTCTTTGAGTGCAAGCAAAATGAGCTCACTTTTCTTAGGTCAGGTCTCCAGACCTGGATCTGAGCCTGGAGACCCCACCTACCTCAACCGAGTGCTATAATGGCAGGGAAAATCCTGTCCAGGGCTCAGTCTGGAGCACGCCTAGCTATGTACTCAAAAAAACCTAAGTGATTTTGCCTGACATGTTCAGAAAAAAAGACAACCAAACAAACATAAATTTGGCCTAAGAAACGCCTCATGTAAAACATTTCAGCTCAGTTACAATTTGGCAAACCCAAATCCAGCCCTGTTTATATATAAAAAAAAAGCAATGTCCATGCACTGAGACTGTGAGTACACTGTTTGCATTATTAATTCATGTGCACTCAGTCTGCTAGACAGTCAGAAGCAGCCAGATGTCTTGCAAAATGATCCCCGAATTATTTAACACACAGAAGAGCCTAGCTGTCTTGCTTGGTTTCAGTAGTATCACCATTGTTCTCCATAGCCTTCTATACATACACAGTTGCCAACTCTTATGCTTTTATTGCAAGTCATCCATTTGAAAGCCTCAGTTCCTGGACTCATGTTATTTTTTTTTTTTTTAATTTCAGCTTTTAATACGTTCGTATTTCTCCTAGAGGGCAAAGGATCATTTAAAAATGTGACCAAACTTACCTCAATACTTGAACACCTGAAGGCAAACGAACACTAACTAATTAAAACAAGCAAAACAAGACAAATCATAGTTTGGCCATCCTGCAGCATAGGCAGTTTCTGGAACACTATTAGCTTCTATAGCCTTTTCTACAGCTGAGTTAAAAATGACTTGGTTTGGATCTTGGCACTGCTACTTCAATGAATCATGCTGCTATCACTCTTCCTTTCCTCCTTTAATTCTCTACAACAGGTCATTTACACCAAGATATAAAAGTATTGGAGGCACAGGACAGAGAGGAGACTAGAAAATTTGCACTGTTTAATATCTTTTTTTCTTTTTCAGGTTCCTCTTTCTGGAGTGTAACCCAGGGTACTACACAGCAACAGTGGCAGCAGAGCAAGCAGAAGCTATAACAGCTATGTCATTCTGACTCTGCTTTGGCTGGTGGCTATAAAAACCTGAACTGGGGCTTGTGTCATGACCCTGGGATGCTTCATTAATGAAACTCTTCTTTGCAATTCTTTCCACAGTATCATGGCTTCACAGCCACCCCACAGTACTACATCCTAAATAATACTATTTGACCCATGAGAGTGATCATCCTCGACCATGAGCGATCGCTGCCAACAGGTACTAAATCAAAGAGCCAGGTAAGGATTTCAGGGAAGGGAAATCCCAGTATGGAAAAGTAGAACTTGGCATGGAAAGATCGAGAATTGCTGTTTTACATTGATGGCCTGAAAAGGAAAGCTATGTGACACAGGTAGCATAGACCACCAAGTTATAGGCCATAAAGAACAATAAAAGGGATATTTTGTAACGACGAGCTTGTGTCGTTATCACTTGATTTCAAGTCAAGTCATTCAGCTGGTAGAAATGCCTAAAAACAGACTTACTTAAATGACGTTCCCCAAGACCTATTCCCCAAGGTCTGGAATAGCCTGCCATCGGAGGTGGTTCAAGCACCTACTTTGAATGCCTTCAAGAGCAAATTGGATGCTTATCTTGCTGGGATCCCATGACCCCAGCTGACTTCCTGCCCCTGGGGCAGGGGGCTGGGCTCGATCTTCCAAGGTCCCTTCCAGCCCTAACATCTATGAAACTTATGAAATCTATGAGGTTAATCTCTATTGGTACTAGTTTAGCTGAATTCAGGATGTTATTAATTTAGCTGAATTTAGGATGTGATCAGTACCAGTTAAGGGTTAAATGGTTTTAAATGCATTTGTACTTTTTCCTGTTTAATAGATGTATCCAAAATCAGGTGATAACAGTCTTGCCAATTTCAAATTGCTTGTGTTCACCCAATACCACTAGTATAGACAAGGCCTTCATTAATCTCTGACAACTCTGGTGAACCAGCTCAAGATACAAAGCGCATGGAGGACGAAAGACTTGACCCAGTGCTCTCAGTGACACAGCTGATTGGTCCCCTCTCTTACAGCAAGGTGCCAACAGTAGCCAATTGCATCAGGTTCTTCCCAATTTCCCCAGGGAGTTCTATTCTAAAATGGATTATTCTTAGCTTTCATGATAAGCTGTGTCATTTTAACATCAACAACACTTTGGGCTAAATTCGTTCCTGAAAATTCTATTATAAAAGGTGAGACCAAAATCATAGCCCGTTTTTCAAAAGACACGCAAGCCGATCAAGTTGGGAAAAGGTGGGTTTTTTTCCACCTCCCCATTCTGTCCAACAACAGTGTTGGATGAAGCAAGATGGGTGTTTTCAGTGAAAACTTTCAAAAGATTCCTGTTCAGAAACAGTCCTGTGGGTGATTCTTGGGTTCATCCCCTGGGTTTTGTTACAGATGATATTTATTTACAAGTGACAGAAAAAAACAGGAATTATTTTTAAAGAGCTCAAAAATAATACACAATGACAATATTGGTGTTGACCCATAAAAGCCTCAGTCAGAGATCAGAATGTTATTGTCCCCTTACTGTACACACACAGGGCACATCTACATATGCATATTAAAGCCACGATAAACTCCAGTATACATTGCACTGGAGTTTATTGCTCCCAGGATCCCCATCTACATGTGCACCTGAGACTGCAGCATGTTGAGCTGGGTCAGAGCAACCCCAGCTGGCAGAGGGTCCAAGGGTCAGCCTGCCAGCCTGGGGCTGCTCCAGCCCAACTCAACATGCTGCAGAGGGGCTGGCTGGGGCACAAGGGTGCTTCAGTGCAGGGCACTTTCATGCCCCAGCTAGCCACATCACTGTCTACATGTGCATAGCTGCATGTGGGAAAAAAAAACTCTGCAGTGGACTAGTACTTGTATTTACAAGCAGTAACTTGCTGCAGAGTTTATTAGTTTCCTACAGCCTAAGTGGGCCACACATGGAGATGCCAAAACATTTACGGCACAACTAATTAGGCAACAAATGTCTCATGTAGATGCACCCACATGGTCGCTTCCCACCCAAAGTCGTCATCCTGTTTGTTGTTGCATCTTACCAATTTTGAAAGCAACTTATTGGGATGTCACGAACTAAGGAGTTCCTCCTTAGAAATAAGTAGCAAGGGAAGCACAAAGCTTGAGCAACAAGGATCCCTTTTTCAAGATCACCCTCCAAAAGGCCTTTTAAAGTAGCAGAAGAGAGTCAACAAAAGGGACTTGTTTCCCACGGCCTAGTTTGACTTTTCACCTGCAGAAGTACAAAATAGGTGCAAAAAACACTATCAAACCAGCCTGGCAGAATGGTACTATGTTGCATTAGGACAAATGAGACTATAAAAGGCAACACTGTAGAGAATCCAGCTCAGGGACTGATAAGTAGGCTTGCCTTTACAGGGAATGATTTTCAACTCTTTTGTGAGGGATCAGCAAGGGGTTTATTCACCATTTAAATCTAATTCAGGAAAAAATCCTGATTTAACTCTCTTCCTCTCTTCTCTCAGCAGGTTGCTTTTTGATATGACAAGAACCTGCACAAGCCTGTGTCACTACCTCCAGCTACCTGAAATGAATAATTTACAAGCATTTCATTTCTAAGGCAAGAGGATTTGATAGAAAGAGAGAAAAAAAGCCCGGCCCAAAGCCTTATATGTTACTTGAAATATAAAAAGGTGGATTTATGTCAAACCTAGAGCTAGTTTGTGAAGGACGGTGTAGATATATTGTAAAGACTCTATTTTGAGATACCAGCTAGGTGAGGGGGATGGGAAGAACTTGCACTGCCACGAAGAAAGAAGAGCCCTTCCTCCAGCTGAATTCACTGATGGATGAGGACGTTCTGCTCTGATACGTGCCTACAGAAAGCGCGACAAGAATGAAGCAGCTGGTGTGCTGAGCCCACTTGTGTGTCAAGCCAGCGCATCACATCTCTGTTTCCTTGGACTCCCATGTCTGTATCTACTTTCTGTCTCCTGTCTTTCGCTTCAACTATGAGCTCCTCTGGGCAGGGACTGGCTTTTGATTCTGTGCTGGTCTGGCACAGCGGGGTCTTGACCTGTTTTGAGGACACCTGGGTGCTATCATGACACAAATAATGGTCTTCACCTTCAGTTACAACACATGAGTTGGAGTGGAAAGTTTAGGGTAATAGGACTAAACACCCAAACCAAACGATATGCTAGTAGATATGCTGGAGGGGAGGGCTAGGATTCAGAGTGACTTAGACATATTGGAGGATTGGACCAAAAGAAATCTCATGAGGTTCAACAAGGACAAGTGCCAAGTCCTGCACTTAGGATGGGACAGTCCCATGCACCAGTACAATCTGGGGCTGACGGGCTGGGCAGCAGCTCTGCAGAAAAGGACCTGGTGAGCAATAAGATGGATATAAGCCAACAGTGTGCCCTTGTTATGAAGAAGGATAATGGCATACTGGGCTGAATTGGTAGGAGCGTTGCCAGTAGGTCAAGAGAAGTGATTCTTCCCTTCTGTTCAGCACTGGTGACACCACATCTGGAGTCCGGTGTCCGGTTTTGGACCACCCACTACAGAAAGAATGAGGACAAACTGGAGAGAGTCCAGTGGAGGGCAACAAAAATTTTTGGGGGGCTGGGGGTCAGGACTGGTGAGGAGAGGCTGAGGGAACTGGGCTTATTTAGTCTGGAGAAGAGACGACTGAGGGACATTGAATAGCAGCCTTCAGCTCCCCACAGGGGGGTTGCAAAGAGGATGGAGCTAGGCTGTTTTCAGTGGGGGCAGATGACAAGAGAAGGAGTAATGGGCTCCAGCTGCAGCAAGGGATGTTTAGGTAGTATTTTTCTCACTAGGAGGGTAGTAAAACACTGTCTCCATCCTTGGAGGTTTTTAGGACCCAGCTACACAAAACTTTGGCTGGGATGATCTAGTTAGGGCTGGTCCTGCTTTGAGCAGGAGGTTGGACTAGATGTAATCTCCTGAGGTCCCTTTCAACCCTCGTTTTCTATGATTCCATGAGTCTGTGATTCAAACTCCAAATGTTGGAAGTGGCCCTCAGAAGTAAACACAAACCCTGAGCTCCAGGATGTATTAAAGTCCAAATATTGTCATCTTAGCTATTGACCCTGAGTGAGAACGATGCCATTGCTTCTTATGTTGTCATCTACTATTACATAAATGTCTCTACAAACCTTTGGGGAATGTTAATGTAAACTGGAAGCATGACAGGTGGCCTGACCAGGTCAGTGACCCCTTATGGCTTTGCCTGAAACAAAAATTCACAGACTATCAGATTTCCATTGGCAGTAATGTAATGCTGATGCCAGGGCATTAGTAAACTGGTTAGAGAATAGCACATCCCTGACAAGATCTTAAACAAATGAATGAATAAAATAAATAAGCACACATATGGCTGAACTTCCCACTCCCTGCTCGGTGATGTAGCCTGCAAGAATGGGATAATTCAAATGTCTCGAATGGCTTGAGCTGTTTGACTCGGTCGCTTTTTGGGTTTGTTGGACAACACGAGTTCTCCGCCTCTCCAAGGAGCTGAGATGGTGAAGAAAGCAAGTTGTGGAGCTCATGCTGCCTGCTCTCCAAGAAGCAATTGCCAGTAATATGGCAAGACAGAATAAAAGAGAACACTCTGTACTCGTGTGGGAGAGCAGAGAAAATATGCACCAGGCATTTCCATAATAAGTCATTGCATAGCAGGCTTTAACCCAAATGCAGTATGTAATACCCAGAGGATCTGTTTCTCCAACGTGGTTAATCCACTTGGCACCTGGTTAGCAGACAGTGAACAGAGAGAGCTAGCAGGGAATAACCAACAAGCTCCTGCACCAGTTTCCCACCACTCCCAGCATAAGGGAGAGAGATGGCATATGGGAGGGGTGGAAGATGCTGAGCAAGGTTCCTCTGCATGTGAGCATCCACTTGCGTAAGGGTGCACCATGGTATGAGTCAGAACTGCTCCTTCACGGGACAGTTATATTTGACTCCTTATTGAAGAGCTGCTACTGGCTTCACGGTGCCTCTTATTCATGGCTGTCCCTGAACAATCCAGCCTGCAACCAGACTGAAGCCAACTGAGTAATACTTGCCTACCTTTCCCTATGTCCTTTTTCTAAATTTATTCTAGGAGCAAAAAATAAAACGAAAGCTTGAGGCCTACAGAGCACGGTCCTTTCAGAGACACCTGCTAGCTGACCATACCTTATCAGCTCTGCTGTTGTGTCTGGGGCTGATGCATCTCTTCATTCTGATTTCAATGTCCCCTAACAGTGTCTTTTCATTTACAAGATGGATATTTATTAGTAAAATATCAGGAATTCTTCCTAGTGGGGGGCTGGAAATACAATAGGAGCTGTGCTCAAATTGGAGGATCAGAAGGTGAGGAAGCAATTATATTCAGCCATGAAAATGAGCTTCCCTCCCATAAAAGCAAAGGACTTGAAGCCACCTGTTAACAAATAAAAACACAGGGTGCTGGACTAGTATCAGTGGATTGACACAACGCCTCATTCGAAAGGCATTATTGATTACAAGTATTCAAGGTTAAAGGAGCCCAAAGCAAAGCAAAGTCCAGCATTTAGCTTTAAGGTGATAATTTCTCACCAAACAGGCGACAAAAGACAGTCTGTTTCTCTTCAACTTCTCAAGATAGTTGGGCGCAGCAGTAGTTCGTGTCAGAGATTTCTCACACTTAAAGCATGTGCTGTTAGTTGTTCCACTTCTTTCTTATACCCTTTAGCATCAGCAATGTGTAGGGGGTGTACGCGGGTGCACATGCACCCCCTGAGATTGGCTGTCCACCCCCTGGAAATGCCAGCTGCGAAATCAGAAGTGCCGGCAGAAGTGCACTTCTGGTTTTGTTGCCAGAGATTTCAACCACTAGGGGATCTGCCCCCATTCAGTGATCAGCCACTGGGGGACCCCCTCCCAGTTGGTGATCTGGTGCCCCCCAAGATTTGGGAGGCACCAGTCGCCCATGCCCTTTAGTCCAGCACCTTCACAGCATTCTTGTAGTTGTATAAATCAAGAGAGGCCCGAGCAATAATTGTCAGGAAAATCCTGTTAATCAAACTCCTCGTTATTGGTTATCAGAAAGTTCCAATTTGAATAAATGACCTTCCTCAGTGACAAGAGGTTATCCATTTCTACTAAGTTTAGAATGCATTGAGAAAGTGATTAACAACCAGGAAAAACACAAGGTTTGGGGGAGTGTCTTTGGAAGATCAAGGGAACCACATGGCAAAACAAGGTAAATCAGGAGGAAACAGCAAAACAAAAGTAAATCAGAAGACACCTATTACATATGGAGAATGTCTCTTCCTGCATATAAGCATGAGTTAATTGCAAAAGAAATATTTGCCATACTAATTAATCAAGGATAGACATTTCACAGAGTTACATACTAGACAACTAAGAGCCTGCTTAAAATCATCATGACTATAGTGAGATAAGCTGGAAGTAATACCTCATTATTTCTTCTCTGATGGCCTAGCCATGAACTTGCATCCTCTTGCACTATGTAATTAGCATCAGTATTTTGTATTTTAACTTTTGTGAGTAGGCCCCAGCTGAGCATGAGTTTCAGAGTCGTCACCACCCTACTGATGTGAACTCTGCCACTGCCTTCCCTGGGATGAGATCAAACCCAAAGGGGCACCGCAGCTCCTTGGCAAGGGCATGGATGGGAGGGTAAGAAAGGCAGAGATGTAGCAAGCATGCTCTCCTGTCCTCCAACACCCTGTGTTTTCTGTTCCCCAGTGAGAAACAGATTGATAAAAACCTTCCTACCCTGACGTTCACCATGTGTATGGTGCTCACTCCTCTACGAGGCTATGGAAGAGACCATGACAAACTTGAAACTAAGGTAGAAAATAAAATACTTTGCACATATATTATAAGCATCCCCCAGAATAAGTAGTGTGGCAAAATTTGCTGTAATTGACACTTCTGTGGCTCATATCTGTGTTCTCAATGTTTCCATTGACTTTAGCAAAGATTATTAATTAGGCATGCTATAAGCAATCAGTGTCGCATTTCATTCCTCCCTGGGCCCAGGCTAATCAAATAAGATCAGTGCTAACACTTTTCTACCTGTAAGTTATGAACAACATAGGTGTTTTTTCCTTTAAAATATGGTGACAGAAAAATGGGATAAAGGCCTTTTCCTCCTCTCCGACAGACTACCATGTCTCACAATGTGTCCAGACCAACTCAGTTGGATAATAGCCGGTTGACCAGATTTTTCAGTACCTTTCTCAGCAGAAAAGAGGACACTAGTTATGCTATAATGATAATGTAGTGATGGAAAAATGGCACTTTTTTAGTGGCAGGGAAGCAATGGCAGAGAAGCAAACTCCTGGTGGCATGGCAGATCCTGTACAACTAGTGCTAAGTGAGTTGGATTATTATCTGGCTTCTGCAACATCAGCAATATTAAGCAATCCAGAATTCTTCATCAACGTGTTAACCATGCGAGTAAGTCTAAGCACGTGTTTAAGTCCCACTGGTTTCAGATTCACAGTGAATCCTGTATGTAAATGCTTTACTGTCTTGGGGCCATTGGAATCTACTCCCTTTGAAGTCAGCAAGGATTTTGCTATTGATTGCAACAGGAACAGGATTAGGCCCATAGATCTATCCTGGCCATACATGCATAGACACGAACGCTGCCACTCAAGTGCTCAGGGGAGATCCTGTCTGAGCTCATAGCAAAGAGCTAATACTGGAAAGATTTTGAAGCACTCATTTGGAAAGAGTTTTGTTCCTAAATCTTAGCATGTTTTTAAGGCACTCAGGAGGCAATGCAGCCACCGCGTTTCCTTTTTACACTGAAGTTCTGGTCAGGAGGATTGCAGTGTTCACTGCCAGATGTTGCCCTGTTTTTATCCAGTTCATGTGACACAGGCCAGCAGCAGTCAATGCCAGCAGCTTGTTCTGCAATGTCAGTGCATAGGGCGCAAAGTGCATATGACTCCACCTCTAGCTAACCAGGGCAATACATACAGGATCAAATAGATCAGAGGACTGGGTTATTTTTAAATATCTTACCACATGCAGCTTGCTTGAACTACACAATATAAAATTGCTTCTGCAGAAGAACTGTATTATACATCACTTCCTGCTTATTTATATAGGTACCTCGTTCTGACTGGGGACATTTTTTGGATCATTGGAAGTACTTTTACTAGGCCACAAATATTAAGGGGGAAAGCCGCTATTTATTTTATCTAAAGCCAAGGTGGATTTTTATAAGTTCCTCTATAATAAAGAAGCACGCATGTTAAATGTAGCTAGGCATGTGTTATTTATGATCTATCCTACACAGATCTATTAAGAAATATTATGCTCTTTCACAAATAACAATGTGTTATTCCCTTTTCTCTATACATTTCCTTCCTCAAATCCCCCACATAGCTGCTGTACATAAATGCACAAACAAGGGAATTCACAATCAAACTTCACTGTGGGGCTTGCAGGCCACATAGTGTGTATGATCATACACTGCTGAGACGCCCTTGGGTAAAGCAGCTTGAAGTGAGGGAAGCACGCTGCATGAACCTGAAAGGGCAGCATCTCTTGTCCATGTTTCATTTTACAATGCTGAACTCTGCTTTCCCTCTTTTCCTTTCCTTTATTATTTCAGTCAAACATCTATTTGAAGGCTAGGGAAGCAAGTGAGTCCCATTCAATCCAAGTGGCTTTGGAGAGGATCAGTCTACTGCTGCCAGGGGTGGCAGTTTCTGGAAAACAGTAGCCCTCCAGTAAAACACCAACACTGCCCAGCTGAAGAAATCTTATGCAACCTAGTTCCCCATTAGGGAAGCTACAGAGCAGTCTGAAGTGCTAAAAAGGCCAAGACTGCTTAACAAAAGTTGGTCACAGGGCCCTGTTAAAGATGTGAGTGCAATCTTGGGTCATGCAGGAAGCTGAGGGAAAGTTCCTTGGCTGGAAAAGAGAGCATAAAATTTGGAAGGAGCTGGGGGGGAATTCCAAGGATTGTAGCTAGGGAGGAAGACAGAAGTACATATGCAATAACTCTAGTATGAACCTGACTCATATTTTCTGCTAAAAGTGCTCAGAGGGCAGGGTAAGCACATAGACAGTAACATAATTAATATGATTTAAAAGCTAATGGACCTAAGAGATCATAAAATAGAACTATTAGGAGTGCACGGACTGCCAGGTCAGGAGGTGAGTGCTATCAAAATGTTATTTGTTGGAAAGGAAAACCCTAAGGATTCTTCAATGGAGCTGCAGCAAAATATGACTCCGCTCCCATACTGGCATTTCTGTCGTAGCTTCTCATACTTAAAAGAATTTATGAGGCTGTTTGGTGTTCCTGTGGGACTTACAGACCCATTTGTCCTTCATGACACAGTTGTTGTTGCTGTCTCAGGGATGGGGTCAAAGGGGCCTTCAAGAGCCTGGGGGTTCATTGAACATGCTTCCAGTCAGGGCTAGTTCATCCCAGGCTCTTAGACAATCAGGGAGCCTGGAAAAAATTTGCAAGTGGACCAGAAAGGACTGGGACATCCTTGGTTCAGAGCTGTGCTTCGTAAGCCAGGCAGAGAGAAGCAGAATACTACTCTTCTAAAAGTTATTTATCTACCAAACACTGATCATTCTGGGAAAAGAGATGTCCTTCCAGACTTAAACAGTGGAAAAACCACTCAGCATGAGTAATGTGCTATTGGCAACCTTCAAAAGCACCAAAATAACCCAACCTCACCACCCCCAGACTCTTCTGGGCAGTGGGCGGGTCAGCCAGTCAGTTTCCCTGTAATCACCGCCCTGGTAGTGTGCCATCATAAACAACTCACTGATGACCTCTCCCCATCACTGACATCCTTAGAATAGCCTTTTGATGGTCTTTCATATCATCCAATAATGTTATCTCTTCACCTTTTCCTTGCCTGGCCTCTTTTCCTCCTCTCGGGCAGACTACCATGTCTCACAATGTGTCCAGACCAACTCAGTTGTATAATGGCCGGTGGACCAGATTTTTCAGTACCTTTATCAGTGGAAAAGAGGACACCAGTTCCTCTTTGCCATACCACCCACCTTATTTCAGAGCTCTCAACTTAGTATTTCTCAAATGCCCGCATATAAGAACTGAGATTTATTTCATCTCTAGAGCTCATATAGCTCCTACAGATCGCATAGCTTTAGGAGCAGAAGGTAGGATGGTGAACCCAAGAACCAGGACTTTGGCAGAGTAAGCGCTTGGCACCGCTGGACCTCTACACTGAAGCTTTATAAGCCCTGGCATTTCCATCATGACCATCATTATGGTACAAAGGGACTGGTAACTAATATCACACCAGTCTAACATGGAATCAGCATCCTGTCAGCATGAATGCCGTAGTGTAAAGCTGTAACTTCTTACCCTATGAACTTACCTGTAAGTGATGCAAAGACATTGGAGTAATTGAAGGCTAGGAATGTTTTATGAGAACTGATAAAATCCCGTAAAAGGCTTTTATTTTATTTGTTATTTTATTTGTCATTTTTTGCCTATATGGCTGCTTTCACAACCCGAGAAATAAAATCTTAAAGATTTATGTTATTAAGTAAAACCTTCTCCACCTCAGAAGACTTAACGGCATTCTGCTTGGGCTTGGACTGGACTGTGATGGCTCCTTTCCCAGTCCTGATGGAAGGTGCTTGAAGCCTGGGAGCAAATCTCCTCTCACCCCTCACTGTCCACTAAAAGATGTTACGTTAGCTGACAAATCCAGCCTCCTTGTTCATAGCTATTCAGAGTTTTATTCTAAAATAACCCACTGCTGGCAAGTTTTGGGTGCTGAAACCACTCGACTATGGACACCCCCCTACAAGCCATCATATACAGGCAGGCGGCTGTGAGGCCTTATTCACACTAAATAATACACCTATAATACAATAATGCAGGACAGGGAGCTCCGGTGAAATCTGGAGGACTATTTTTTTGCAGTACAGCCGTACTGTATTGTGAGCCGGTGCTGAGAAAGTATGAAAACATTCAAAAAGCCAATGACAGCATTTCCAGAGAGACACCTCGTCTTCAACGCCTAGGAGCACTGACCACTTACATCCACCTGGCTTTCCAGCTATCTCTGATAAGGTACCTCTGTCCTTCCTGGATCTGGACAGGGAAGTCTCCCTGCCTGGCTGAAATCCATTTAGGGGTGCACATTTGCTTTTTGACAAAAACAGGCCTGCTACGTGCCCTGCTACCAGTCTCCCCACCTACCCTACCACTGGAGAACCAGCTTCTAGTCTCCTACATGGAGCAGAGACTGCCCTATTGCCCTCTCACCCCTTTTATAGGGCACACCTCATCACTTCTCAGCTGGGTCTGCTAATTGAACAGAGCTCGCTGACCCCAGGATCCTTAAAGAAACAGGCTACACAAGGGATTATTATTTATTAACTACTAAGAGCCATATAGGACCAGCATCCAACAGGCAAGTGCAGGCTGAAGAGCACCTCACCGCACACACACAGCTGCACTGAAGTCGATGGGAATTCACAGGAGTAAAGTGACAAGGAAATTATCTTTAAAACAGATAGATACCCTGTAGCAGGGCACCACTGGGTTTTTCCCAGTTGGGGCTCAGGCGGCCTCAGCCTTACCTGGCCCCCGGACCCATGCCCTGCTGGGGCCGGGACACCCCAAAATGCAGCGCCCTCCAGGGTGCCTGCTACTGAATAATGGTGTGTAGCGGGGCACTAAGGAGCCTGCTACTGGTAGTGGTGATGTAGGCCTAGGTGCCACTCAATAGGGCAGCACAGCTGTGAGTTGCCAAGGCAACTACCTGGGTCAGCTGACCGCCGGGGGGCGGGCCGGCCTTCATAAATAGAGAAGGCCGAGGCCAGAGCCAGCCCCCGAGGCCAGAGCGAGCAGGGCGGTGTCGTGCGCCAGCGTGCGGATACAGGGTGGAGAGGGCCCTGACAGGGATGAGAGAAGGATATAGCCAGGTTGGCCTAAGATTTGTGTTATGGCCTAGGGGCTTTGTGTTTCTGTTTTGGTTGTTGTTGTGATTATTACACCGGAGGACCGGGCGAGGCTGTAGGGGTGGAGGAGGCCTCAGGGGAGCTCCCCAGTAGAAGTGGGGGTTCCTAGCGTCGCAGAGGGCGCTGCGTTTTGGGGTGTCCCGGCCCCAGTGTGGGCGACTATTGGGACAGGCCCCAGTGGGGCACGGGGCCAGGGGCCAGGTGAGGCTGAGGCCGCCTGAGCCCCAATTCTGGGAAGCCCGAGTCGGGCATAGGAGGCCCCAGAGCGGGCAGAGGCGCGAACATATGCCCCAGTGTGAGTGGGTGCATGTGAAGCGCAGGCAAAGAAGGCCCAGTGTGGGCAGGGGAGCGCGAGGAGTGCAAGCGCAGGCACAAGTACGGGCAGGGGAGCGCGAGAAGCGCGAGCAAGGGCCCCAGTGCGGGCAGGGGAGCGCGAGGAGTGCAAGCGCAGGCACAAGTACAGGCAGGGGAGCGCGAGAAGCATGAGCAAGGGCCCCAGTGCGGGCAGGGGAGCGCATGAGGCGCGCGTATATTGGAGCAGGCCCTGGGAGAGGGCGCATATATTGGACATTGGGCAGGCCCCGGGAGAGGGCGCGTATATTGGACATTGGGCAGGCCCCGGGAGAGGGCGCGTATATTGGACATTGGGCAGGCCCAGTGGGGCACTGCCTGTGAGGGGGAAGCCCGGAAGGGGGCAAGCCCAGGGGAAGGCCCCGGAGAGAAGGGCGAGTCTACTAGGAAGCCCGAAGAGAGAGCGGGCTACTCAGAGCAGTCACAGAGACAGGCCGGCGAGGGCCGGCACAGGGAGCAGCTCCAGAATCGTGGTATAGCAAGACCGGCCCCGTGCCAAGGGGGCAAGAAGGCAGCCTCCCATTGATGATAATATAAGATCAAAGACGTGGCGGGCAAGACAGAGGGTGCGTTCAGGACCCAGACTTGGCACCGTAGGCAAGGGCGCCGGGGGAGGTCACGGCACCCCTAGGGACCGTCCTGCTACATACCCCTTACCACACAACTGTGAGCCCAACACAAAACAGTACTGATGCACAAGAACCAGGAAAATCAAATCGACTAAAAACAAAAGTGCCTTGTTAAAGCATAAGTCTAACGAAACTGAGTTTGCTCCTGTTTTAGCAAACGTATTGCCCAATGGAAAACGACCTGAACAAGCCCAGGAGTACAACATGCGAGACATGACAGGCTGCTGCAGGTTAGGCTTGTTTAATTTATACCAGGGCTTATCATGGTAGGTTTCCCATGTGACAGACTGGCTATAGTAGTGGCCTTCAGAGAGCCTGTGGCTCACTGCTGTGGCTATCAACAGTCCTGCTTGATCTCTTTTGTCCGGTTGTGGGAGGTGTTGAGTGGGCGGAGGTGTGTTCGCTGCTGTAAGTATCATTCTGAGCTGTCGCATCTTTTCTTAGTTCTGATTGCAAATGGTTTTAAATCATTAAAGAACCATCCAGCCTTTTCAGTCTGGTCCTATGAGCTGCTAAGATCCCTTGGCTTCAGCAAATTACCCCTGGAGGAAAAGTCTTTCTTCAAAATCAGACCCCAGTATAACAACTTTTCAAGCAAGTGGAAGAGAAAGCCAGTTGGAGATGGCTTTAGCAGAAGGTAGCTCAGGTCCTAGACTTCACTGAAGAAAACACAAATAAAAAAGGAAATCATGCCTTGGTGGGGGTCAATTTTTGGAAAGTCAACAACACACAAACCTCCTGTTTATGAGCTCACCATGCTCTATTGAGCAAGTGGAAGAAAAAAACCCTCCTCTTTTACATCGTGACTTCAAGAAGGGAAGTTGTGTGGGCAGAAGCACTGGGGTAACTCTATCCCCAGACTTGGCTTGTTTGACGGTCTACTCTCTCATTGGGTTAACACAGTGAGATTTGAATGGAGAAATGTATCAAGGGACATTTTAAATACCTCCTGTTTTGGAAGTGTGCTTTTGAACTGTCGTGGTTATCATCATCATTCTTTTGTTGTTACCATCTTATGTAGTTTATTCATTACTTCCCTTTTTTGGTGGGCTGGATTTTTTTTAAAGCCAACTGTGTTACATTTTTCACTAGATTACTAACAGCCACGTGCTCGGCTGCTGAAGCTGAAAAAGCTGATGTTACTGTAGGTCAGTGTTTTGACAGCGCCTGCAATGTGCTAGACACCTTCCTTGTGCTAAAAGAGACAACGTACCAGCCCAGTAGTGTCTGTCTGTGGCTGACTGAGATGGGGATGGGGTGAGAAAATATTTGGCTTATATTTCCTCAGAGCACAGCAGAGGACTTAGTTAGGGCTGCACTTTGTTAAGTCTTTTGTCACAGGCATTCATGGTCTAATTCTTTCTGTATCTTAGATCAGTCAGTGTTGATCATCAGGGACTCATAGGTTGGAGTACCCCACCACCACCCCTGTCGCGGATGTTTCCCTTGGGGAGAGGGCAGCCGAGGACTCTTCTTGGACCCTGTAGGCTTCTCCCTAGCTGTCTTCAAGCTTGGGGAAGCCTCTCCCCTGGGTACCTTACATCTTCAGTATACCTTAGATACCTGACATTTCATCCAAACAGGCAGCTTCTGAAAAACCTAGACCACAGTAACTGCAGAGCACAAAAGCAGAGCCTGCTTTTTCATGCTGCACTAGGGAATGACACAATGAAGCACGGCACGGCTGGTCCAAAGCCATATAAAGCATAGTCCCCCGAGATCGGTGCCAGGCCCATGCTGACAGACATGTCCACAATCAGCCACGTCTACATTGTAAACTTATCTTCAAGTGTGCTGCATTGGTCCACGCAGGCATCCTCCGCAAGTAGCAGCACTCACTTCCATGGCTGTGAGCAAGTGAATTAGCTCAAGGGCTGGACACAGTCCTGCACAGCTGCAGCTGCATTGCTTTGGGCACTGGAGACAAGTTGTGGGTGCGCTGTGTTGGACTGTGGGTCCCTCTAGTGCCACCTGGAAGCAGCATAGACAGGCCCATTGAGTTTCCCATGTCTCACCCTCTTCTTTTACGGGTAACGCTCTTTGGAAAGAAGGTATTCCTGAACAAGGCCAAGCAGGAGCCTGGCAACCACACTGTGTGTGCAGAGCACGCATTGTGGGAAAACACTTGGAGCCAGAGAGCTGTTTTGGGATTCCACTTATGCTCGGCTGCTCTCTGCTTTCAGCATCAGACATCACACAAGATGGATCTGGGCCAAGTCTGTTCGAGTGCCTCCGGCATCAGGGACCGCCAACTTGCCAGTGCACAGACATGGAGACAGTTCATGGCCAGTGCCTCATCTGTTAAGGTACATTGCAGAGCAACCCAAACACTAACACCATTAACACCCACGCGGCTTCCATAGAAAATAACTGGGCTATTCATTGCAAAGGGAAAGTGAGTAAGAGAGCTTGAAAACCTTGGCGCCTTTACAAAAAGCAATGATCTCTTCCTGCATATTTCCTAACCAGGACTCATGTAGTCCTGGTTAGGAAGTATGCAGGAAGAGATTGTTGCAGGAAGAGACCACTGTTGTAGGAAGTATGCAGGAAGAGATCATTGTTGTCCTTTTGCAAAAATCCAACAAGATTTTTGCAAAAAAATTTCTTTAATCGCAAGCTTTCAGGCACAAACACCCTTCATCAGGCATTGGAGAAAATATTGTAGAAGTTCTCCTGGATAGAAATGAAAGTTCATATTTCATAGGATTTCACAGAGGAGTCAATAGATGGAAAACTCCTCTGGGCAGCCAGTTCATAGCTGGTATGAAGCTTCTCACCCCCTAGGAGGACCCGTGATAATGCAAATTACCTTGAAATAAAGGCAGGATCTCAGGTTTCAGGCGGTCACAGTTGCTTCCTGCTTGGGAAAATATGAAGATTTCATTTTTAAAAAATCTACATCCTAACCAAAGGTTTGTCACCACTCCTGATTCTTGGGGGAATTTAGATCTGCCTCATGTTCCAGCTATTGCCCTCACCCTCCTCTTGTATTTTTATCGTATTTCCCCTCTTTATAGCCTTTGGGGAAAACCTGTTTGCCATTTTTAAGTCTAGCCACATTTATGTAAGTGGCCTTGTTACTACCAAAGGCATCATTGTTCCATTTCCTGGTAATAAGCGCTGGCTCAATTATCAAATCACCCATGTATAGTCAAATGATTGGTATCTCAGTCTGACCGCATCCTAGTTGCTTTTACTAAATGATGAGCTTTGTGTTTTGTCAAAGGCAGATAGTGCTGGACAGGGTCTGTTCCAAAGGCCACTAAAATCAGGTCTCAGAAGGCTTTGGACCAGGACCTCAGTGCACTGCTCAGTTCCCTGTTCATTCAGAGAAAATGTATAAGCCAGGTAGAAGGTGAAACAAGACAATGAAGTAGCTTCAAACCAACTTTCGCCTGTATGCCAAAGTGGCAGTCCTCTCATTTAAAACCATCTCCAGCACCATTGGAGGTGTCACCTGAGAGAGATCCACAGCATCACAGCCCAATCCTGAGCCTCATGTCTGAGCTTCCTTGTTGCATTCAGATCTGAAGTTTGGAATAACCTCCTTAGTTATAGCAGGTGCCATTTCCTCCTCCCTGTCCCTAATGAAGTGCTTTAAAACTTGTGTGGAAGGGTGACAAGCTTCAATTCAGCAAGGCTCCACAAAATAATTTAATCATGTACTTAACTCAGGGGCGGGCAATTATTTTGGGCAGAGGGCCGCTTACTGAGTTTTGGCAAGCCATTGAGGGTTGCATGACAGGCAGCCAGGGGCAGATAAATATTAATTTTCTATGTTTTTTAGGGGCCCCATGGGCCAGATAGAATGGCCTGGCAGGCCGCATCTGGCCCGTGGGCCGCATTTTGCCTACCCCTGACTTAACTCCTAGCACTCAACTCTTAGTGCTGGGAAAAGCATATTCCTACACGATGGCCTCACGTGCCCGATTCAAATTAAGCATGGGAGATTTCACCAAGGTCAACTTGTCTGAGTACTGATAGGATTCAGGTCTTGTGCTGAGTAAAATCCTGAGATTTTACTCAGCACAAAACCTCAGTAAGGAGTTAAGAGTTGGCTTTTAACTTCTGCTGCTAACAGCATTAGAAACAATGTTGATTGTCCAAGTACTAACGATACCTGTCTTCCAGACCAGGAGTGCTAATCTCTCCTAGTTGGTTGTCATTTAATAGGCAGCATGCCCTTCCTTTGCAACTGCAGCGATTCCTGCCATTCCCACGAATGATCAAGTGGGTGTCAGCTCGACTGATGCTCGCACGGGGAAGCGATATAACGGCAGGATGCAAGGTATATGTAGTTGTCTTTAAATGCAAACAAGCAGCAGTATAAAGTAACCAGGCAGCATATTTGCCAGGTACCACCACTTAGGAGCCACTGTTTAAAAACGCATGAGAAAGAAACATTTCAATTTACGTACCTACATGGAAATAATTGCATGTCGCCAAGAGGAGCAGCAGAGGGCACTGCAGACTAAAGATTTGTTAAATGGCTATATTGCCAATTGATTGCACAGATCAAGGCAATCTCCAGTATGTAAAAAGGGGTTTTACATTAAAAGGGAAATAACAGGCAAAACTTCTACAAAATTACACTCGTGGCTTTATATTTAAGTGGTTACCCAAATGATTTTGCAGCACTAAGAAAATGATTTTGCAACTATCAACTGAACTATTAATGCAGCCACAATGAAATAAGCAGGAGAGTGGGATAGCTAGAACAGAACATCAAAACAGTCTGTTTTCAGGCAAAGTAATTATAAATGTAATTAAGTATGACAGATCTTGAGCAGCCCAGAGCAGAATTTTTTTCAAATGACTAAATATTCTGGGCATTATCCTAAAAAATCAAGCATTGGTTAGCATTTTCCTAATCGTAGGATACGAGCTGGGAATTTAACATGTGTTTACTTTCCCACTTAAATAGGTGATGATTTTCTCCTACAAAAGCAAGGGCTTGACTAGTATAGAAATGTGAGAACCAGAGCAGGAAATGGACTACACCAATGTCCTTTTCTTTCCGATTGCTTTGCTGTCCTCATGTTAAGGCCAGGCTCTAAACTGACTTGCGGCCTTGGTAGCGCCAGTATTTGGCTAATTTTTCCGAGCTCAAGCTGAAATGCTGAAAAGGCCCATGTGATTTAACCCAAGTCGATCTCCTTCAGCATGAATTCTTCGCCGCAGAAAGCAATAGTTCTGCTATGAATAATAGATGTGCTAGGAGCTCATAACTGTGCTACAGAGACACTGAAGAAGTGAAGCATTTGAACACATACTCAAAATGAACAAGAGTCACCGAATAGCTATCGGGCTAAAAGCTGAATAGCTTTCTGTGAATCAACATGTCTCCATTTCTAGAGGATAGCTCCACATTTAATACAGCTGCCCAGGGCCTGCAGAACCCGAATTCATGAAGATGTCTACTTCCTATTTCAACGGTAAGATAGACACCCAAATACCTTGATGAATCTGGCTCTGTATGGTCAGAAATATCTTGTGGGTGCGGTTACATATGGGGCATGCCAACTCTGAAGACACATACCTATAAGTCAAACATGGCCTTGCAATGTCATGCAAGACAACCACCTTGCTTCCTGTTTCCTAGTGTCTGTGAGCTGAGGCATGCTTTGCAAAGTGCCCGCAAGGTCACCCCTTTTGGACCGCTCTAGACCAACTGTGGGGGTAGTAGGGAGGGAACTCCAAAGAAATTATCCTGCCTGCAGCTCGTTCTTGCTTATATCAACCGGGGTTCAGCTGAGCACATCTCTTGATCTGTGAACTGTGGTAGCTTGGCCTGAGGAGTGACACTGGTCTCAGGAAAGAAGATCCTAAGCCATCTCGAATAATCCAGGTCAAAACTGGCACTTTAAACTCCCAGGGAACCAGTGTTCTTAGGTCTCTCGTTTAAGATATTTGCAGCGAGATACCTCATGCAGTGAGCAGGCTGCTTGCTTTCTGCACTAGCTCCAAGTTCTGGATGGTTTCAGTGCTGTCTATTGAAGTGTCACTTATACTCAGTATTACAATAAGTGTGTTTTTTTATCTCCCTGTAGATTCTGAAATAGCCCAATTCCCACCTACTGAGCAAGGCTAGGACTTTATAGAGCATTACAACATCCACCTAGAGCAAAGATTTGCTAATGGAAGCTCTGATCCAGCAAGCCAACTTGCATAAGTAGACCCTTATACTCATGAAGCTAATAGAAACCCTTCCCCCATGTGGAAGAGCTTGGAGAAGGGGGACCTTCGCTTGCATGCTCACATGAGCAGGAAGTTGCTGGCCTGTATGGGGATTCTACAATAATATGTTCCATGCCCAGGACTGTCTTGACATACTTTAAAAATCCAGTTCACTTCTAATCCCTTCCAATCAGATAACACA
Organism: Crocodylus porosus; assembly: GCF_001723895.1. Taxonomy (NCBI): domain Eukaryota; kingdom Metazoa; phylum Chordata; order Crocodylia; family Crocodylidae; genus Crocodylus; species Crocodylus porosus. The sequence goes on from NW_017728917.1 coordinate 9,681,474, forward strand.
TGCAAATATACAGTAAAAAATGAGCAAGGAGCATGAAGCTCTTCACTCATGCTTGCCTTTTCAAAGTTCCTTTGAAATAAAATTCTCCGTATCCACAGCTGCGCTCTGTCACTGTCTAAGCAAGGGTTAGATTTATAGGACTTGGCCCATCTTATTCTGCACCAATTATGTTGCCTTGTGGCTGGTAGCTGTACAGGATAAGGATGGCACCCATTCTACGACAACCTGAAGTCTCATCTTTTACTAGCTTATCAATAGTTGCAGTGTTTTATTGGGCACTATTCCAGGAACTTCTTCCCAGTAACGTGTGTACATGGTTGGAAACAGCAGCCTTGATGCAAGATGCTGGCTGCATAATCTGGGTGCATCCACTTCCATGTGCAGGATATTTTCCAACAAGGAAAAATCAATAAATCTCTCTCTGAGACCTAGACCCTTAATATTTAAACCATCCTTCGCAGCAGGTATGGCACACTGAAGTTATCAACATTTGATGTGGTACATGGCAGGCCGATGTTGACCTCAAGCTTAATTTAGAAACGAGATTAGTCCAAGTAAAAAATAACGTACCCAAAGCCTTTGTGTGACAAGGAAGCACGCCAGAAATAAACTTGGCCAGTCTACTCGCTACATAAAAGGCCATTTGTTTCTTCTTGAGAACTTAATTAAATTTCCCATGAATTCATTTGTATCATCATGGATAAACACCATATATGGAAATATTCAATGAGCTTTTAGCAAGGTAATTTCCTGAATTTGGCTTATGTTTTAACAAGTCTAAACCCACATAAACTTGTGAAGTACAGCTGGCATGTGTTATTTCGCTGTGAGTGGCAGAGTGCATGTGCGCCTTCACATTCCTGGGGGTATATAATGAATGGCTTTGTGATAGTAACACCAAAGTTTAAGTTCACAAAACTTTCGTTGCTTGTAAAATTGTACTCGGCCGTATTATGGAAAGCAGCAGAGAGAACGAATGCATACTTAACAAAAAAGCCCTTGCTACCTGTGATGAAGTTAGCATTTCTGCCCTACTCTCCTGAAAGATTCCCCACAGAACTTTGTAGTCAATAATTCACAGAGTCAAAAAATATCGAGGATTCTCTTAATGACATGAGAGTTGAAGGAACTTAGTGTGTTGAGGCTACTCAGAGGACAGCATGATAGCAGTGATATCTTAACAATCATTAGTGGCTGGGACTTCCTAATTCTTTGCCGGTAATCTCTGAGAGCATTAAATAATAGCCATAGCGATTATTAAAGTGATAGGTAAGACACAAATTATAGACAGACATCTGCAATTACCCTGGGGATTGAAGCTGAAATGAACTGGCCAATTAGGGATATAGCAGACACCTATTCTATTGTTAAATGAGGGATCATTAGCTTAGAGATGCCATATGAAAGCTTAAAAAAAACCCCTGAATAATGTCCAGCGCTAGACTGAAAACCTGTATGACGTAAGTATGTTATTGATTATTTCCAGAAATTCCCACAGAGAATTGGATGCTTTCAAAACAAAAAGCAGCACAATTGTTCATGGAAATGACCCAGTCTAAGAGTCAAGAGAAAGGTCCCCATCCATCCATGGGCTCTCGATCAAGCCCCAGTCACTAGTAGCAGCAAAGGACAAGGGTGGTGAGGAATAATGAATACAACTGCTGCTACTAAGCAGGACAAGAAAATCACTTTGGTGGCCTCAGCCAAAAATGGTCCCGGATAGAGATGCCTCAGAATCGAGGGAGCAGCCTTGATATTTTAAATCATTATGAGTTGGAAAAGTATCATTTGTTTCATGGAAGCCTTTGTAAGGCTCATGCATTGGCCAGGCACCAAAGAGTTAAGGAAGCTTAATCCCATTTTTTACTGATCAATCAATGCTTGAAATGTAGAAATGTTACTGCCTCCGGGTGGGCTTTGTGCTGCATTTAAGATACTTCCCCTCCCTGGACATGCAGGTGGGAATCCCAGCTGAGCTGCTCAGCTCTTCCTTCTGACTAGTCTGATCCTTCCAAGACAAGTCTGTCTGCCCTTTGGAGGACCGCTGGTATTATGGGAAACAGCCAGCTCTGCATGGCTAAATATGAAGAACATTGGCCTAAAACACCATGCACTTTGCTGTGCAGGTTGCCGACTGCCTTGCCACTTTCTGGCATTTAGTAAGCCTGCCGTACCATGGGAGTGCTTTCTAATTAACTGTATGATCTCTCAGCTAGACACCAATCTCTCCAGAAATCTCCTGGGATAGACTATGCCACCTGCTCTAGCAGACTACCAATGCCAATCCTACCTCACAACAGGTCAGGAGGGAATGAATTTCCCTGGGGCACCCTATGCCACCCTCTTCCAACCTCTAGCTATAGGGTATGTGAGTAGGGGAGGCAAAGGATGGTGCAGTATGTGATACCATGGGATTTTCGGGGCTGTGTTAGAAACATCAGGCCATAGACCAACCAGAATCTGGATGGTACAAATGAGGCATGATTGTCTCCCTTCCTTCCCCTTAGGATCTTCAGTACAAACAAAAGAAACTTAAGAAATTACAGTGTGCCAAAGTATGACCACAGGAGAGGGAAAGGCACCCACTGAGCCTGAGGCCCCTTCTGAGTTGGGGAATTTGTCAGGTAAAATATGCTCAGAAGAGGCTAGGAATTGGTCTGTCTCCCACTGTCGAGGTTCTCCTAAAAAAAGGCGATGACATCTCCATTAGGCACAAGATGCTGGGCCCTGTAAGTCCTTCTCACCAAACAGCAGGATTGTTTTGTGGCTTCAGCTGTCAGACTCCTGTTCAAATGATCTGGATTTTACTAGGGTCAAACTGTGCATAGGATGACACTGCCAGCAGCATTGCTACCTGGGATGCTTCCTCTGGCATGAATGTAGGAGCTCTTATTCCCTTGTTTGCTACTGAAGGCTTGCAATGAAATGATTTTTTTTTTGCAAAAATCTTGTTGGTCTAATAAAAGATGTCATCTCTACTGCGAGTCCTGATTGCCTTTTCCTCTAGACTAATACGGCTACAACCTGGATACTTTCCCAAGCACGTGATAAATTCTACTACAGACACGCGGGGTGCACCGTGGCACGGGGCAGCTTTTCTCGGGGCAACTGACAGCCAGAACAGCTTTGGTTGAAGCCTTCAGGAGGAGAAAATCTAACACTTCAACAAAGCCCCGAGACTCTTAAAGCCAAGGAATAGACTATTTCCTTCATATCTATAAAGAAGAGGCATCCAAGTGTCTATGACATGAACAGCATAACCTCCTTTCATTAACATATCATTGATATCAACATATATAAGTGATGCATGAAAAAACCTGAGCCTGAGTTTAGAAGAGATTTGGTGCAAAAAGGGATCTGAGGCACAGCACCCAGACTCTTAAACCCAAGATATAGACCATTTCTTTCATCTCTATAAAGAAGAGGCATCCAAGAGTCTATGACATGAACAGCCAGAAAAAGAAGTAAAATAAGGTGGGTATAGCAGTGCTATGATAGTATAACCTCCTTTCATTAAAGTTTTATTGATATCAGCATACATAAGTGATACACAAAAAAAACAAAACCTGAGCATGAGTTTAGCAGATATTTGGTGCAAAAAGGGATCTGAGGCACAGCATCACATTGCATGTTAATGACCTCTGGTTTCCAGGCAGGAGCAGAATGCTAATGACATTTTGAGTGGCACAAAAGCTAAGCAGATAGGTAGCATGCAAATCCCTAATCAGGTTTGCACATGAAGAACTACAGCATCCTGACATCAGAAAGGAACTAATAAATCTCTCGGTAAAATACAAATCTTGCTGTTTGGTTTCCCGCCTTCTCCAGCATCGAGTTATTGATTTTGCTGAAATGTACTTAAACACTTGCCACTCTTGGGAGGTACAGCTCATTTTTATAAGAGCCCTGGGGAAGCTTGTGGGGGAGCAGGGGAAAACCAGCGTCTTTTAAATCTCGTTCTAACTTACATCAATACATCACAGGTTACGTGGTCTAAAAAACAGCAGACCGTGGCACTGGACTATTAACATATAATGCTTCTACTTACCCAGTGTTATAACCCTGGGGACCGTGTTCATCCAATATTGCAGCACATCTACATGCAAACACTGCCTCAAACACAAACCTTCGTAAGCACCAGTACTAAGCCAAGGCACTGCTACATTATGTCCCAGTAATCCCATCCAATGGCCAACAGTAAAATCTTTACAAGGGATAAATGTTGCAGGTGTGAAGGTTGGGGTCTCTACACTAAGTGCAGGAACTGTCAGAAGCTTCCCTGCTAATGCTATTGACCAGCAAAGACAAAAGGAGGATTAATTCAATACCAAATGTTGTACAGAGATGTTGTATACAGGGCCACAGAAAAGAGCTCCCTTGCCTATACATCAACCAATGATAATCGCAACTTAAAAGGCCTGTCTATGCTGCAGTGTCAGTCTCACAAATGCTCCAGGTCCAAAATTTCACCAGTCGAGCTGGTCCAGATTTATCCCCAGCCCACTGGAGGCTGAGGGCTTGAGAGCTGGTGGCCTGCCTGATGGACCTCAGTCTCTGAAGCACATCGAGGCACTCGGGTGGGAGCATGTACTCAGATGTGTCTAAGTGATTCAAGAGTATGAGTCCTAAAAAAAAGTCATGTTCAAAAGTGGCTTAGGTCTTTGGACCTCTAATCTCCTTGAAGTGCAGTTCAAGAGAGGAAGCCTTCCCATTGCTTTTCATAGGAACCGGTTCAGAACCTGCACTGTATATTTGGTGACCACATCATGTATCTCCATTGCTTTTCTGAAATAAACCAAAATAAAGTATGTCTTGTTTAAAGTATTGAGGGGTTGGGGGGGGCGGGGTTGTTTTTGTTTTTTTGTTTTACAAATAGTAGCCAACATTTTACAGCTATCCAAATGCAGCTGATCAGAAAAAGAGTAACAAAGGGCTCCTGTTACTTTAAGAAAAGGCAGAAGGCTAATGTGGCTTTAATTTAAAAAGGGGGAACTCCTGTAGCTCTCTGTAGCACATGACAGAAAAGGGGCAGGGCTACGAGGTATATAAACCCAGGGCCTGGAGAGACAGGGCAGTCAGACCCTGCATGCTGCAGGGAGAGGAGTCTCCCTGGGAAGCTGACTTCAAGAAGGAGGCTCATGGATATCCAAGATACTTGTGAAGTATGACTTGGGTAGGGTATGGACCCAGAGTGGAGAAGGACTTTGTAGAAGCAGTCTGCTGATATTTCTGTTACACTGATGCATGTTTGTTTAGCACTGGAGGGCCTCATTGCACCTATGGGAGAGGTGAGGAGGCCACGGAGGAGTCATTAGACAGCCCAGCACAGGGTCAGGGACCACAGGGCTGACGGTGCAGACAGCTGGGGTCAGAGGCTGAGTGCACAGTTGGGGCCAAGGGCCTCTCAAACATGGCTAGACATCTGTGAAGCATGGGGATGACTATGGGGCTGGCTGGAGATCACAATAATTGCCTCTCACAGTGCAGCTGGGGTTGTCTTCAAGGGAAAGCCCGTCCCATAGAGTTTGAAACCTGGAGGATTGTACACCAAGGAAAAGTACCTAGGAAGATGCTACCCTAGCTTCAAGATCAAGTCACAGCAGGCAAGAGATAGGAGGTAAAGGGAGACTGGGGTGTGTGGGCAGCCTGGTCTGACTACCAGGTGGCATTAGACATCAGGCAGGTTGTCTGAGCCTGTTACAGACTGATATACGTATTTTGTAGTAGCTAATAACACCCCCCCCCCCGAAATCAGAATAAATGCTTTCAAAACAGCTCTCATTGTAAGACAGTGATGTGTTCGGAGAGGGAAAGTCTGTGGTATATTGCTTTCTCCTGGCACAGTAGAAAGATGTTTTCCTTTTATTATTGGGGTGAATACTGAAAATATTTGCCTTGTCATTACATTGTACTTGTGCCAAAAGAATTCAGATTACCTTGGGCTGCATTCAGAAGGCAGAATAGCTCACAAAGAAAAGATCTGACCCAGGCAGATAAATCAGGAGAGGGTTTTTTATAAATGAAAACAGCATCCAAATTAAAACAGTACCTGCGAGTTACACAGTAAGTTTAGCGGCCCTTTTGGTCTCTGCTGCATTTGCTCATTTCCTGTAGTGAATTCCCACCTTCTTCCTCTCTCCCTCTTTTTCCACTTTCATATTTTCTATCTGATTTAAAATTATGAAATGAAGAAATGTTGTTTTTTTGGACTACTCAGTGGAACTGAGTTTTTGCATTAGGACCGAAAGGTCCAGCTTAAAAATTGTCCAGATATACCAGGACAGTCTTGTTACAGCTTCCTGTCTCTTGTCTTGTGTTTCCCTAAGTACCTACAGTTTGGGGACCTTGCATGGGGCTGTCCTGGAAAAGATGATGGGAGGAAGAAGATGGAGAAAAGAGTTCCCTGAACCACCTCGCAAACAAGGCTGTCCAAACACAGAGGTTGATGTCACTGTCGATATGCCAGACCCCCCGAAGAGGAGTGATGCCGAAGGTTTTCATGGCCTCATTTCCTGAACGGGAGTGGCAGGGTTGAGAGTGGAGGCAGCATACAGGAATAGAGGAGTAGCCTTTCTAACGGTTTGGGAGCCCTCTAGTGACACTCGAATGTTGCAAAAGTTGCCGGGAACTAGCTACTCTGAGCTGCAGTAATGCATGTAGCTAGGACTTGTCTCTTTGGGTGTAATACGGGTGTGGACATACAAAGGCTTGCCGCCCTTTCAAAAGGGGACACCTGGGTGTGAGCGAGCTGCAAACAATTCAAATGTAGCAAAGACCATTCCAGCTTTACCAGTCTTTTATCCGTGGTGAAAGTTGGAGCAGTCCCGCTGCATTTCAGTGGCGCTCAGCTCTTTCACACACAGCAGTTTGGACATACCAGCTGCGGCCCTTTTGAGATGCTCCCCTTTTGAAAGGGCTTCAAGCCTGCGTGTGTCTGCACCCTTAGTAGACTTGGCTGTTTGGGATCCAACTGGTGCCCAATGCTTGCTCCTGGTGTTTTGCAAAGCAGCTTGCCAATTCTTTTAAGAGGCATTGTTTCTTCTTCAGGTTGCACTGCCACAGCCCCGCACCCCCTTAGGAATTATAACAGTCGATGTCTTCAGACCTGGCCCCTATTCCAGGTTTGGGGGATCTTTACCTTCCCCTGCCTGCCTGTGACTAAATCTGTGTTTATGGCTCCATTTTGGTGCCAGAATTACTGCTCTGGAGAAACTACTCATGAAGTCCACTTGGGTCAACACTTCTGAAGCAGACTAACAACCTTTACTCATGGGAATCATGCACCAGGTTTTCCCTAGCAGGTGGAGCTCACACAAGTGAGCGTAACATTTTAATTTTTGTTTTACGGTTCCTAATCAAGAAGCAAGCCCATGAACATGCAGGAGATGCCAAGCTAAGCTATGGGTTATTTTATACCCCAGCATTTTTCTGCAGCACTGCACAGAAGGTAGCACTTGTTAATGAAGTCAGTGCATACCACCATATCCTGCACAAATCTTTTAAGACAAAAGTGCGACACGGTAGCAGATGCAAGCACAGAACCTGGAGATGCCTGCTTGCTCAGATACAGCCCCAGGGCTTTGGAGTGCTAATTCATGTCTTCATAAAAATTATAAACCAACTTTAGGACCTTGGTCTACAAGGTTGAATCTCAACATCCACTTCTTAAAGCAAGGTTCCAGCTGGTCCCATGTAGGCCCATTTGCTAGCAGTTACAGATGTGCAAATGTCCTTGAACTTGGGTCTCCATTCAATACCATAAGCTTATCTATAAAAACAGACTAGCGGGTATTTCTAATACCCTTGAAACTGGCTGAACTCTGATCCCATTTAGGTCAAAGAAAAGGCATTTATTGATTTCCTTGGGAGCAAACTGAGGCCTTCAATGACCACTTCTAAAAATTCCCTTCAACACATGTAAGGATCTGCATTTGTCCATATAAAAAAGGTTAGAGCCAAAGCAGAGCAGTTCTATCTGTTTCTGGCAATTGTGAGCAGACCTTTGTAATGGAAGCTTAGTCTATACAGAAAATAATGGATCTCCCCTGGTTCGATGCCCAAAAGGCAAAGAACTACAGTATGCATGTAAAAATCATGTTAGTAGAAATTAGATCTCAAAGGCTACTGAAATACCTGGGTTGGTTTATCCTCAAATAGCACCAAAATATTCGCATCTAATCAGGAAATTGTCAGTGTAAATGTCAAAACAGCTTATCATGGGAAGCAAGGGCAATTTACTTTAAAATTAGCTACTCAATTGCTTTTCACATCAAAAAGCAATGCACTCACTACGTCATGACAGGCTTGCTCATTTTTCATCTGGGTTGTCTCATTATGCAGGAACCCTTAAAATGCTTCAGTTTTCTCTTTGCGTGTCAAAGCTTATGAAGTAAAAGTATAAAATACGCCCTTCCATACTAGTGGCTTAAGTATAAAATTTGCCCAAAAGCCAGCAGCTACGATAATGCGGAAAGGCTGAATGATATATAGCCAAAATGGATAAGTCATATATAACCTGTTGGGTTGCAAACCTCAGCTTTATAAGCTTCTTTCCATAATCCTTTATATTTTCTTGGCTTTGTTTGACCGGGTTGAAGATTGTGTTGTAACCTAAAATGCCCCTTTCCTACCCATCAATTACTCCATTGATTTCAATGGATGTTAAGATGTGCCACCGGCTTAAATTACAGTTGCTGAGTTTACTGATTAACACTTTTGTACCACTGACTGTTTCTCGCAACAAGCCGACAACTTCAGATCAATTAAAAGCTGTGCAGGGTATAAGATTCACAACTGGATTCTTTTCGTTGACAAGGCATGGCTGCTATCTCTTTTCTCAAAGCTTTTTGATTCATTTGGGGCTGGATCTTCCTTTGATGCCTTGTGTGTCAACTTCTATAATTTGCAGTTTGCAATATGCCAAGAAGAGCAAACCTGGAGCATCACCGGGCAAAATAACAGTTGTAAAACATGCTGGGAACATGTCTAAGGCTGGAGCCATGGGACAATGTAATAATGGCATCCTGCTATTAAGAGGGTCTTACTGGTGGTAGGGGAGATGTTCAGAGGTTTCCTGGAGAAAATAATTTCTAGTTTCCCTGGGGAAAATGTCCAGTTTTTAAAGACAGGAAGAAAGAAAACTGTTTTTTTCCCCCCCAAAAAACAGAAATATTTCCATTCTAAAATTAAACTGTTGGAACCTGAGGCAAATAAGTCTATGATGTATGCAAATTGCAATCCCACCACGCCCTGCAGCTGTGTTTCGGAATGAAACTATTTTGGTTTTTCAGCCTAAATCTGTTGGTGTTGGGTGTTTCATACCTTCAACCACAACAACAACAACAAAAGAAGAAGTTCTGCCAAAGCTACTTGTTGTGTGAAAAAAAGAAAGGTGTTTTGTCCAAAAAACCCACAAATGTATTCCTGAAAAATCATTCCTATAGGAAGTGTTTGACTAGATCTGGTTCTGAGTTCTGGCTCTGAGCTTTCCCCCAAAATATTCTTACGTGAAAAACTTTTAAAACCAAAGTACTTTGTTCTGAAAGATTTCCTTTACCACTGCTACACTTTCTACTCAAGTGAGGCTTCGTACGTGACACATTTTGTGGCCAAAATCACAAAGCTTTAGTTTAACATAGTGGTTCTCAGCCTTTTTTTGTACCGGGACCCATTTGTAAACATCAATGGCCAGTCCTGACCCAGACCCCCTGGCCTTGCTGGTGCCCTCACTCCCAAGCCGCAGTCCCTTGCCCTCCTGGGCCGTGCTGGTGCCCGCAGCCCGCAGCCCTGCCGGAGGGCGGCTCCCAGCTGCCCCCATCCCGCTCGGGCTGGAGCACGGTGGCTGCAGCAGCTCCAGCTCACGTGGGCGGCAGCAGAGCTGGTCTGGCCCTGGCACAGGCTGGAGGGAGGAGGAGTGAGTGTGGCCCTGGCACCCCCTGCCCTGGGCTGGGGCTCCTGCAGTATAACAGCCCCGGTCACAGCCCATCCCACCCCTGGAGCAATGTCTCCCGGGTGCTGCACCCCTACGAGTACAGGCACCAGCCATGGTGCCACCAGTCCAGCCACACAGCTCCCCACCACTTCCTTCCCCTGCTTGAGGGGCAGGCGTCCGCCCTCCTGCCCTGATGCAGCCTCAGCACCCAGCCACCTTCCCCCACAGCTGGCAGGCAGCCCCCCTACCCCTGTCACGCACCCATCCCCTCTACACTCACCCACTCCTGGGCTGTCCTCAAGCCCTGGACCTCTAATCCTCATACACTTACTTGCATCCAGCTGGTGGGGCTGCTCCCACAACCTTGCCTGGCTGCATGCCAGCCACATGTGTGTGCACACGCAGATGCACATGTGCCCACAGCCTCTGATTGCCCCAAGCAGCCCCTGGCAGGCTGGAATACTGCCAGCCTGCAAAGGGAAACGCACACTTTCCCATGTTTTTCTGGGATTTGCTTGCAGCCCTTTTAAATATTCTTGCAACCCACATTTTTTTGGGTTATTGAGAAACCCTGGGTTAACACACCATTTTTCTGCTGCAGAGACACATGCTTATTGATCAAAGGAATAAATACTATGCCAAGCAAAAGCTGTATCCTGTGAAAAATGGAAGAACAAAAATACAGATAGAAAAAAACACATTCTATGTAGCTCTTACGAAATGTAGCATAGGACAACGAACAGACTCAAAAAGCTTTAGCACCTTCATATGCATTCTACGTCAAAGCAGACAACAATACCAACACAGCATGCACCATCAAAGCTGGAGGTCAGATGCAGACTAGAAATGTTGCTCTGCTTTATTACTACGGATAATTTGATATGTTAAAAACTATCACATAGCAAAGATATTGCTGTCTGCTAGCTTTTTCGTCCAGGCTAAAAAATACTCACCCCATGCAGGCAGAAGGCTTGAACACACAAGAACTTTAGATGCTTATATTCTTCAGCACTTTTGGGGAAAAAAGGGAGGAAATCTAAAAATAAAAAGGGGCAGTGATTGAAAGGCTGTGTAATGTTTCGAAATGGATAGCCTGCAGACATTAGCCCTCTCAGGGCCCAGTGCAACGCTCACTGAAACCGATGGAAAGATTCCCAGCTACTTGGATGGCTGTTTCAAGAAGTCCCAATGTGTTGCTTGCTTACCTTTTTTTAAAAGGCATTCTCTAAGCCCCGGTTTGGAAAGGGGATGCCTTCATTTGGAAGAATTCTTACTAGAGCAGGATGCTGAGCTATGGCATAATTCATGATGACACATACCTTACATGATGGAATGGCACATGAATTTTTTTAATCCTAAATCATCGTATCAGAATAATGGCATTTAGTGATATATATCACCCAAATGGCCTGACTAATATTACAATGCAGATTGCTCTGAAGATGGAAAGGCCTCTTCTGGTGACTAAATCACTGAATTATCATCCTGGAATTGAATTTAATTGCACTTGGTGCACCTTGGATGGTGCAGTCATTCTAGCTTTGGGGCTGAAATCCTGGTCCTATTGAGTCAATAGGAATTTTGCCAGTGACATCATAAGATTTAACCTGTGGTAGCTCATAAAAACACGTAGACGAGCTGGTCGAGTGTGCCAATGACACCCACTAGTTATGGGTAAGGAAAAGCCAGTCCCCGTTCTGTTTCAGGCTAAGGTTACCCTTAAAGCTCCCCAGTGAGATGAGTGGCTCAGTACAGTTTTTTCCTGTGGTTCTTATTGCCAGGATTATAGACAGCGACCATCTTGGTCTTAGTTGTTTAGCATGAAAAATGTTTTGTCTTGCACAGAGGCCTGCCCCTATTAAAAGGTCTCCTTTTAATATTCCCTGAAATTTAATGGCAGCACCACCTATTTTGGCATACATACATTTTTTTTTAATTTTATTGTATTTAACATACTCTCTTCTACAGATCTCTGGGGACACACTCCCTTAACACTGACCCCTGAACGCTGCAGCTATTTGAGGCACTCAGTGTCTCTCCTCAAGCCAGCCAGGGTAACTGGCAGTGACGTGAACTAGAAATAAGTTCTCTCTGAAAGAGTAAATGGAGAGGAGTAAAAAAGGAGATTGTCCAGCCTTGTCAGGTCCAATAACCCACTGGCATCCTTAATTTAGTCAGGGAGCAGCTTGAGGAAAAACATGAAGCAGCGGTCTGGTGGAGAGAATCACACCTAATCAATGAAGAATTATCACTTAAAGAACTAATGTTAGCAGTAAGCACAGGTCTGGTTTTGTGCTTGTTGGAGAGACTGCCGTTTGGCTACAGCTTATATTTTGCAAAGTCTGTTCAACAGCTGTGTACAGTGAGGTGAGGGACCAGACTTGTGGCCCGAGGGAAGCTTCATGTCTTTCATCACCTTTTCATCTGCTCTTCTTTGTCCCACCTTTTTAGGTTTTAAGTCTTTTGAATAGGTTGGTCCTGCCCCTCATTTAAATTCAGCAGTTATCTGTCCATCAGCTTTCTTGGACTGAGTATGACAGAGCTAATAAGAGCTTTAAATTATGAAATGAGGGGATTGAGGGAGAAACTCCTGTAATCTTCATGTCAGGTTTTTATCCACAGAAAGAGGAAGAGCAGGTACCTGAGGCAGGGGAATGTGTAAAAGTACATCAGGGTGCAGAAAGATGGACAAGGAGGAGGGGGAGTGTATCAATACTGACAAGAATAGAAATCAATAGGTAAAAGATTAGTGAAAAGAGTGAGCATGACTTGATTAAGAAACTGGGTGTGATCACTAAGGAAAAACAGAAATGTTTGCATACTTGGTGTCAAGCTGGTACTTGACTGGTAAATGAGCACATGAGTACCCTTAGCAGGGCCCCTCCCCAACTCACCTGCCACATCTGTATGATATCCAAAAGAAAAAAGGAGGGCTTCAGTGATATAATCAGTGGGCCCCTCTTGGGGTACTCATGGGATGGTCACGGCTGACTTGGGGCTCCTCCTCGCCTACACCCCATCCACTCGCCAGCCGTTGATGTCAATACTTTACGGTCTGCAGTAGCTGCTTCGGCTCTCCAGCCCTGTTCAGCCCTCACTGGGCTGACCCAGGGTACGATGATTGTGTACATGGCATCCTCTTCACCATTTGACTTCACCCTAATCCCAGGGCTTCCTGCTCTAGGCCTTCCCCTACCAGGAAGTAGCCCTTACTTCTTGTCCCAATGTGTCTCAAAAAAACCCCAAAAACCAGGGGCAAAAGAAAAAGAAAACAACAAAGGGGCTGCCATTAAGAGGCTGAGAAACCCCACAGGCTGCCTCTCTTCTAAGTCTCCCTTCTAGATGAAAGCAAGGGAGATGAGGGAGGTAAGGAGTTGAACAGGAGCACCTTGTCTTCTCCTGTCCCTATTTCAGTGGGGACCCAACATCTCGAGTGTCCCACAGCTTTGATGCCCCATGGTGCCCCCGCACCTGGGCTCAGTCTGCCCAGTGTCGGGTCCCTGCCTCCTGTCCCCCTCTTCGGCACCATCTGTGCCTTTTAAATCTCCCACAGCGGCACCTGGGGTGGACGTCTTCAGCCGGGTACGGCCAAGCTGGACTGACAACGTGTTCAAAAAGTGGTGCTGCGGCACCGCATGTTGCACCGATCTGGCCTTGCTCTTTCTTGCCAATGAGTTTTCCTGATCCCCAGTGTCCTCCACCCTTTCCCCTCAGGATTGAACAGGGCTCTCAGGGGTTTGGGTGGACATGCACGGCCCTTGCCAGCACACTTAGACATGGAGCCAGCACGACATGATGGATGAATATGGGCTACAAGTGCAGAATGAGAAACTGGGTACTAATGGGATACTAAGACATCATTAGTGAAGTCAGCTGGACTGAAGAGCTCTGGGATGTGAATGCAGAGAGGGCCTGGAATTTATTTTAAGACTTAAGTTTTGGGTCTGAAATAAAAGCCCATTGTGCTTAGGAATATACACCAGCATCCAAGGCCAATCCATTGCTGGCTAGAAATGGGGCATCTTAGCTTTACAAATGTTGTTAGAGCAGTTTAATTCATGGTGGGATCCATACAAAACTGCATAGCAGGCCACCATAACAAAACAATGAGGTATCATTAATGAGGAGGGGAAATGTTCAAAGACCTTTCCTTCATAAAAAGCCATTTCCCCCCATTCATGACATTCGTTTTGACCCCTGCCTAATGGGTCCCCTAATCTACAATGGGCCAGGAGGAACCGAAAAGAGATAGCAGAGGAAAAGTGAAGCACATGGTTACTGGGAAAACTAGCTAAGGAAATCTAAAGTTTCTTTTTAATGACATGATATAGTTTAATGAAAACTATTCACTGAGCCTCCATTTTCATGTTCATTTCATGGAAAAAGTACTTCCGTTGCCATTGATTTTGGCTTCGTTTTTCAGATTAAGAGATTGTGATTGAAGGAGGGCGGACCATGCCATTAGGTTTTATCATATTCAGGGGTGGGGAAATGGCTTTGACGTAAATAGGAGTAAAATGCTTGGAATCTAGCACACGAGCTAGGTAACCTGGGGCAAATCTCTTAGAAGGCAGGGTAGATTTGCACTTTACTGACTATATAAATTAGAGATATATTTAGTATAAACTTTCAAGAACTGGAGCTCACTTCTTCAGATGCTGTGAAAGGATGTGCAGTATATAGAGTTGAGATTTGAATACAGTAGGTAGGAAGGGAGGTGCAAAGGGGAGAGGAGAGGGGAATGAGGGCAGTGCCGGGAGAGGCATACAAGCAAAGAGCCCATAGGACAAAGCAGTCACAAAGGCTTATCTAGGTAGCAGAGTAAGAATCCGTAGTCCATGCTTCAACCATAGTTAACACAATCCAGTCTGTGGATGATTTCTTGTTCTGTAGCTTCCTGTTCAAATTGTGTTTTAAAGCTTTGCCGAGATCAGCAATGGAGCATCCAGGGAAGTGGAAGTGTTGTGCCATAGGCCTTTGCATCTTTCTGGAGCTGAGGTGTATATTCAGTCTTTCACATGGGGATCACCCCATCTGTCCAATGTAGACAGTAGAGGAGCACTGTAAGCAGGTGATAGCATATATGATGTTGGCAGAGGTGCAGGTGAATTAAGCTTGGATGCTATAAGCTGTGTTATTCAGTGATGGTATGGTCTATACTGATGTTGTGGTACAGTAGACATCTGGGTCTGCTGCAAGACGTGATGCCTCGATGAGAATGGGAGTTAAGAAGCCTGTTGCTTGAGAGAGACCATTTGAGGTTAGAGGGCTTCCTATAAGGCAGTACAGGTTTGTCCCTCGTGGCTATCTGGAGATGGTCGTCCTTTTCCAGGAGCAGCTGGAAGATATTAATGATGTGTCTGAGATAGTCAAGCTGGGGGCTATAGGTGACAATCCAGTCTCTTGGGCCAATATTTACCAGCCTTTCTATTGAATTTAGATGCTGAACATCAAAGGCCTGATTTTCAGACAGACTGAGCAGTCCCAACTCCCATGGACATCATCTGAAATGAAAGCATCTGACACCCTTGAAAATCAGAGATGCCTTAGAGGTCTGCAGTTGGATGCTTCAGAAATGAGAAATCAAGAATTACCAGGCACTTCAGAGACCATTGATCTTAACCCCCGCTTCATGTTTACCCATCTGAAACATGAATGTGATGCCCAGCTGTCCCACAGTGGCAGAAGTGGAATCAATGCTCGGAAAAGATTTGACATCCTCAAATTAAAAGCGTAGAGTCGCATGCAAATCAGAGCTACAAAATCAAAATGAACCGTGAACATATTAGGGAAGGCTGTCAAGAAACATTTCTATGGGTATGTCTTTAATTTAATCATTTGCACAATTCTGCAAATGCAGAACAGCAAAACTTTCAATGCAAGCTATTAGTTATGGGAAAGGAGTCCTGTAAGGTTTCAGCATATTGATTCAAATGCCATTACCTCATCTGGAATTAAGACAGAGTACAGTAAAAGTGATACACATGATTGAAAGGGAGGCCTACCATGAATTAGGAGAGGCTACTTTTTCTGCAATGGTAGTTACCATTTATCAGAGCAGTCACTGTGTATACACACACACACACACACACACACACACACACACACACATTTAAGACTGAAGAGTTATTGGTGAGATTTACAAGGTCAGGGACAGCCATAGCTCTTCAGTTTATGGAAACCAAATGTATTCTTGTTGCATCTAAACCTAGACAAGGAAATGCACTTTAGGGAAGAACCCTGCCACAGAGATAAACTCGGAAGACAAACGGGTCTTTTTTCATTATTCCCATCCATGCATCCCAATTTGGACCTGTTCAATAAATGGAACTCGCAACCGGATCATCAGGTGTTGCAATGCAAAGCAGCTCTAAGAGCTTCCACTGCCCCATGAATTAAGTGCTGACAAAGTAGTAAATATAAATAAATGCCAAATCCGTAAGAAGCCCTGACCTAGCTATTAATCGGAAACACCCTACTTATTTGTGCAAGGTCCTTTTTCTTATTTCCTTTGTAAGTATCCTGTGTGCTATGCCAGGCCTTTCTCTTCCTGATGTGAATATAATGCCTCTGCAAAGGACCCATTTAGAGCAGATAAATCAGAGCTGCAAAGAAGTAGCCTTTTACTTCCCACCATGACTATGTACTTTGTACTGTTAGATATTCTTGGGCCCCGTCTACTGGCTCATCTTATATGCACTAACTAACACACTGAGCATGCCTGCAAGGGTACCTGAATGAAAGCCAGCTGACCTGGCATACGTGAAAAGTCAAAGGCAAATTTAGCAGGAGTTCAGGAATACTGTGACTTTGGAATTTTAAAATATCGCTTTCTTTTTTAATCGATCCCTGTGCTTAACTACCCTTGCAGCTAGAATTTTTTTTTATTCTTCACACACAACGTAAACCTTGTTGCAATTTAAGCCTGTTGCTTGGTCATGTAGGTTCATCTACCCATCAATTAATGACTTTCGCAGACCTTTTTTCATTGTAGCGCTCAAGGGGTTTTATATAGATAAATGGCCCCATTTTGCAGATAGGGTAAATGCAACACAGAGAAATGAGGCAAGTTGCTTGGGGTCAGACAGCACGCTGGTGACTGAACACGGTCATTCAGTTCTCTGTTCTCATTCAGTTCAGTTCTCGGCCTCTTGAAGGCTCGGAGCGAAAACATTTACTCTTCAATCTATTGCACTGAGCCAGGTGAGGGTAATAGTAAGTGTGCTTAAAGCTACTGTGGAAAGTATATGAAATCCATAATATGTATCATTAACTTGTAAACAACTTCTAGTCTAATTTCTTCTATGATTTTTTGTAAATCCAGTTGCTTTCCTTCTTAAAACGCTTTCCCACTCTGGCTTCTAATGACCTTATTAACCCCAGTTTTCCACGCATCTCTACAACTAATTACAAAGCTGTGTTCTCAATAATGCAACCTCACAGTCTTATCGTTAATAATTTATTAAATGCGTTTGAGTCATCAGACCGACGAGGTCATACACAGATGGTAACTAGGAGATGGAAAATGTGTTGGTTGGGTTGTTTAATGAATTGCAGATGCATACACATGACTCTGGGAAAAAAAATGAAGCATATCAGATATGTGAGGACAACACGGCTTTGGAGGGTATAATGGGTTTATAACTACGAGCAAGTCTACAGCATAAGAAAACGTTGTCATTACCTAAATATGCAAATATTCCAAGTATTCTGTGTGCTCCGGAGAAAAAAACAACCAACTTCTCTATTTGTCTAATCTCATAAGCCATTTGCAAACAAATGAAAACAAACTTTTCTGCTTTATATGATCATGGAACATGGAAACAGCAAGTTGCACTTCTACAGCTCTGCTGTGCAGTTAAGATTTAAGAGCTTTATTTACCAGAATCACTGGCTTTAGGACTCAGCAACTGAAGCTACAAGCACTTCTGCGGTCGTGTAGCTGGAGCCAGCTGTGCAGCTCTTAGCTCAGCCGAAACATTAAGCGAACAAACACAGCTTCCTAACGGGATCCCACTGTTAAAAGGTGCGAGTTCTGCCCCACATGACAGCCTCCAAAAACTCACACATTTTAAGTTAATTTTTGAACTAGCGGTCTCTTGTCCAGCTGAGATATTGTGCATCTGCTTAGAAACTCCTGTTTGTCTGAAAGCTCTAGCAGGTCGCTAACATTTGCCAGCCGTTGCCCGGCTCATGGCAGCGTGGCTCTGGGGACAAAAAGACATATTTTTTTCACACTAGTCCCATAGCACAACTCTAGAGATCTTGGGCAAACTCAGACCTGACTACAGGGCTTGTGGCCCTTCCTCTAAGCAGCAACAGGCACAGAGGGAAAGATGCTAGGGCAGACCAGTTCAGACTGGTTGCGACCCGGTTCTGACCAGTTCGAACCAGTTTGAACCTGTTCTGACTGGCTTGACTCTATTCCAACTGGTTCCGGGTTGAGCCGGTCTGGACTGGTTCAGTCTGGCTTGGACCAGTTTGGACCAACCCGGGACGAACTGGGCCAACATAGACCAAACTGGGCTGAATAGGGTGGAACCAGGATGAACAGGGCCGACCCGGGCCAAACCGGTAGGAACCAGGCTGACCGGGGCCAAAGAGGGCCAAAGCCGGCCAACCCAGTCTGACCTGGGCTGATGAGGGCCAGCCTGGGCCAAACAGGGCCAAAGTGGGCCGAACCGGGATGACCCAAGGCAAACCGGGCCGTCGGGCCAAACTGGGCCGAATCAGGCCGAACCGGGCTGAAGAGGGCTGAACTGGGCCACATACGGCTGACCCAGGCCCAACTGGGCTGACCCAGGCCAAACCAGGCCGAACAGGGCCAACCCGGGCCCCAGACCAAACCCTTCCAAACTGCTTTGACCAGTTCTGCCCGGTTGTGACCCAATTCTGCCCAGTTCAGACTGGTTGCCCATTACAGGGCTCCAGCAGTTTGTCCTCCCCTGTATTCATAATTGAAACAATATGCCCTATTGATTAGGCAAATTATTGTTTTATCAGTCCAATAGCAAATCCTGCTCTACTGCAATCCTGTACTTGTTGCTGGGCGGTGTGGAAAGAGTGCCTGTGACACACGTGCACGCGCAGGCACGCCGCCCGGGCACTCGGGTGATGGATGAGTTGGCAGAACGGTGAATCCACGTCTCTGACCTTCCATGTCTGCTGGAGCCTGCGAGCCGGCATATCTATTTTGATTAATAAAGTCGTGAGGGGCATAACTCCACGTTATCTGACACCGCATCTAAACACTCTCTCTTTTACAAGGCTGTAATTTATTTAAATTTGCCAGTGAAGCATTGAGCCATAAAAGTCATAAACACTTAAGGTCCCATCTGCCAAGTCACTCAGGTGTGTAAAAGGAAGAGGTCAACAAGTGCTAAGATTGCCGCTGTTAACCCCTGCGGGGCACACAGGCAACCACAGATGCACTTTCGATTATAGTTAGGTCAAATCTGCCGGGCCTTTTGCTGAGGGGCAGGGGCTCTTTCCACTCGATGTAATGCAACTTTTCCGAATTTTCTAATCAACGCTCCCAGTTCCTCGCAGCCAGACATGCATGGTGTCATCGTTCACCTGTAGGGCACCTTCTGCCTAGCCCTATGCAACATCAAATGGCTTAAAAGTGGCCCCATCAATCAACATTTCCTCCTCATCCATCTGAAAGCTGGCTGGAAACTCTGAGCCGATCATTTCACCAGCCCAGAGGGAATCTCTAGTTCAGAACTGGCACACGTAGTTTAAATCCCCTTCATCCCAGCCTGCTCCCAAGTTTGCCCTGCGCGTGCTTGCACACACTGAGCCCAGGGGAAGCAATTCCAGGGGCGTCCTGGCTACAGAGATCAGTGGTGGGGAAATGCCCCCGGAGCAGCTCTTCTGCGTAGGTCATAGAAAGGGTTTCTAAAGCATGTCTAATAAAGCAAGGCATGCTGAGAGCAGGTGTCCCCAGCCACGTCAGGACATTCCCCAAGGATGCAATCATGCTGGCTTTCATGCTACTCTGCTGCTTGGGTGTTTTACGTGGTGCTGTGATCCCTGGCTCTCATGGAGTGCCTCAGCCCCAGGGGAAAGAAACCCCTTGACATGGCTGTGATATCCAGCACCACCTCTCCAGCAGAGCCACGCGGCCAACAACAGAAAAGAGGGCCTGGGGTCAAAGAGCCTCTGCATGCATTCGCCAAGGGATTTGCAAGGGAGGTGTAATGTTCCTACCGAGTAAATCTCTTCCCTGGGGTTTATTGTGGAAGGGACCAAGCTGGCTTTAATTTAGCTGTGTATCTCGGCGAGGTGAGCAAACAGCGAATTGAACGCTCCATCCTTTGTTTTTCACCGTCCCTTGGAAAGACTTGCAGCATAGCACAGAGGCTATAGGTTATTTTCTGGGCTCTACTTTTTTGTCTGAGTTCAGAATAGGGTGCAAAAGAGCCAGCATGTTGAGCGTGGGTTCAGCTATTAATCAGATGCAGTAATAGGCCTCCCAGATGCTGGCCAGGGTGTTAGTGCACTTGCTTAATAAAAGTAGCCTTTATTTGAATCATTGTGAAATCCCTGATGCTTCACTGAGGCCCCCTCTGTACAAACTGATTCAGAAATACTGATGCTTGCTGGCTTTCTGCTCGGCAATGCTGATGGGTATTGAAGGAGGGGTTTTTGCCCCCCCTGTTACAATCAGCAGACTCCAGTTCTCTTTGGATGGCGAAACCACGTCTCTTGTGTTACTCTGATCTAAACCTCCAATGTGCTTTCTCTCTGTGAACCGCCAGATTTTAACTGGTGGCAACGTGCAAACAATAAATAAATCACACGGGCATCGGATGAGGAAATAAATGCCCCGGTGTAGCAATTTCCAGCTTTCGCGCAACTTAATCATTTGAAAATGAGCATTTGTCAAGTGCCTCCATACTGTACCATTCAGCTTGGAATTGGTTTCTTAATGGTCCTGAGGCGAAGCTGTCTGGTTTCACAGATGTTAATTATTTGAGTCTACTGTTAATTAGATGTCTGAGTTATTCATGCTGGAACGGTGACAGGCTGGGACTGCCTCCCCGGGGCCCTCACCCAAGGGGCTTTTAAGGTGCTTTGTTTATTGTCCTCCCCATCCCTGCCCTGTTTAATTCTGAACCAGAACATTTCATTTTAGTCATGCTGCCAGAGGCCAGACCCCTTGACGACCTTTACAATTAAACACTTATGAAGTAGGGAGGGGGGTCTCTGCTCCTTGAGCATGCTAGCTGAAAGCTTTAGCGATCCTCCCAATGGATTTATTCAGCCCGCCACAACTCGCATCCTCATTGTTCCCATCTTCTGTGCCATCCAGAGGATCCTGACTCTGTTTTTCCCTCTGACCTTAATTTCCACCCTCGGTACCCTCGGCTTCGTTACAGCCTCCCAGGCCTTCAGTGTAATTATGGGATTTTTCGGAAGGAAAAGGGTGTTGCATCAACAGGGACATCATATTAATCACCAATTTGCTCTCTTCGCACCATTGCTCACATCACCTTCTCCCCTGCTTCAGTTCAGGAAAATTCTGCCTAATCAGGCATTTTTAAGAAAGCTGGCGTGGCAGTCACTCTATGCAGCAAGCTCACGACCTGGGCCTCGATGGCAGAGCACGCTCTTTCCCCAAAAGCGGCAGCATCTATCCTGGCTGTGTCAGTGCAGGGTCTCATTGCTTTGGTATCCCCTGCCACAGCAGGTATCCCCTTTGCAAATCCCCTGCTTTGGTATCCCCTTTGCAAATCCCCTAGTGAGGCGATGTTAAAAAAAATTAAGGGGTTTAAGGGCTCTGCTGAAGGGCTGTCACATGAAACTGGGCAACAAATTCATGCTTAATAATTTGTTCCCTTTCACCTCCTCCTGTTTCCAAGCTGTTATGGGAGAGCATAAGCAGGTTGCTTAGTCCACTGCAGGCTGGCTTTGCCCCCCTGCCCCCAAGAGCGCCTCAGCCACATGAAAACACGGTCTTTGAGCAGCAAGCAAATAAATAAGTCAACCAGCAGTTTGCCCCTTCTGTTCTCTACCTTGAGATTTTAAGCTCCCAGTAGGACACCTCTCTCATTACCTAAACGCCCCACCACTGGGTTTCTTCAACAGGGCTGACTGCTCCCACTTAAAGGGCCAGGCGGCCTATGATAAAGAGATGGAGTCTTACTCAATGTTATAGAGGTTTTCAAATTGTACCAACCAGTTTCAACACATATTTCTTGGTCTGTGAATTTCTCAGGCCAGCCACCAGGTGTCTAAGTCATCTGTCAGCATCTAAGTGAAATCTGCCTCCACCGCATTTGAGTCTCTGCAAACACATCAGTGCAAAAGGTGGGTGAGTCCTCCTCCTCACCACTTCGTGCGGCTTCGTCATAGGGCTCAGTGGAAGGCGTCTTGCAAGGGCAGTACTTGTCAAGGACTTGAGCAGGGTGGCATACGATCATAACGAGATGCTCAGACATCAGGTGGAAGAGGGTCTGTCCTCTCCTTGGCAAGCTACTGGCAGAAATTTGACGACCAACATGCAAAATTTGTGATGTTTTGAGTGGACAGGTCACACGGACTCTTCCCGTTCTCTGAGTGGATGAACATCACTCTTGGCATTTGGTTTATGCTGCAAATGCCCACCACCATATCCCAGTGCCAGCTATTTCATTCTGTACCAAAAGGTCAAACCCTATCTCTGCTTGGCCCACACTTCCACACTGCATAGCTGCATGTTACCGTATGAACACCTTGTGCTTTCTCCTTTGCTGCTCTCGGGAGGAACATGTCATTGCTAGCTGGGAGCCAACCTCACTGACCTCCTTCAAAACGGTCTCCTTAAAACTCTTCTTTACCAATATGCCAGTGTGCACTTGGCCACGACTAGGCTGCAGAGGTTTTGTGCCCATTGACTATCATGATGACCCATATTGTTGCATTGTTTTCATGTATTCCCCTGTCTGTCTGCATGTGACATTATCTCTTGTCTGATTCTTCACATGAAGGTTTTTGAGGGCAGAGACTGTCCTTTGGCTCTGGCCAGGGTAACGTCAATAATATCTAAAAGTATTCTCCCTATTCTCTGCTAAAGAAAATGCTCCTGGCAGAAAGCTCATTTGCTAGAGCATTCAACCCAACTTGAACACAAAAGGGATGCCAACACAATCAAAGCAAATCTGTTTAAAAATTCAAATGAATATTCATGGCAGTAGGGCTTGCAGTATTCACCCGGCTTTCTCGTCATCTATACCGTCTGCCAGCATCAATGAGGTTTTTGGCCATTTAAGCATTCATCACATCACCACCCCCAGATGTTCAGATGCTTGTGCCTGACAAACTAGCAAATGGTTGCCATTAATGCAGTGTTGGAAAGCAGATCAGTGTGATAGTCAGAACCGGTTTAGCTCTCTTCCCTGCAGCTACAAGCTCCCACCCAGCGCCCCCCCCCGCAACTCCGTCCAATTGTATTTTGACAACTTTGTAGTGTTAAGCTTATTTGAATCCATTTACCATAGAAAACGAAGGGAGAATTTAAAAAAAAACACAAATGGATCAGATAGGATGCAATGAGAAATTCTGGATAAAGCCAGGCAGGAAGGAAGAAGACATCCTCCCTGGAAGTGTGAAGACTTGAAAACATCTTCATTGCCTGTGGAACTAGCTGAGGAGGGCGAGCAGGGAGCAGTCTCGCCAAGGCTTTGTAGCTAAATGCATTACAGAAGCAGAGAGGGAGGAAATGAGGGTGGAATTAAAAGGCGTGAAGATAAGATGGGAGGCAGCAGTTGGGGGAAAAAAAGAAAACAGCCTGGGGGTGGAGGGCTGCTTACTTTCTATTGACAAACCTTGAGGGACCATGAAGAACTGAGATTGCTGTAGTCAGGGCAGATAAGAAGGAATAAGAAAATTAAAGTGGGAAGGTAAGAGGGCTCCTAAATCACCTTGAGAAGCCCGCTGCAGGGGTGAAACAGAGGAAAGAAGGCCTCACCACTAACCCGGAGCAATGTTTTACTCACCATTTCCTAAAGCAATGTTTTACTCAGCAGACACAAGCACACATGTTAGGCGAGATCCCTTACTGTTGTAGGTGGGGGCAGTTCCAGTCCTTTCAGTGGGCTTATGTCAATGAAGATCTGCCTCTGGTCTCCCAAACCTTCAAGGATAGCAGGCATAGTGAACTTTGGAAAGACTCTGCAGCTCAATGACTCATCCAAGTACCTAGCTAGGGTCCCAGAGGTACTTGCACACCCTTGCACTGAAGACTGGGTGGCGGCTGTGCTACAAAGACCCAAGCTAGTTAGACTGAAGCTATCTTGGGTCTGTCTCCTGAGCCACCTCTGACAGCCTGTAGACCTGTACCAGCCATGCACTCGTTGCAGCAGTCTGAAAGGATTTAATCATCCCCGTTCCTGAAGAAGCTCCCACTGAGATGTTGCTGGAGAGTGGCACACATTTCAAGACGCAAAGCAGGCCAGTCGAGTTTCCAATAAGCCTGGTATCGCTGTACTGATCCATCAAATGGAAAGGGATAAATCCAAAGGTTGAAGGAAGGACTGAAGTTTGCAATATACAGTGGTTGGAAACAATTCTCCTTACTCCCACCAAATTCAACCTAGAAAGACATTTGTCAGGCATATTGTCAGGCATATTGGAACATGCCACCGAGGGGCCTTGCTGTAGACTTTATTGCACTGCCTTCCCTACTAAAAGGTTTATATGGTCTCTTTTGGACTATTTGCCATCTTCCATGGAAAAGGATCTTACTGGACAGCATACCTGAGCTCGTTTGCTCATGCAAATAAAACTGTCAGCATCGATAAAAAGGGAAAAGAAAAGGTTCTCTTGTGCAATTAGAAAATCCGGCCCCAGGAAACAAAAGCTTCAAATGCCATAACCATTACAAGCTTCTTACTTCAGGCTCAGTGCTTATTAATTTCACAGGGGACAAAAGTAATTAAGAAGGGTTACTGCATATATTAGCCCTGGCAACTGAATGGCACAATGCCATGCCTTTTTGCATGGACACATTTTAAGGGTGGTGTATGGGAGAGGCTTGTGGGGTGAATGGTAGAGAGCAGTACCATAGTGAGTGGGCATATATTGGATTGCTAGGAGTTAAACCAGACAATGCTCGTCCCCCCTCAATTCACTAGAGAGGCAAGCAAAAGCTGCGTGAAGGGAAAGCCTCAGGTACAGGGAGAGAAAGTTTGTCTCAGAGTCTGAGCTCCCTATTTCCTCCTTCCCCCCACTTTTTTTTAGTGGGATAATACCAGGGGAGTATTGATCCCTGAAGCAAACTGATCAGGAACGGGGTCCTGGAAGTTACTGGCCACGTGGGCCTGGCCCTAGGATGGCCATCATAGAGGACAGTCTGGTTGTCCTTTATTGATACGAAACCAGATGCTTTTATGACCTCTATTTGTTAAGAGAAAAATAGAGGACATAAAAGCAACCGGTTTCGTATCAATAGAGAACGGAGTAGCAGAAAACCGGACTGTCCTCTATGGCGGCCACCCCACCTGGCCCCCTCTGTTTTGTGACGGTAGTATCTTAGCACAGGGGTATTGCTGAGACCGGATGTCCAGGCTGCAGCCATAGGCCTGGGCCCTTTTTGCTGTTTCACAGCTATTGCATTTCAGCCATGTGTTTGGCTGGCACATTTGGGCCAAGGTGAAGTCTGGCAAGGTTTGGGCCAGGGTCAGACCTGGCACACTTGTTGTTGATCCTGGCCTCAGTGATGTATAGGCCTGGCCAACTTTTGCTGCTCATTTGATGCCCAGCAAGATAGTCCTGGGCCTTCTTTTGTCCCTTTTGTAGTTTATGTCCCAACCAAGCAGTGTGGTTGGGTGCTAGTTCTAGTTCAGGCCCAAGCCAAGATGGGCCTGACCTATCCTTCGAGTTTTTTTGCAGTTTTCTGCCTTTGGGACTAGAAATTTTGGGGTGAGGTATCCTGCCGAAAGCCGCAGTTAAACCATCCGGTCATGGGTACAGTCTCGTGCCAGAGGGTGCCGCCTATACTTTGCTTAGTAGTTACTAGCGTTTTTAAATATATTTAGTGTTTCCTTTTGTTTTGTTTTTTTTAATTCCCTGTAATAAATTTGGAGTTTTGTGTTTACGCTGCTTGCAAGGAGGGATTTTTGTTCATATGCCGTGCCCCAGCAAATTTAGCGTTCCCAAATTTCTGGGTGGCTGCTCGAGCCGCTGGTATAATTTACGGGGTACCCCAAAATGTGAACTCGGCCCTTTTTGATGCCGACTGGCACCCGGCAGAAGGGTCACATGCATGACACATGATTGTAAAGTGAAAAATTACCTACTGGAGAATCTAGTAATTGGCTGGGGAGGCACCACTATGCGAGCCAATTTTAGTTCAATATGCCTGTGAAGAAGAGAGAGATAAATCAACCAAATAAAATATGATGCAGCAGGAATGGCTGGTGATTGTGGCCCTTCTCAATTTAGCGGGTAGGAATTTTGCTGGCGGTCGGGGAAGCAGGAAGAAGTGAAAATGGATGACCTGCAAGGAATTCGTTCTGGAAGATGATAAATGTTTTGTATCCCCCAACAGGGGAGAGGTGTGCGGCGCTAAGCTTTCCCATAAAGAGTCAAACAACATAGTCTTCCCCTTCCTGGATTATTTATTGCTTCTGAGGACCAGTGCATCTTTGTGTCATTTTAATACTCCTTTTTTATAAAACTTCCACCGCTTAGCTCCCTGCAATTGAACCATCAAAACTAGAAACAAAATGAGTGGGCCCATCCTCCATTGCATCATATCAGCTCATTGTGTGGCCTGCTCGAAAAGAAATAAGGGGAAGAAATTCTCTCGTCACAGCTGGAGTAGCATATGACGCATGCATTACAGGAGCTAATCTGTCACATGTGGGTTAGTCATTTCTGAGAGATTTAATGATATTTCTTTTCAAATAGGGATCAAAACTACCAAATATTCTTTCTTCAGGTGCTCCTCTGATAGGCCTGGTATCCTTTTTTAGCTTGTTCTCATGTACACTAGATTCCTGAGATAACACAGCATTCGACACCTGTGCCCAGTTATAGCAATGGGATTATATTTCTGCAGAAATTAGCATTGCTGGGTAGGCCAGTCAGAGCAACGGAGACGTCGTTGAAAGACCTTTAAATCATAGACGCTCTTGGATTATCCAGTCTGATGAACAGTCAATTGCTCTCTTAAAATGAGTACAAACAATATTACAGGTAAGATGAGTACATTTCTGGAGCAAGAAAGCATAGGATGCTATTAAAAAGAACGCCTGGAAGGTGAAGCAAAGGCTGCCGTTGTCTATTAGCCATGTAAGTGGATGCTACCTTTCAGGAATATTGGCATTAAGAATCCCTCAGACTTTAAAAACCTCAGGGGATATAGAGTTATGGCAGCTTTTAATAACAAAAACAGCCAAATTACTCTCCGCCTGCACCCCCTAGGTACCGGCTAATCGTTGCACATTCAGTACCAAATGTGGTTGGGCAGAATGTTGCTTTTAAATTGCATTTCCTACATCCCTCGGTCCCTGACCCAGGAGCGACGAACTGCTACCACACATTCACTCTTTCCAGCCAGGGGCTCTACAGCATGATATGAGCATATGAAGAATAAATAGAGAAAGTTTCATGAGACTTGGGGAACTGGCTGCTGCGTGGAAAGATTAGGTCTGATGCTTGGCATCCTCCTCACCTTCACAGAATCAAGCCTTCAACGAAGAATGGAAAAGAACCATTTTCAAATGGTTGGGGTGGGATTTTCTGAAAATACCTATTTGATTGAGGGAACAGGCCCCCTTGACTTCCGATGAGGCTTGTGCAACTAGGACACTGATGTGTTTTTTTCAAAGCCCACCTTTTTTTCTGAACTCCTAACCCTCTTGGGCATGCATGGAGAGAGCCAAACCCCACTCCTCTTCCAGAGCCGACTTTCTGCCCCCTACTCTAACCACTAAACACTTCAATACCTTTTCGTTTACTCTGATTTTGCAACAGAATAACTATTGACTTCCATGGTTGCCTCCAATTTACAATAGCATAAGGGAGAGAATTAGCAGACTGGTTGTAACACTTGCTTTTCATGGGCCAACTGAACTGTCTAGATCCTCTTCCTGATCTGATATTTATAAGTTTTGGCCATTAGCTATTTTCACTCTTTAACTCTCACACAACTGCCTGAAAACCAGCCTCATCCTTCTTTCCGGGCAGCCCATTTTTACCAGACTAGCGCATACCCACCCACAGTGGATCGATCTTAATCTGCCTGTGGTCAAAGTTATAAGACGTGCTTTTGCACGGGCTGGAGAGAAAAGGAGTGTGTGCATTTGCTTTGTGTTATGCCGTGGAGATGAGCAACCTGAGCATGTCTTTGTTGCATGATGGTTTTTGGATGCTGAGACTAGATTAGCAAAACCGAGAAGCTTATCCATATTTAGTTTAAGCTTCAGTGAATTTTGCACGAGGGATTCATTGTAGAGAAAAGAGAAGAGACAGAACAGGGCTCAGAGCTGCCATGCAGTGTGGGGCATGGGGTCGTAGTTAGGGGAAGATACATTAAGATGCCAGTAATTAGCTCTGAGCAAGCTATGGCATCATTCATAATTTATAGGTTCTCCAAGCCCAGTATGTTGTTGTCTTGCCATGACAGGTTTTAATCCTGCTCCCACTAAAACCAGTGGCAAAAGCCCCATGGATTGGTCTAGCAGCAGCATGGTCCAAATGATGTCCATCGTGTAATAGCCGACTTCTTCCTTAGGACCCCTGCTATGATGGCTGGCTCCATGTAAGCACACCACCACTTTCCCAGCCCCATGTCCCTGCTCAGGCCTGGTGTATGAAGAGCTGGAGCTCAGCCCAGGCGCATACATATATATAATGTATGTACATATATATGTATGTGTATATATATATATGTAAGCCATTACTTTCCACTGGTTCTCTAGTAATAGCTGCAAGAGAAAAGGTCTTTGTAGATGCACACAGGGCCTAGCCCTGCATTTCTTACCCACATGCTTATTAGCCTACAAAACTCCACTGGAGGAGCACTAGGGATATTAGGATACCAGTGTTGCGGACTGGGTAACCTGTGGCTACCAGATCCTTCCTAGTTTTGGCCACAGGATCTCCTAACTCTAAAATCTGTCATGCCAAGATGTCCCCATTGGCTGTCACTGTTGGTAGGATGCCCAATCTATATCTATATCTATATCTATATCTATATCTATATCTATATCTAGATATAGATATAGATATTCGTGTTTATATCCATATGATCTATATCTATAGATATATGATCTATCTATATCTTAGATATCTATAAATATATCTATCTATCTATCTATAAACATTGTCAGGGATAGGTCTCAAACAAAAGGACCATATATGTAAGAGCAGGTAGTATTATCATCACCATATGGAAAAGTCTCCACTTCTCCCCACCGTTCTGGGAGGCAAGAGGGATTTTTGGAAAAACATACAGCACAAATCTGTCTGGTATCTTTAGGAACAAAGCAGCAGAGGAAAAATGGAGGAAACATTTATTTTCTAGCTGCAACTTTTTAAACAATGCAACTACTGGATTTAGAGAAGCGGGGCTCCCTCCGAACCACAGCAGCACTGCACATATTTTTAACATGACATGTCTTCCAAAAGACCAGCTTTTACACAGCAAGAAGCTATTGAGCTCAGTAAGGTTGAGGCAAAAATTACTGGGTGAAATTCTATGGCCTGTGAAATGCAGGGGGTCAGACTAGACTATCGTAATGGCCCACTCCAGACTTACACTGCATGACTCTCTAATTTGTAATTGTCTCTAAGCCCAGAGAAATGAGAACAAGTTCAATTAATAATGAACAAGAACATTAACTGCAAGGAAGCCCAATATATTGTACTACCAACCCTGGCAACCTTTCTCTGAGAGCTGAGAGAGTCTTAGTCATAAAAAGAATAAAGCCATTACTTTCCACTGGTTCGCTAGTAATATCTGCAAGAGAAAAGGTCTTTGTAGATGCACACGGGGCCTAGCCCTGCATTTCTTACCCACATGCTTATTAGCCTACAAAACTCCCACTGGAGGAGCACTAGGGATATTAGGATACCAGTGTTGCAGACTGGGTAACCTGTGGCTACCAGACCCTTCCTAGTTTTGGCCACAGGATCTCCTAACTCTGAAATCTGTCATGCCAAGATGTCCCCATTGGCTGTCACTGTTGGTAGGATGCCCAGTGTTAAATATTTATATATATTCAAGTGGCACGCAAAGACTGAGGCTTCATTGTGATAGGCGCTGTACATACCCACAACAAGAGGGAGGAGCCGAGGCATGGAAAGATTAAACAGCTTGACCCTGCAGAGAGAGAAAGGATGCTCCAGAGGTTGGGGCATTTGCTGAAGACTTAGGAGAGCTGGCATTCACTTGACTGCCCTGCCACAGGCATCCGGTGAGACCTTGAACACCAAACTTCATCGCTCCGTGCCTCAGTTCGCCATTTGTAGAACAGGGAAAATAATATTTCGTTGCCTCGTGGGGGCATTGCAGAGCCTTGAGCCTCGACTAGACTCATGCTGGCCATTCAGGGAGTCTGGGTCACAGGTGGAGCTTAAGTCAGACCTAGATGCCTTCATCAAATGTTTCTTGGGGAGAGATCTCTCTTGCAACACATCTCAGCTTCGAACAACCCAAGTCCCTGACGTGGGCTAGTGACTTCATGCGATAACGCAGCACAAAGCATTCTTCTTCTGCTCCTAGGGGGAGTTCCCCCATCACCAGTATTAGTCGAACTATTGGTGTTTGCTTCCTGTGCCGCTGCCTCTAATCTGTGGCTAAGCAGCCAGGGCTGACAATGCGGCATGTGTCAGAAACATTTCGTTCACACACACGCGCGCGCGCGCACACATGCACAAAGAGACGAGATTATCAGCGTTAATGGAGTTTGCAATCATTATAAACTCCATTAGCATTAAGAATCTTTTATGAGACTAACGACTGACAGGACCCCATTTGAACAAAAAACAAAGATCATTGCGCAGCAATATTATCTCAGAGATTATTTTTGATGGGATATAATTAGTAAGACTATTTTTCCCCCGCATTAGAGTGACATTGTACTTATTTAGCAATTAGCTGTGTGCAGTCAAATGTCATCAGTGTGGCTGCATTTACTTATTTTGGAGCGAGGCTCCTTTGCCTTAAAAAAAAGCAGTGTTTTTGGGCCATGAGGTCATTAAATAAGTACAAGCATGGGCAAGGTCCAAGCCCGAGGGGCCTGAGGTGTTCTGTATACACTTAATAAAGAATAGGAGATCATGTCCTAGATGTTAACCTGATTGGGAGGATCACATAATGGTTTCTCAAGCAAGGGCTGCACATATACCTGAGCCCTGTCCTGGAAGAGAAATGGCTAGGAGTGATAAGGTGGGCGATTCTCTAGACCCATTCAGCCTTCAACATGAAACAACGCAGATTTCCAAATAATTAAACCTCCCCCATGCTAATGATTAGGGCAAAGTGGCATCTGTGGAGGTCTCAGCAGAGAAGGCATCACCTTTTGAACATTAATATTCCTCCTCAGTTAGCAAGGGTGTTTGCAGAGAGATGTGATTTGCAAACCTAATTAAAGTGATGGCTCCCAAAGGATTTTTAACTCCATCTCACTTGCTCCTGGATGGTCTTCAGCACTTTCACTTCACCAGGAAAGGTTCATAAAAAGCATAAGCTTATTGACGGAATAGATGGCAGGGGGTTTTGGCAATGTTTTAAGGCCTCCAAATCTTGAGGAAAAGTGAGAGTTTCCCTTCAGCATGGTGCAATGCTTCCTGGATGTTGCTCGTGGGAGCTTTGACTGATTCTAGCTAACAAAGGGCTCGTTAGCCAGACTGGAGAGAGCGCTCCACTGTGTGGATAAAAGGCAAGATCAAATTAGCAAATGTCAGGCTAGACATACAATTCAAATGAGCTGCTCAAGAAAGCCAGAAGCCCACTGGGTTTCAGCATTAGCCTCTATAACCGGGTGATGATGCTTCGAAGGATAACATTGTAGTGCTGGAAATAATTATTTAGGAAACATCGGCTCAAATGAAGGGAACAAGGAGGAGAGACTGAACATAGGCAGAGCTGCCTTTCATCGATCAGCCCATGGAAGAAGGGAAGTTGCTGGGAGCGTGCTCTTAAAACTGCTTGGCTTGAGAGAAAGGCCCAAACCTACTCCCTGGATCAGGACACCCTTGAAACCAAGAAGCATTTGAGCCCAGATCCAGGTATTGTGACACAAACCTGACTTGCATGTGGGGCTGGCCCTGGTTCTTTACCAGCTTTGGGGGGATTAAATGTTGCTGTGGCCCCTTACCTATTGATGCACACTGTTATCCATGTGATTCAGAAGCTGCCAGTCACTAACTGGGTCTGGAAATGCCACCCTGCTAGTTCTGCTGCCCTGGGCCACTGTGCAGTTGGACCCTAGGATGATCAGCCTTGTTGTAATGTAGTTTTCTTTGGTTTATACCAATTATTATACAATTTAGCAGCTAGGAAGCCTGGCCCAGTGGGAGTCAGAAGACCTGGCTTTGCCACTGACTCGATATGGGATCTTGGGCAAAACACTTCTTTGAGACCCTGTTCCCCCTCATGTTCCTTATCTGTTTGAATTCAAGCTCCTAATGTTTACTGCAGGTTTGTACAGCCCCTTGCACAAGGGGGTCCAGGCTTGGCTGGAGCCTCTAATGCTCCTGTAATATAAATAACCAAATGGCCTAATAGATGTTCTTTTGTCATGGGTCAAATTATGTTTGCCTTGCTCACATGGAGCCGGTGAGACTACCAGGAGGGGTAGAGTAAGGAGGACTCGTCCTTGGATGTCCTTACATCCAATAAAAAGCCA
Source organism: Crocodylus porosus (assembly GCF_001723895.1). Lineage (NCBI taxonomy): Eukaryota > Metazoa > Chordata > Crocodylia > Crocodylidae > Crocodylus > Crocodylus porosus. The sequence continues at coordinate 9,714,249 of NW_017728917.1, forward strand.
TCCACATTGCATTGCAGTGTTTACTCTGGTATAGCAGCCCTGCCAAGATATTTTTTCTCCGGCAACCTTTTGATTTGATAATAATGCAGTGCTAAAACAGATGAAGAGCATTTATCCCAACTACTATAAATTTTGGCTGGCCTTTCAAATCCATTCAGAGGAAGCTCTCTCCCCTCTCTGTGTCTAGACTTTGATTTAAGATTAGTTGCAGAAGGAAAATGGATGCATACATAATACTGAAACAATTGGCAGTGTAATTTCCCCTAATGAGGCAATACATCCGAGACGGTATATACCGTGAGTCTTCACTGCTCAGGTTCCAACTACAATCGGAAACTATTGTTACATCGGCTGGTTTTGTTTTTGGCATCATCCTCAGTTGTGTTGAGTGAACGTAGCCTGGCGGTGAACAATGGGAGATGCTTGGTGTGGGACAAGGCAGGTAAGAGGGGGACTTGAGTGATGTCAGATCGTGTGCGGGAGTCAATGACATAACGCGGTAATACTGCATCATCCCAGACTCGCAGCGACTTGATACGAGGATGCAAATGTCACCATCTTGCCCTGCGTTTTTAAGGCATCCTGAATCTGGAGAGAAACAGCAAACAGAAGGAAAAACATGAAGCATCTCCAAGAAAATAAGGCAAGAGGACGTGAAGTGCAGGGCATCACTGTGGGAGAGGAAAGGGAGCTGTGTGAAGAGCAGGAGCTCAGTCTGTGCAAGGAGTACGGAGAGCTTTAATACACCAGTTCCTGGGTAAGAAGGAACCAGTGCCATTCAGCTGTAAAAACCTGCACGTTAATATAGATAATACCCAGACTAGACAACCAGGCCTTGCTATAGGTCCATTTCTGCCCTCCAAAAAGCACTTCCATGATAGTCTACAGCCGGAATAAGTACAGAGATGCAGACTTAGCAACAGTGGGGTTAAGAGCCATTATCTGCTAAAGAGGTATCTTTTTAAAGGAAAAACCAAATATGATTTTTGGGGTGCTCTGGCAATATATACACGTACCTACATATATATGTGTATATATATATTTATACACATACATATATATATTTATACATATATATATATTTATACACATACATATTAGATAGATAGATATATCTATATATGTACACACACCATTTTTGCTAACAGGATTAAGACCACCTATTACTTTTCTGCAATTCTTTCCTGATCGCCTACCAACATGAGTTTCCACCCAAGTGCCCCACTCTATCCCCAGTTATTCCCCCGAGAGTGGGCGAAGATTTACCGCTGCCTGGCTTGGTTTGATGGAGAGTCAGATTTCAGAGCTCACGTTGCTGGAGCCTACACTTGATCTGACAACCCCTGAACAATAGCCAAAGACTGCACTGCCTATTCATTACGGTACTTTAGACAGCCTATTACCGTATGGTAATTAGAAGCCTGTATGCCTAACACAAAGGCACCAGCCCATGTGCTTTTTGTGCTAGGGCCTCTTTCATATGGCAGTGATAAGAAAACCAGCCTTTACTCCTAGCTAGAGCGTCCTGGTATATATAAGTAAATGAAACCCACTGTGTCTGGCTGCTGTCTCCAGCTCATCAGAGCTGTCACGGACCAGGGCAGACCCTAGGCCCACCTCGCCCAGTCTCCCATGTCACACAGCCGCAGAGGTGGAAATGCAGAGTGAACTGGGGTTGACCTGGGTTATTTCCCATGATGTTCGTCTTTGTCTCGCATTTGAGGTCTAGGATGTTCTGATTCAGCGTCCGTTTTCTCAGTCCTGGGCTACTCATCTAAGGCGAGACAGGGAAGCTGCCTCTGCGCCCAGCCCCAGAGAGCGATAAGGGGAGAAAGCATCAGGAGCCACCTCGGACCACACAACTCGGCCAGGGCGGCCAGGCAGGACCGGCCCGGGGAGGCCGAGCCCGGCTCCCTTCCACCGCGCACGGCCAGGGCCCGCGCTCCCTCGGGACCGGGGAAGCACCGGGCTGCGCTGCGGGGCTGGGCGGTGCACGCACGCAGCCTGGGGAAGGGGTTGTGGGGATGTGAGCATGTGTATACACGCACCTGTGTGCATTCGAGTGCACACGCACACACCGAAACGTATAGAAACTCCACGCGCATGGATGCATAGAAACCACCTGTGCGCACACACAGATGAACAGCGACTCCACACAAACGCACACCCACACACAAATGGGAACTGCACACACACACATACACACACAGGACTGTATAGAAACTGCAGTGATGCACACAGATGTATAGAAACGACACACACAGGAATGTATGGAAACTGTGTGCACACAC
>NW_017728917.1:9718661-9747502 GCF_001723895.1 Crocodylus porosus
TGGGATCGCAGCCTCCCCTGCTTTGTTTTTTCGCAGCTCCGGCAGCTTCCCTTGCTTTGTCACACTGGCTTTACCTTCCTGGCTTCCCCTGCTTCCTCTTTCCCTTCCTAGAATAGTCTCGTTCCCTGGTATCTGTTTCCTCTCCCCGGCCTCTTTCCTTCCACCCTGATGTCACTTCAGCTTCTGGTCCCAGGTTGTTTTCTCTACCTTGTTTTCTCTCTCCTCGCTCGTCCTCCCACCTCTCTTCTGACTTCGGCTGGCCATCCGCGGGAGCATACGCCCGCTCGTAGCTTTCCAGGATCGGAAGGGGTCTGGTAGATGGTGGGGTCGGACCCCCTGCTCCAGGCAGGAAGGGGTTACCTTGAAACAGGCAAACGCGGACTCCGGTTGAGTTTCAGTTGCTTCGGCGCGGGTTGGAGCTGAACTGAAATGAGACCCTCTTAAACCACATTTGAACGAGCGTTTGCACCGGCTCAAGTAATGGTGTCAGACGGATTAAGTTATTTAAACGCGTGCAATTGATGCACGTAGGCAAGACCTGAACTCGTCATCGAAACCATAAACATTTCAGGGCCGGGTATTTAAATGCGGCACGTGAAATAAAATAACTCGCGTTTCCTTTTCCGCTCGTTCGCTCCTGAGCCAAGATGGGATGGGCGAGCCTGTGTAACCAACGGCGGGAAATAGGCCTAGGCCTAGATCAGGGGCGTGCAAAATGCGTTCTGTCCGGCCCATGGGCTCCTAAAAAATTTAGAAAAGTAGTATTGTCATGGCCCTCAATAGCAGATGGGACCGGGAGCAGAAAGCAGGTCAGCAGGGAAGCGCGGGGCAGTGGAAGGGGATCGGAGGGCGTAGGTTGGTCGGTTGCTACCGACTTGGAGCTTTTTCGAGGCGGAGCAGCTGATTTGGGTCCGTTTCGTGTCTGGCCGCTGTGTGAAAAGTCATGTCTCGAATCAGTTTTTACTCCGCTGTGCTTTGGGAAAGCTCTGAGCAGAGGCACGGAGTGGAGGGTTTCATCTGGTTATTTGGGACTGCGTCGGGCTAGGGTATTTTCATGATCATGAGGGCAAGGATCTAGAGCTAGTTTGGCAGACACAGAGAAGGTCAGCCCTGAGACAGAAATGATGTTCTTGGCTGACTTTTTCAGATGGATTTTCTTTTTCTTTTTTTTTAATCTATTTGCTCTTAACCTTTAAAAAAAAAAAAGAGAGGGAGCATATTCTGCAGAAGGTAGCAATCCTTGCCTTGCCAGGATTTCTCTTGCTTTCAGGTGAGCGAGTTTTAAAGTCTGGTCAATTCTATCTGGAAACTTGCCTTGTTGGTTTGAGAGGTCTTGACCAAGTCCGCAACCATAATTGGTTTTTAGTTTGACTTTTTTGATGTGAAAGCACCAGAGTACATGGCAAGAAAGCCCGGCAGTGATTATTCACTCCAGTTCTATACATGTTATCTTATTCAAAGGCAATAATTGTCTGGAGATTTTCTATTCTTAAATGAGCCCTGGAATCCTATAATTTCAAGCATTATAGGAGCAAGTGAATTCCTGAGGCCTGACTTGCAGGTGACTTTTTGTGTGGTTTTCCGCCAGCACTTTGTTGTTGCTTTAATTTGCTAAAGCTGGTGTGTTTTATGGCTAGCAAAATTGCTATCTGCTTCCCAGGACGAAATACTGTGAATGTGCTTCAGCGGTGGAAACAGTGGGGGATGTTCCACAGATTTCTGTTTATACTTAAAAAAACCAAACAAACCCGAAGCAGACTGTTAAACTTGGGAAGTTTTATTTGAAGTGATGTTTTCATAACTGGACAGAGGTGACTAGATCTGTTGAATGTGGATGGACATGTAAAGGCCACCGTCCTTCGTTGCAGGCTTTGTGGCAGCGATCTGGGGACTGGGACGATGGTGGGAATGTGTTGCCTTTCCTGCCCTTGCCCCCACACTACGTGCAAAGTGGGTCCTATCCTTTTAAACAGTTTGTGGCAAAAAGCACACTGCTGGCTTCCAGATCACTGTGATCGTGCTAACTACGTTCACTGAAGCCCTGTTAGCTTCTGCAGTAGTTGGCTAGAAAACTGGACAAATCCGTGCCTGTGCAAGGCAAACGTGGCTGCCTACAAGTGTTTGGCAAATCCAGGTTTAGGTGGCGGCCTAAACTATGAGTGGATTAGATGGCGTAAGTGGCTGCATTATCTGATCCTTCATATTCCTTTTCAAACCTCTTCTGCACCCTGCGTGTAGCGCGTGCTCTGATAAACAGTAGAGTTTGATCCTCTGGACAGTTCACCCGCTCCGAATCCGCAAGCAAACAAATTGAAAGCTGTAGCAATCAAAGGTGTGTTGGGTTTTTGAGATTTCCAAGCTTAACCTGAAAAGTAGCCATAACTTTTTGTGCCTACTGAATCCAGGACTAATCGGAGTATCCTAAGCCGGGAGCGAAGGAGTAGTTGGCTTCTGTTTTGGGAAACTCAGGCTGTAATGTAGAGGAGCAGCGACTGCTGTGGTTGTAACAGCAGCTTGTGTTTCATGTTGGGTGTTTGGGGTTTGGAAACCTGCTGATCTTGGCTCTTAGGCTAACACCTGACTATAAAACAGGTCAGAATTTGCCCCTGTATTCTTGTAGTTTCCCACTCCTGCGAGTTACAAACTCTTGAGCTAGGATATATCCGTGTGCTGGCCAGCATTCAGACTGTATTTGACTGCCTGTTCAAAGTGACATGTAGAAATGAAGCTGTGTGCAGCTAGGATGTCACTTATGCTAAGCAGGAGGAGCGGGAATCGAAGGAAGAGTTGCATGTTGGTATTTGCCGTCCACCATGGGCCTTGGAGCTGGAAGGCAGCAGTCCAGGCCATGCTCTGGTCTCCTCTGCAAGCACGTGAGTAGCTTTAAACTTCTCTATTTAATGTGAAGGGAGAGGAGATTTAAGTGGTATCAATCTTGGTTACACTGGCACAACTCCAGGATCTTAAAAAGGCTGTGCCTGACTTGGAATAGGGTAAATGAGGAGAATCAAGCCCCGAGTTATTTGTGCTCTGCCTTGCAGGTAAAGATTTCTACTCTGTCTTAACCGGCTGCTTTGACCGAAGAGATCTCTGCACACACCCTAGCAGCCAGCTGTGCGTGAGCGGTGGTGGATGCTCCATAAATGGAGGTAGACACTCCTATTGTGGATGCATTAGAAATAATGATTCAGGACACCACAGTGCCAGGGAAGAAAGAGATGATTTCCCTGGGAGCCCTTCCCACTTGCTTGGTTCTCAGAAAACACCAGTGCCTGTCATGGCCTTCTCTGCCGCCTGCTGATTTCAACCGACAGCATCAGCCCAAGACCAGACAAGGGGCGGGCCAGCAATGTGGGCCTCCGTCTCTTTGTTGCACCTCACTGAGTCCATTGGTCAGTGCAAAGCATGCAGGCAGCCACGTGGATTTGGAAAGGGAGCGTGTCTGAGAGCTGAAGCTTGCAACAAGAGCACCTTGCTTGCCAGAGTTCACAGCCCGTGGAACAGCTCTTAGCCCCCTGGTGCCACTTGGCACGACGAAGGCAAGCGCTTGTCTAGACAGGCATTGATAATGAGCATAAATTAGACCGGTCCTTGCAGCTGATTGCAAGCATGGTCAGACCCAGTTAATTTAAGCAGGCTGTTGGATGATGGTTTACATAGATTATACCCCAAATCCAGGGATAACCTGTTCCAATGGAGTTGCTAGTGTTAGATTTTAATTGGCATGCTACAGTATAGCCCCTTCTTTGTGCTTGATAGATAAATTCCCACTTTAATGGTGCAGGTAAAGATTTGCCTGGTGATGGAGATGGTAATGAAGCAGATGCATTCATTTTAAGGATCTCTGAGCAGCTGAGGACAGCTGTAGACCGTGTATAGCCATGTGACTGTTGAGGGGCTTTTTGGATCACCACATCACTGAAGAAGGGACTGATTGAAGAGAGGCAGAGGCTTGAATGCCTTTGGATTTGCAATTAGAGATGCTGCTGAACTAGCACAAGCCATATGCTCTAGGATTGGTCAGTACTTAAAACCTTTTGGGCACATGGACATACAATTACATCAGATGCAGAGTTCAGAAACTAGGTTGTAGTGTATTAGGTGACTTGTATAGCTTCCTCTTTGTAGCAGTCTCAAAACATGTCATCGCTTTATAAAGACTGGTTCTCTATAATAGGAGTGTCCTGGAGCTTAGAATAGGTGCATCTACATTTTTTTAAAATAAGGTCAACATTTTACTTTAAAAAAAATGGGGGGGGGGGGGCCGGATTTTCCCAGGTTAAAATTATTTTTCTCCTCTCTTATTGGCATGAAGCCAGAACAAATACTAGCCCAAGCAAAGGTGCATACATCTCCACTCGAATACCTGCAACACACAGCGTTTTACTTTTAAAAAATGGGGAAGCTTCCATTGTTGGGATTCGGCCTGTTTGGGACATTAAACTTCTCCCCTCGACTCCCAATCCTATTGCATCACTGCTTTCAACAGCTGCTAACAATGCTACAGATGGGATATAATGAGCGGATGAGAAAAACTTTCAACACCATCAAATGTGGTGCCTGGAAACTCCAGGAATTTCTGGAAAATGTATAATGGAGGTGAAATGCACACGCACGCTCCTGAAAAAATGTGTAATGGACCTTGATTGAGCACACACTCCAGCTGCAGTTAGCCTTTTTTGTTTTAAGGCTGTAGCTTAAGGCAGCTGCTTTCAACTTCTCAGTGTATGGTCCTATATATGGGCTGTGTGATATATTATCCGCAGTACTAGGAGATCATGTTTTGTTTCAGGTTTTGAACTATTGTCAAAACAGAGACAAAAAGAAAAGGAAGTTTTAAGGGGAAGGAGAAGCCCTCAATATGTGTGTGTGCGCACACATTTTAAATACGCGTTTTGAAGCTGCTCTAACTGTATCCGAACGTTCGAACCCCATCATAAATGTATAATCTAGTAGTTTATAGAGCCAATGTGAAACATCCTGCCTGAAAATGTATACAGTGCTGTCAGGACATCATAAAAGGCAGAAGGAGATAACGGATATCCTAAACCATCCTTTTCATCCATATGGTTCGTTTCCAGTCGGAGGCTGAGTTCCTTTTCAAGGCAAGAAGGCTCTTACGGTGGGAGATGGGGAATCTAAACCCTTTTCCAAAGTTTTGCCCAGTCTAGTTTTTGAGACTGAGCTTGGCTGTTTTGAGCATCGTTCCCCAGGCTGAGTTAATGTCCCACTTTATAAATCTTGCGTCCATTTAGTTCTTTTTTTTTTTTCCTTCACAGTGTAGCAGAGAAGTTTGCTTAAGAAACACTCGTTTCCGCTGTGTGTTGCAGGTATCCGAGTGGAGAGGTATGCACCTTTGCTTGGGCTAGTATTTGTTCTGGCTTCATGCCAATAAGAGAGGAGAAAAATAATTTTAACCTGGGAAAATCCCCACCCCCCCATTATTAACAATCCCATGGCAAGAAAATAAAAGACTCAATGTGGAAATCAGGCCTTGTTAAAGTCCGTATTTGCAGCTGGGATTTCAGCCTCCGTTTTATTTTACTACACCTGGGAGCACGTTGGACTGACTTTCATACCCTGGAACTGTATTGATTTTTGAGAAGAAAGGATAAAAATATATGACTAATAGAGTAAGGAGGAAAGAGGATAGCACCATCGTTAGTGAGTGGTATCTCATGGGAGAAAATTAAAATGCCTCCTAACATCTTGGATGCTTCTGCAACTGGGGATTAACTTTCTGGAGGGGGAGCTGCCATCCCAGAAGCCTGTTTTCTGTTGAGCACGAACTGCTCCTGGTGACTCTAAGGAATGACCTTTGCTACCATGTGTGACAGCCCTGCCTTAAGTCTTAGCCTTGGAAGACGGCGTAGTCTTCCTGTGAGAACTGGTAGCTCTTTATTCTTTCAAAGTATTTTGATTTGGCCACGTGGCTCCTGAATGTGGACCTGTTGCTCAGGGGGGAGAGTTGCATTGCCAGGACCCCTCTCCTCCCTCTCCCTCCTGATTCTTGTCCTGTGGTTGGATTAATGATGGGAGCAATAGTGATGTGCTGTGTGCATTTTGTACTTGAACTGTCTTTTAATAGGGACAGTAATGACCAGTGGGGATTTGGGAGGCAGAGCAAACCAATGCAGTAAGGGCGCTGACAGAAGGGACGCTGCTTGTGCCATCAGCCCTTTGAAAGCGCTCTACAGCCATGCCCTGACAGAAGTGCAGGGCTGGGGAGTGGTTTAAAAGTGTCCGTTTTATGCAACAAATTAACCCTCATCTAATGAGAGAGCACCTTCATTAACTTCTGTCCGTCCCTGTGTCAGTCGGGGCTGGGCTGATGCAGCTCAGCCCTGCTCTGTCTGCGGGAAGGGAAAGGGAGGGAGCTGTGGACTGGAGTTTGCCCAACCTGAGCTGGGGGTGGGGGCAGGTGGATTGAACCCCCATCCTTCTCATGACCCTTTTCCCAGCCCCCTCCCCTCCAACTCAGGCTGGGCAAACCCCAGCCCAGAGCTTTCTCCCCTTCCTTTTCCCTCCCCCATCCTGCAGACAGCACCAGAGTTGGGAGTGGGGTGCAGGGCTAGGAGAGGGAGGCTGCTGGCAGGCAGGTCCTCATCTGGATTGGCTCCAAAGTGGAGCTTTATTTAAATTCCCCCGCCCAACAAATGAACTGGGGACTCACTCCAACTCATGATGCTTTCTGTAAAGTGCCACGAGTTAGACCAGGGACCTGCATGTCTGTCAGCACCCTAGATGTTGCTTGCTTTTGTCTATTTTTGCAGACTCTGATTGTTGCTAAGGGCATTGCTTCTTTCTGGACATTTGCATCCTGAGACCTCTTGCTACTTCTGCCTTCCCTTGCCTCTTCCTTGCTTGAATCTTTAGCTGGCAAAGAAACAATTAAACTGAGGATTGCCAAATGAAACAACCCAGGTGGAGCTGAAAGGCTTTTTTGGCTGCTTTGACCAGGCTGTAGGAGAGCGCCTCTGTGGGCCAGAACTGACTGGACTCCGATGAAAATGCTTTCCAAAGATTCCTCCATGATTGACATTTTTGTAATATAAGAACATTGTGCTTTGAGTGTCACGTAGCAAAAAACGAAGGGCTCCTGGCTGGTGAACCTATATCTTTGAGAGATGCTGGCAAGAAGTGACTTGTTGGGAAACACAAAGGAAGGAGGTCTCGCAGACTTTTTCTTTCTAATTAAATTAAAGAAAAAAAAACCATGCAGAGAAACAGGGTTTTGTTTTCTAACTTGGTTAATATTCCACCTACACATCATCGCAAGACAGCAGCGAAGCAGATGAATGCTAAGATTCGCGTTACACAGCAGCGTGATATCCGGAGCCTGCTAAGACTTGAGCCTGCACTTCGCCCCGTGTTTCTGAATGGTCCTGTTAACTTCAAGGAGTCTCGTTCTGTGCGTAACATAAAGCAAACAGGCTCTTGTTTGCAGGCTCGCTGCCTGAGAGCGGCTTCTTGTTCCAAAGCAAATGGAAACGAACTGAAATTTTAATGATACTCTCCTGGTAAAACCAACGTGCTGCATATAGACCTTGCTCGGCAAGCAGGAAGGTTTAAACGGGAGGGCTGCCTCACCACCCGGGTTAGATCTCGTATCATTTACATAGTCAATTGTTTTATTAAAGCAGAAGACAACTGTTTTGAAAGCTTTCCCCGACAGAAATGTAGAGCAGAAAATTAATTGACTCTAATGCACTTCCATCATGAAAGTACTTGATTGTAAATGTCCTTTCCTGCTGCAAGGGAAGACTTCGAACAGAGCTGCATGGATGCAGCGGTTCACCACTCAAATCTGTTTTGAGATAAGTTGGTCGTGGGAAGTCGCTGAACTTGTCTATCCTTGAAAGCAGGATGAGTTGGCAAAACGAAGCATGGTGCTGTCCTCCACGGGAAGGCTGACCTCTGCCAAAGAAAGTTTGGCCCAGGTTATTTTTCCTGGTCGTTCCTGCTGTAAGAGCATGTTTGTAAGCTTTGCTGTTCTGACTTTTATGCTTACGAAAGGTGTTCATCTGACAGCCCTGGAGACGAGACTTATTTATCAATAATGCATATGCACAAGTTCTGTATGCTGGCTGGTGGCACGTGCTGGCCATGAGAGGCCTGGGATAACAGAATAAGTTGCATTTAATTTCCCTTCTCTTCAGAGGCTGAAAATCATAGTGCTTGGGGGATGGAGGCTGTTGCGGGTAACTGAGGTCAGTTGTCTGAAGAGCAAGGTTTGGGCATGGGCTAGACCTGGGTTTTCAATCTGAGACTTAGCAAGTGAGCAAGAACCCAGATCCTTGATCCATGGGAACCTCGGCCACTTGCTTTGCATATTGCTGCATCCTGGGGCCTGGCATCTTTGTTAGCTTTGCACGTAGGATGCGTCTGCACAAGCCCGTGCGGCTTGGCACAGGTGATGGGGTCAGTTTGGGTACCAGGAGCAGTATTAGGACGATGCCATGCCCCCAGCTGCTCTACCTGCTCCTCGGCTGGGCTTGTTAGGCAGAGTACAGCGCTCTGTGTGGGTGTGGAGGTGGGGGCGGTGGGTGTGCTGAGCTGCTCAGTTCATTGGCAAGGGACAGAAAGCAAGTTGGAGCCAAGAGAAGGCTGAAATGTGGGTTGTTGAAGGGGAGGATATGTGCCTCCAAGGTAAAGTCACCCCCCTATCGAGGGTTTTTTAAAAGTAAACAGGAGTTGAAACAAAGAGGATTTTTGAAAAACCCTCAAATCTGAGCAGCCCTTTCAAGCTAAAATAAAACCAGTCTTTAGCCCTGCTGTGGAGCCTGCCTTCATGAGAGGCTCTTTAATGAGCTACTTCGCTGCTAATTGCTCTCCCTCTCTCCACTTTGAATAGGGAGCTGCTTTTAAGATAGCGATGCTCAGCCTTGGCCCCGCTGTTGTGGTTCAGCGATGGACTCCGTGTCTGCCTGCGGGCGACCCGGGTTCGATTCCCAGACACGTGCATAGCTGCAGCCATCGAGGCACCCGACGTCCAGACTCGGTCTGGTCTTTGGATACTGTCTAAAGGGAGGATGGAGGGTCTGGGCAGCCTCCGTGCTCCTGCCTAGGTGTATGTGGTGAAGGTCTGGGTGACTTCTCACGCAGGCACCGTGATGCGAGAGCACTGAGGTTGCCTATGATGCCTTGGCCCCTCTGCTTCCTTGCTGTAGCCTCTTCCACCGCTGCTGTCCAGAGGCAAAGGCAATCATTAGCAAAGCATTAATTGCTTGTCTCCCAGGAGTTATGCCCTGTCACAAGCTCTTGTGCTTGTACAAGCAAGTTACATTTCTTGGCCCGTGTGAGCGAGAGAAATCCTTTCCCAGGCTTTTCACAGATGCCAGATAACTGGAGTGGAGCCTAGTAGGTGATCTGGGACAATCAGGATTTATTCACGAGTCTTGTATCTGACACCCTTGAGGGATACCTTTCTAGGGAGTTGCTTGAAATGATGTTATGGGTGACTTTTGCAAGGTGCGAGTCGGGGCCTTTGTTAGGCTTAATTTCATTGTCTAGTGTTTTCTTTTCAATCTAATTGCTTTCTGTGTTAGACTGTGTGTCTAGCTTGACTTGGCAGTCCCTTTGCGGCTGTCAGCAAACTGGTAATTCTCCATGTGTGGGTTTTTTGTTTTGTTTTTTTTTAAAGTAGTACCAGAGAGCTGCAGTCCCAGCTTCTTAAAACAAACACAGCTTAGAGTTAGTGAGTAAGAAAAGCCAGGCATAAGTGGAGGGAGCAGTGAATGCTCTGGAGATGGGGCAGGGGATGACAAATGCAGATGTGCATTGACTGGAAGTTGGTAACAGAAGGGCTTCACCTATAGATCTGCGGGCGGTCTAGATCAGAAGCAGTGAAGTCCTAGCTCTTTGCTCAAAGGACTCCTCTCTTCCTACATCGTCTCAGTGGAAGCAGAGCCGGGGCTAAAGCACTTAGTCGAGGCTGTTTAATGACTTCTGAAGTGATGTGCATCTTCCTTTTAAACTAGGATCTATATGATTAGCTCCAGTTGCAGCCCTTGTCTGTTTTTGCAGCAGAAATGGATGATAGTGGAGCCTGAACTGGATTCTGTCAGTGCCAGGGTACTTCGGGGAAACTTGGCTTGCAACAAGCTGTCTTTTTGGTGGACTCAAAGCTCCGGGGCTTTTAATCTGGAATTGGGGCTTTTACTCTCTGCAGCACTGGGATTCATCCAAGAGTTAATAATAATGTGACGGCTGTACTTCTAAAGAGGTATTCTGTAAGTGGTGGATGACCCTTCTAGTACGTAGGGTGATGGTTAGGGAGACTAAATTTGAGCCTGAAGTTTTATTTAGGTTCCTTTGCTTTTTCTAGCCCAATAATTACAGTCCTTGCCATTCTATCTTTTTAAGATGGATTTTCCAACTACTAAACAGCCCCATATGAATCAATATGTGGTGCCTGGGCTTTTATTAGAATTACTAATATAACCACGAGTGGCAGTGGTTGTAGTCGGTCAGGAAACAGTGCACTGAGCTGTCTCAGGTGTATAACTGAAAGGAATTGGGGGGGTGGAGAGGACTGACATCATTCGCGTGATTTTACAGCTCCCAGCTCTAGGCTGCCTGCGTAGCTGCACAAAACTCTCAGATCCGGAGCGGGATAAGAGAGGGTCCCCAGGGCCTTCCCAGCCTCTGCTCTTATTTGCTGCAAGAAACAGGGAAAAGGAGAACAAATGGCTGTGTGGGCACAAATCCAACCACTTTCTCGTTCTGGACGGTGGCTGCAGATGCAGAGGAGTGTCTGCGCGGCACAGAGAAATAGCTGGTAGCGCCATGGTGAGTACCAGCCTCCAGTTTTTATGCAGCAACTTGTTCTTGGCGTGGCCTTTTGTTTTCTTCCTGTTTGTGGCTGGTTTTGAGAGAGGAGAAGAGAGGATATTTTGTTGGGTGCTGTGTGTGCACAAACGTGTGTGGGGCAAGCCTATAGACAGGGCCGAGTTTGCCCAGGGCCTGGAGATGACCAGAGGACCTCTTCGGTCCCTTCTGTCCCTGTTTAGTGTGATATAATAGACAGGTGGATCATGCATAATAACAAAAGCACAGCCATCACGACTGTTTGAAACCAAGCGTGCAAAAGTTTAGAAAAGAAACCCAAAGTTGAAATATCAGCCCCAATTCTTCCTTCCTGCCCTTCTGCTTGGACTTGGCACCGACTGGTAGGTGCTCTTGCTCGTGGTGTGTAGTGCAACACGTGGATTCCTGCTGTTCTGCAGGGCATAAAGGGACAGTGACAAGCCTCCATTTGGGGTGGTTTGTGAGACCCTTGGGGGCAGATAAGAGTGGATGCTCTGTTTCTGTAGGGAGGGATTTCCTGGGGAGCTGCCCATGGCCCTCTCTCTCCAAAACGAAGCTAAGTCCTGGTACTTCTCAAGAAGCATCTGGCTAGGAGATGTGTAGAAGGGGCAGAGCATCTCTGTGGAAACCCTTTATCCAGTGGGTTACGTGCCCCATACGGGGGTGAGTCTGCAGCTCCCGGCTACTGAGGCCCCAGCATTGGGAAGACTCCAGCTCGGGTCCTGGGGTCAGCCGAGACGTCGACAGTTATGCAAGCCGAGCCTTTTGCAGGCCATAGAAGTTTTGTAGCCCTCGAGACCGCTCGACAATGCACCGGTCCAGACCTTTGGGGCAGACTGCTTGCTTTATAGGGGAAATCCTTGACCCACCAGTCCATGTGTGTAGTGTGTCCCTTCCACCCGCAGTGATTGTCTTGAGATCGGTCCCGAGTTCAAATTAGGATTGACCCCATCTTGGCTCAATCGCACGGACATGGGAAGAGAATACCTTCAAGAGGCTTTGAGAAAACAAACTCCGGGGAGCTGAGACTGCTCCAAGCATTTCCTTGCTTCATGGCATCTTGGGTGGGTGGTTTCTATTACTAGTGTGGGAACTCCTGAAATAAGTGACTTGGTTGGTAAACTGCAGTTCTGAGTAATGAAAAAGCAGCTTCCTACAGGACAGGGTCAGTCTGGAAATAAACATCAAAGTAAGAGATGTTCTGTACAGAGCAGTGCAAAGAAGGGCAGTGACCAATATTTGACAACTGCAAACATCAAGACAGGGTAATAGGGCAGTTTTAAGAAGGAGTAACTGGAGGCAATGGTACAACAGAAAATTTAGATCCAGAAGCAGCTAATTTGAAGTAATTGGAGTGGATGCTTCTTAGAGGAATAAGTATGCCAGTGATTTTAAAAAAAAACCAAACCTGCAGGGGTATGTGCAAATTAGAGCAGCAGACTTTTGCCAGTGTGTGCAGAGTTTGAAGACTTCAAGACTTCAAGGAGAGAAACCTGGGCATCTGGTTCTGTATTCGGCTTTCAGTAGGTTTCCACTCTGAGATAAATGCAGTTAAAGGTAATCTCTCATCTCTGCTAAATCCTGTAACGGAGGTAGTGGGTGCAGCGAGAACACAATAAAGTGATAACATACAGTGTTGAGATGTGGGTATCCTCTGGAAAGGGGAATGAAAAAATAATAAAAGCCATTTACTAATTCCTTGTACCTCTCGTGCCTAGCGCTCTCTCTCTTTGCACAGCTAGCTTTGATGCTCATCATCCATACAACTCATATTTTGGCCAAAAGCAATCGGGGCTCATAGATAGAGGTGATATCTTCTATTAGACCAACAAGAGTTTTGCAAAAAAAATCTCTTTAATTGCAAGCTTTTGGGCACACACACTTGCAATTACATAATTTTTTTTTTTTGCAAAAATCTTGTTGGTCTAATAAAAGATATCACCTCTGTCCACAAGCCCTGATTGCTTTTGCCTGTAGACCAGTATGGCTACAACCTGGACACCTGATATTTCAGCCAAGGAATTCTTTCTTTCAACGTGGTGCTGTATGTATAGGGAAGCAGTTTGGGAGGAAATGGCCCATTGGTTAAACCGGCCTTGCTTTTCCATTAACAGGTTTTTAATTTTTTGCTACAGAAATTGAAACAGTTTCTCTCTGAATTAAGTGATGGCACACACAGATCCTTGTGACATGAGTGCTACCTGTACCTGTGAAAAGAGGCTGAATCCTGCCGCCTCCTCTTTTGGCCTTCTTAACACATTTAAGTCAAATCAGCGTAAGCCTCGTTTGAGCCAATATAAGAGGCCACGCAGCCTTTTGCACCTTTTTGCTATGCTGTTTTAAACTAAGCCCTTTAGTTAAACTCATCTTACCCAGTGCAGGTGAGACCCAAGTCGCTTTTTTGTGTCTCAGTTCAGCCCTCTTGCAAAACTCGGGAATAAGCTGCCTCATGCTCGGGAGGGGGGTGTTCCTCAGGGTTTTTGTCATGCTCTAGCTGCCCAAGTGTGAAGCCATGGGATAACGCTTTGACCGGTCAGAAGCCATTTTTTCACACGTGCTTCAGATTTGGACTGGGAGCTTTGTGCTATAATTGAATTGCAAGCCTCAGAGCCCATCGGTAACGCCACGCAGTCCCGGCGGCTGCATGTAGGAGCAGGGTTTCTTCACAGTTGGCTCAAAAGAGTGTTGTGGGGGTATACTTATGGAGGGGCTGAGACCTGGTAGGAATGAGGGTTGCAGAGGTGCTACACGTACAGGATATATATTTTTTTTTTTTTTTGCAATAATGCATTTAATTGGAAAATCTAATCTGCTTTCCACCCTCACTTCTGCCATGCTGTAGATGACAGCTCTTAGGAAATTCAGACACGCTGCAGTAGCTGACGTGGTGTTAGTGTGAACGTACTGATGAAAGGCAGCTATCTAGAGCAGTGGTCTCCAAAGTAGGGTGAACGCACCCCAAGGGGTGCGCAAGACGAGCCATTGGGATGCGGGAAGAAAATATTAGACCTTCTATTTATATTTATATAAATATACATATATTGGGGGGGTGTGCTCAAAAATATTTTGCTGGTAGGGGTGCGCACGAGTATAAATATACATATAATGGGGGTGCCTGCTCAAAAATATTTTACTGGTAGGGGTGCGCGAGTATAAATATACATATAATGGGGGTGCCTGCTCAAAAATATTTTACTGGTAGGGGTGCACGATCAAAAAAGTTTGGAGACCACTGATCTAGATCAAATGTCGAGGGCCAGACCCGGCCCGAGAAGCCGCAGCACCCAGCCCGTGGGGCTGCCCCGTGAGTTGGGAAATTTGGCAGTGGAGGAGCTGTGGCAATTAATATTTCTCCCGACGGGGCTGGGTCACATCCTTTCCTCCTGTAATTTTGGATCAGGGTTGGGCTGTGTCCCTTTCCCTGACATGCCCCCACTCCTCCCCACTGGGCTGGGTTGCAGCTGGGCCAAGTCCCTGTGTATCCCCTGCAGCCCAGGGCAGCTGGATCAGGGCCAGGCTGCCCCTTTGCCCCACTCCCTTTGTCCCTGCTGAGACCCCCTCCAGGCACTGATCAAACCCCCTGCTGAGCCTGGCCTGGAGACCCACTGGGCATTGCCCACCGGACGAAAGGGTTGATCGCCACCGATTTAGAGGCTGTGGGCCAGTTGCTTTCCAAATAATAGTATACATCAGTAATCTCATCTGTTGTAGGGGGAAGCAGGGGAAGGATATGTAGCAAAAATCTGAAATGCCGTGTCTCTTCCTTTACTGCTTTCCTAATGCTTTGCTCTCGTTGCAGCCAGTGGTATGCACTTAAACAGCTCTATGTTCACATTGAAGGAACAAAACCTTATAAAGAAAGGCCATGGGAGCACTTCTGACCCCATGAAGTCAGAGTTTGGCCATTGACTTTAATGAGCCAGGGTTTCACACCCCCATAGATCAGCGTCGCTGAGAGTCACCTTGCTACCCTGGGCCGCATTGCTCCTGCAATAAACTTCATCCAGGCAGATCCTATTACAGCACCGGAGCCATAGAAACCTTTACTTTTAACTATGTCTGGTTTCATGACTAATGCTTCCTTGGCATGAGTTTCTGCATTTACGCTCTCAGAGCCGAGACCAGGATCGATGTGATGCCTTCTGCCCCGTGCCACCGCACATTGTGTGGCATCGCATGCTCATTTGAGCTACATGAAAGCATCTGGTAATCGGGATTGGGTTTCCCTGTGTGGATGGGTTTGGGGATTATGGCTTTCAAAGAACAGTTAAAGGAAGCAGTTTGCTAAACTCGTAATCTCATTTGTACGGCATTGGGGATACAGAAAGGGAAGTTTCCTTCCTAATCCCTGTCTCAGGGGAAAAAACATATTTCTTCTTTTAATAATGCTTGGCAAGCTGTCACTGAGCCAGACTCCAATCTCAGAGCTTTTATTAAGAAAGAGAGGCAGGAGATGGAAAGCAGGCGATTATTATGATGTGCCTGACTGTTAAAAAAACCGTGCTCAGGACTAAGATGATGTTGTTTTCCAAAAGAAATGGTCTTGATTAGAGCAAGAGCAGAGGGAGATTTTTTTTTTCTGCAGACGATTGTGTTGCGTTTCACCGAGGGATCAAAGCTTCATCTCTTTCTCCTAGCACGAGATAAAGAAAAGAAATGAGAACATGTTCCATATACATGATGGAGGTACTCCAGTTAGTTAGCGATGGCAAGGGCAGATTTCCACATCAAGACCATACAAATCCTAAGAAGGGTTATCATCTTGGTGTCTGAGCATGTCTCTGCGGCTGATGTATACGCACCCCTCCAGTCCCTTTTTGCATATGTTAAAATGCAATGCCTGGATACTTCTGGATGGTGCTGATAGTCTAAAAGGGAGGGAAGAATTAGGAGTGGCATCAAGGGGATTGTATTTGTGGGGCAGAACTGTTGAGAGGGGCTTTTCTCCCCTAAGAAATAACTATCCCAAAGCATAGTAATCCCATTTCCCTAGAAAATAAAAGCCACAGGGTTCCCAACAAATATATGACCTATGTGCTGATCATCTGGGAACCTGGTGCTTCTGTATTGTAGCATTTGGTACCTTGCAAATGTCTTAAAATTTGAGATGCCTTAACCAGGAAGCATACCATTTTCATCTTGACATCGGCAGAGGTGATGATCTGCAAATCTGAAGTAATGAGAGAGAGTTGAATCAGAATCAGCTTGGATCAGTGCTCCAGTTGCTCCCCTGCCCTGTGTCTGGCAGTGGCCAAAGCCAGCGGCTTCAGAAAAAGGTTGGAAAAGCCATGCAGTTAGGACATTATTGGTGCATGGGTTTTTTCCTACCCCCTGCTGGGATGCACACGAATTGCTTAAATTCCTTCTAAAATTCTTGGTTTTAGTTAATCAAAGAGCCTTGTTTGCCTAAAACTGATATCTTTTATTAGACCAACTCAAATAGTTGGGCAAATTCTTTTCAGGTATAAGTACCCTTCATCAGGCTGAACAAGCCTTGTTCGTATAAGGGCCATGTATTCTGGCCTGTTTGAGTGCCCCGCGGCCTTTGGTATGAGGTGGATGGGCAGGCCCCTTGGCCTTGTACACCCCCTCTGGAAGAGTTGCCTTCTCCACTTTAGAGATGGGTGAATGGGGCATCAGAAACATGCAGTGACTTGGCCATGGTCACAAAGAAGTCCGTGACAGATCTAAGTTTGCATCCCATGTCGGTGAATGCCCAGCACCCATCTTTAACCAAAGATTTCCTATCCCATTTAGATTGCTCTGCCCAGTGCCTTGGTGCAGGGACAGCATTTGCCCCTGGTTATCACAGGAGGGACTGCAGTCATTTTCCAGTTGGTGTATAGCATAGAAGAGACTTGGGATACTGCAGATATTATGTTGTGGGAATTGTTGGCTTTTTTTAATGAGATGAACATACACGCGTGCTGCGGGAGTGTGAGGAGGAGGGTCCTCTCCCAGCACGCAGAAGAGCTGAGAGCTTGTTTCCAGGATGTTGCTCCAGAAAACACCTCTGTGGTTGCTCATACACTGGGCTTGGAAAGGCTTTAAGTCGACAGCCTGGACCTTGTGAGACACGTGAGGCTAAAAGGGGCTATTTGGTATTGCAGTGACCAGGAGCGGAGTTAGGTGACTGGTTATTACAAAAACTGTATCTCACGGCAGAAATGTCCGTAGTGATTTCTATAAAAAACAATGAGTTGAGGCTGGTTATGTTTTCTTACTACGTGCTGCCTTCCCTCCCCTCCTTTTTTTTGACAGCTTTTCATCTGAGGTGGGATTTAGCTGATAACAGGCATTACCATAGTAAGTACATTGTGTTTGAGCTCGCCTCTGCTTTTCTTCCAGCTGAAAATGTAAATGGTTGGGTTACAAATCCGGGAGAAAAAGGGGTTTCCAGTAGGGAAAAATTTTGGGAGCAACCCCTGTAAAGTGTGAGCTGAGAATAACTTGCTTTGGCTGGTTGTGTTTTCCTCCCCTTGGTATTCTCTTACAAGGGACGTGTGCAGTTTGCGCTGAGTGCACGTTACATTGTTGAGTGCAACGGTGTGCTTCATTTGTGTGCATAAGTCTATGATTGCATTGTAAGTCCCTGGGCATTGTGTGCACACATGTCCAGTAATGTATCCAACTGTCCTTTTGCACATGCCAACAAGAATTTTCCATGCAACTGGGACATATGCTTAGTGTGCGTTGGACACGCTATTTTTGGCATGTGCCACTGCCCATGGCACTTTGAATAACGGTCTTTAAATGCCCAGGAATCATAAATGTGGCACGAATCTTTAAGGCTTTTGGGAGCAGTAACACAATTATAGAGGGATAAAATGTAAGTTGGTCTCATCAGAGCTATGTATTAAAGCTGAAACCCTGTCAAGCTCTCTGCTTCTGGAAACTGAGTAACCTGGGAACATGAGTCATTTATGGTTGTCCATCAAATTTAGTGGATGTTGGGGACTAAATGCACAAAGCAGGTAGCACAGAGCTGTGAGTTTTTTAATCTGAATTTAGGGTCAAACTTTGGAGGTGTTTCTGTTGGGGGATTTTGTTTTCCTTGGTTATGTGGGTCATTTGCTAGAAGCAGAGGTGGACTTGGGGTGGGGGGGGGCTTTGCCCCATTTTGCTCAGGGGTAAACTGCCTAAGTTCAACTCTCATTGTAGGGTAAGTACAGATGGTGGGATGGTTACTATGGAGCGGCTGAGGCATGGTGAGTCCTGCCCTGTGTCAACTCTTGGCACAAGATTGGCAATAATTGTATATAGGGTGGCATGGAAATGACTAAGTGGACTGGTAGGAAGGTTTGGGAATTGGAGTTTGAAAAGATCAGTGAAAAGCGTATTTTAATAAAATGCATTCTAACTCCTAATGAAATAAAAATTACAGTTTCCGCTGATCAGTTGTATGGGTGAAGGGAAGTCATGCGTGTCTCATGTGAAGTCTGTTGATCCCTGGGTAGTTTCAATAAGTGAATTTTTTATGCTGCCCTCTCAGGTGTTTCATTTGGTGGAACAATTGTAGAAAAATAATGGTGTTGCTTCCAGAGGGGAGAGGACAATGACACTAGCCACGATATGTCTATTAAATCAGAGGGTATTGCTATGAAAAATACCCCTCTTGAGATGTTCCCCTGAGTTACAAGCACCATTTCCTGCGTGCTACTCGGTACAGAAAGTGCCGCTATCAGAATAGGTCTTGTTCACATCCTTTACTTCGTGCACTCGGCTGTGCTGAACGAACCGTTCCTTTCTGTGGTTTCCATTGTGCGGGATATTGCATCTGAGAGCAGAGTTTGTTTTATAGAGATAATTAACTCGTGATGCTCTGCCTGCTTTAAATCAAAAGGGCAGTGCTCCTGGCTGCAGTAATGCAGGGTGCATTGGCGTTTCATTTCCTCCCCTGGCCCCATACTCCAATCCACTGCTCGCATAACTTGCCCAAGCACTGTTGACTTGAGCTACATCCGTGGGTAGGGGCTGAACACTTGGCTGCACTTTTCTTTTGCTGGGAGAGCAAATGTCACATATCTTGCCAGCCAGCTAGAGCCGTTGTGTGCCGTGGAGAGAAAGAAAAGTGTCCTGGTGCCGTTCTTGTCTGAGCTCCATGGGGCCGTCTCCAGTGAATCATCCTGTGCTTTGACAAGAAGATAATGCTGGGTTAATTCAGAGCGGGTTTTGTTCTGTTTTATGGGAGCTGTCTGGGTGGTAGCATAAAAATTTATACTGCTACTTGCTTGCTTGGTTTAATACATGTTGCTGGTCCTTAATAATCCAACCCACAGTGAAATATGTAGCATAATAGCACGTGCGGGTGGAGCACAATGGGGCTCGTGCGCTCTTTCATCTCTGTGTGTGGGATTTACACCTTTGGGGAAAGGACCTCTGCAAGAGTCGTGTACGTTGATGGCACAACAGAGACCTAATTACGGGCCTATTCTCCTCCTCTGTCCCAGCTGTGCTACCCGATTGTGTACATCCACGCTGAAATTTGGGTTCCCGGAGGAATCGGTCTATGCAATTATAGATATTTTAATGATGTTATCCAGCTAAAGCTGAAGAGGGAGAGACTTTCCTGTGTTCTTTTGCCCTTTGCTACACATTTCCCCCTTTGACGAAGGCATGCGTGGGTTTTTAGATTGTGCTTTTAAAACTTTCTTTTCCCCCGTTTCTTATTTTCCTCTTGAAAACCTCAGGGACTTTTGCCTCTGCAAGGTCAAACCCTGTGCTGTTAGCACGAGATATGTTTTGTGTTCCTCGGGTCCGAGTTTCAGAAGTCAGGCAGTCTCTTCCAGCCAGTCTTTTCTGTTATTAATATTCCTCTTTTTTTTTTTTAACTTCTTTTTTTTTTTTTTTTAAATCACTTGCAACATGTTCTTTAAATTCCCCACAGAAAGGCCGGCTTTAAATAGAAGTTCCCCTGGGGAGTTTCTGAAGTACTAAGCTTAATACCACCAAAGATTGTGAAATAAGGAGGGGGAGAAATCTACATGTTAAATCTCTGGTAAAGCAGGAGCGGAGCCCCTTGAGTGGTTCTAATGCAGGATGATGGATGAGGACCGAGTAAAAGAGACATTTGGACTTTTAAATAAGTAAGTACTTTCCTTCACCCAGCATTTGTTGACACTAATCCAGAAAAGCAATATTGTGAACACGGCCTGTTCTTGCAACACCCCCCCCCCTTATTAAATGAGCAGAATAACAATTGTGCAGTGACTGATGCTGTAGGTGAAAGAATTGGAGCTGGATTTCAAACATCCGTCAGACAAAGAAAGGCCAGAGTCTGACTGACTGACAGACAGACAGATACAGCAACTGCATGACTGTTCTGCCCTCCAATTCCTGATATAAAATGTAGTAACTGAAACGAGAAGCCGGGCTCTGGAATATATATATATTTCCTCACTCAATGCAATCCTACGTTGCAGTGGATGTGTGCTGGGATATACCAGATTATGCGGCCCCTAGATAAAGGCATTAAATCTTCTGTACTTTCTTGCATGTTCATGTGTCTGCTCTCAGGTTGCTTTTGCAAGGAGCTATTAGCCAGCCTGTGTTGTTAGGCTGTGTAGCAACACCAATTCAAGCATCCTCCGAGACCCGTCTTTTAACTGAGGTTATGCCAGTTACTTGGTATTCGGAGTCAGTAAGGCATTAAAGCACTTGACAACTTGTCTGCTGAGATTGAAGCGCGTCCTCCTACTACCGAATTGAGAAATCGGTGGGAAGGGAGGGTTGCTGGGATGCTGCGCAGGGGCCTAGAGCAAAGTACCGCAGGCTAGGTCCCCACCTGGCATGAGTAGCTGGTGCCTCGTGTTGTTCTCTGCTCAGCTGAGACTCTCTGAGCTGTGGTCCATCCTGGCATCAGGAAGACGTGTGTCATTCCCCTTCAACATGAGGTGTGACCTGTTGGTTTTTAATGCTCCTTGCTCCAAAAGTCTCCTTTACAGGTTGGCTCCTTTGCTACCTGTGCATCAATCTATAGGTAGGGCCTCAGATGCATTGCACAGGCCGTCAACAAAAGACATTGGACGTCTCTTAGGTTGTGTTTTTCATAGACCCATGTTCAAGGTGCGAGTTGTAGGCAGGTGAGGCATTTAGTGGGAATATGCCCAGAAAATGAAATCCAAACAGGTGTCTAGAGAGCACTGTACCAGCATACAGAGAACGAAGCCACGTTATGCTTCTTGTTGCCGTCAGAAATCCTTGTCAGCGTGGTCCTCAGCTGTTGTTTCTAGTTGAACTAGAGGTGCAATAATTCTCCTAGACTGAAATGAAGTTGCTTGAATGCAAGACAGTGTGATCACATCTTCAAATTACTGACTTCATTTCTCCTTGGGCTGGCTTGGATATGTCTAAATTTAATTACTAATTCTCCCTAAGCTACTTGAGTTTTAAATGTCAAGCCATAATTTTATCCCAAGTGGTGTTAACTTCTCAAGGTTAATCTTTTCATGGGAGAATAATTGTTTTCCCATAGAAAAAAGACTGAAAAAAAAACCTGTGTGTCTTTTTTTTTTTTTTTTAACAGATAGGGTAAGAGTGGTGGTTTTTCTTCCAGAGATGCTCAGTGGGATCTGAAGCTGTTAAGTTTTCATGGCTGGTGCGTGTCATTTTGGAGACCCAGGAAAGAATATAATATGTCAAGCCACTTCTTTGGTGATAACAGCAAAGTGTCTTTGTTTGAGCGGCTGCGTCAAATCAAACATGTGGGTCTTAGGAAAGGCAGTAGGGAAGCTGTCTGTATTGTATGTGCTGGTGAGAAGAACTGGAGTTTACCAACCCAGGTGAAAAATTCCCCGAATGGTAACACTGCTGTGTTGCGTGAAGTGCTGCGACTTGTTGACATCCTATTTTCATCTCCTCGCTGTGTTCCCCTGCTTACCTACCTAGGCGAATCTGGGAGGAGATGTGTAATTTGGCCTTTCGTATTGAGGTGGAAGCAATGGGACAATACTCCTGCAAAGTCCAGGCCCAGATCGGCACGCCTGGCCGGCTGGGACTCCCACTCTCCTGCTTCTGTGGCATTTGGGTGTAGACATTTTTGCATAGTTGGACATCCAGCGCTCAGGAAGCAGATGCAAACAGCCGTTGATCACGTGCTTCATATTTGGAGCCCAAAATCTTGTTTGTTCCTAAAATTGGAGACTCCTTATTGGGTAGAATAGTTGCCCGCTGGGAAAACCTGACATATTAAGCCTGCTTTTAAGCCATAAGGGAGAAAACTGATTGTAGCATGTCATAATCTTAAAACGAATCTCCAGCCAGAGCCTGATGCTTCTCCTCGTAAGACCAACGGCAAGACTTCTGCTCACGCCCAGTAGAAAGAGTCATTTCTGTTATAGGGTGGCATTTGTGTGCTCTGTACATGCAGATATCATTTATACACGGGACTATATCAAGATATCTGCTTGCTTTAATTGAAAGTGGCTTTCTTGCTGGCAGCAAGCAATCTTGTTTTCTGCTATAAATAATAAACTCATTTTCCTGCAAAGCTAGTCTCTTCAGGGAATACAGATCAGGAATATTCCCAGGGTTTTGGAGTCTTTAATCCGTTGCACAGCTGGGCGGGCATCCGTATTTTTCATCTGGAGCGGTGGCTTGGAGTTCAGCTCTGCGGAAGGGTATGTTGCGATGCCATTTATTTTAAATGATGTGAAACCATAGTGGAACTGCTATGTAGTTGCGTCTCTAAACCAGCTAAGTATTAAACGAGTCTGTGTGCCACTTCCCGCCCATCGCTTTGAGTGCTTCTCTCCCCAGGGTGTTGGGAGAATAAATGGTAGTCTTGCAAATCAGTGCTTGGGTGTTCTCTACCCCTTCCCTTCTCCACCTGCATTTCTCAAACTCCAAAAAGGCAGGTCAGGTTCTTTGGGTAGATGTGGTCTCTTTTATTAGATCAGCTGAGTAATTAGAAAAAAGTTTTTTGCAAGCTTTCGGGTGCAATCGCCCTTCTTCAGGCATTTTCTGCTGTTTAAGCATGAGACTGACAGTTCTGGGTGCTTGTCACAACGGTGACAGTGATTTGTACTGTTTGGTCTTGGATGGTCCCGTTCGTTGCTGTCTGCTGGCCTTTTTGCTTGTAAAACGAGGATAATCGAACATGCCTCTCTCAGACTTTAATTAAAAGGTTTGCAGAGCAGTTTTTGTGATTCATCCAACAAAGTATAATTGTTATTATTAGAAGGCTATAACTAGTGTGGATTTTTTTTTTTGGGGGGGGGGAATAACACTCCTAATGGGGAAGAAGGTTGCCCTGACTCTGCTGTGAGGAGAAATGCCCTTGAGTGGCATTCAGTCATGCCTTTGCATATGCATGTGTGTGTGTTAAGTATCCAGGTTGTATCTGTATTGGTCTAGAGGCAAAAGGAATCGGGACTTGTGGTAGGGGTGATATCTTGTATTAGACTAACTAACTAGATTTTTGCAACAGAAACTTTTTAATTGTAAGCTTTCGGGCATGAGCACCCTTCTTCAGGCATGGGAGAACTTTTACAGTCTTCTATGCCTGAAGAAGGGTGCTTGTACCTGAACGCTTGCAATTATTTTATTTCTTCCAAAAATCTAGTTGATCTGATAAAAGGTATCGCCTCTGCTAGGAGTTCTGATTTCGTGTGTGTGTGTGTGTGTGTGTGTGTGTGTGTGTTAGGCTTTGAGTTATGGTTGATCTGTTTTCATTGAGTCCTGACTGCCGCAGAGCTCTAAGAAGTCACTCCAGGGTACTGAAAACTTAGCTCAGGCTATCAGATGCGATAGAGAGAGATGGTGATATTGTTCTCATTTTGCTGTAAGCATCTTATAGCAGGTAAGGATGCTACTGTGCCCTAGATTAAAAATTGGACTCTGTCTGCAACTGAGCTAAACGGTTTTAGAGGACTTGGACAAATTAGAATATTTCAGAGTTACCTGAAATGCACCTTGATGAACCTATAATATTTCCACTCCTTTCTCATTAAAGCGACTTGCCATCTGGGCTCAAACCGAGCTCTGGGATATGCTAGCATTTAAGATCCAGTTTATTACTGAACATTTTCCATGTCTTTCTCTTTGTGTGTTGTTGGTAAAATCTGGATGTCTGTCCTGCATCCTTGCTGAGTACCTCTGACAGCGGTTTTTTGGTTTGTTGTTTTTTCCAGTGATATTTTGGCATCTGATGCATAGATGCATTTCTGTTCTCTGCCCTGACAGATGGGGCCACATGTGAACTTCTTTTTGAGCCACGTAACACAGAGTTAGAAATGGGTGAAGGGAACAAGTGTCCGGATATTCTGGTGAAACCCTTAAAAAGGTTTTCTGACAGATAGGCAGGCAAGATTCGTTGAGTAGATGTGATGGCCGGGTTCGTTTGCTTAGACTGAATAGTTGGCCAAGAGTTTTTAGCAAGCTTTCCGGCGCAGTCAGTTGCCCTTCGTCAGGCATAGGGAGTTGCTGCCTTGCTGACAAGTATTCACTTCAGCCAGCAATACAAGGTTTGTGCGATGCTTGGTGTGGAAATTGCTACCTGGTACCTCATTCATGGGATCTCAGGGTAACATTCAGCCACCAGAGTTAACCATCATTTGCCTTGAAGACAGCAGTACTTGCATCTGCTTATGCACGGCTTTAATTTCATTCCCAAGGACCTGGAGACAGAAAGGACTTTCAGTGAGACTCAGGCTGTCTCACTGCCCATGTGGATTTGGGAAGGCGCGCATTTAACGGAAAGAGATTTTTTTTAGGTGAAAGCCTGAAATGGTGCAAATCAGTCACTTTAAATGGCTCAGCACTGACTTACACCAGCTGAGGGGTCCGGTCCATTATCAGGTAACAAATATGTAATAAGGCCAGGATAACTGTTGGATGCTGGGTGACTTGCCCTCAGACCAGAGGTTAAAATCTGCCCGGACTCTGCTTCTGCAGAAGGGCTGTTCTGCATCTGAAGTAAAAAGTCCTCCCTGATCTCCACCTAGTAATATCTGTTTCTGCCCCGAAGCATGAACTGTAATTATCCACATTGCTGCAGCCTGCTTCTGTGGTTTGCTGAGCAAGCTGACTTTCAAGGAGCCTCTCGCGGCATAACGAGCCACCTGTCTCTTATTATCAGAAGCCAGAAAGGGACAAGCCTGCCTGACAAATATGGTTCAGTTGCTATGAAATTTGCTGCAAGCTGAAGGAGCCTTCTGGAGATTGACATGCAAATGAGGCCATAAACCTCCCACTTTGCTTTGCAGTTGCTGGGAGAAAACCAGCGGCACAAAGCTATATCAGCTGCTCCCTTCGCACATCTCCAGCGGCTGTGTCAGGCGGCGCGGAGAGATGGACAGCCCCGTGTGTGAAGCTGGGGCTTTGCATCCTGGCCTTTCGTGCCAGATGCTTGTTACGGGGAATACAGATGTCGTTGTCTCCAGCCTGGCGTGCTGTCGGGAAAGGTACTGGGCTAGAGCCATCCACACCTGCCTTTTCACAAGAATATCCTGACAGTGCTGCATTAATCCCGCACCATGTGGTGAGCCCCTTGGTGAGAAGACCTCACTTTCTGAATTCGCTTTACCCCAGGGGCAGAAATGCTGCACAGATCGGTAACCAGCTGCTCTGCTCGCTCAGACCTTAGGGGCCCCTCCTCTCTGCTGTGTGTGCGTGCATGCGTACACATGTGCGCATACGTGTGTTCACAGCCTGCCAGCACTGGATTTTGAATGCCCATCAGATGGGCAGCCTGGATTTTAATGTGAAATAAATGCAGTACCTGCAATCACAGACATGATGAGTGCAATTTTCCAGCTCCTAAGCGGGGCTGAATGGGTTGAGACATATTAGAGGTGATGCTGTCTTGTATAGCAGTGTGAAAGCCCTTTGCTTGCATTGCAGGGCTGTAAATGTTTATCAGCTTCTTGAGAGCTTTGATCCGGGGGAAGAGCCCTACAGTAAAGAAAATGAGTTGTTTTTTTTTCTGACCGTCTGGAAATCAAAGCGGAGCCGAAAGCATCGGGCCAAATTAATCCCTTCTAGTTAAAGCTTGCCGGTAATACTGTATAAACGCTTCGGACCCAACGGGGATTAGGCCCGAACGTGGAGCTGGAGGGGGCTTTCGGGCTGTCTTCGGTTACATAACAGTCATGTGGACGTCCGGGGCAGGGAGCGCAGGCTCGGGCGGGCTGACAGGTGGGGGATTGGGCAGAGATGGTGCTCGGGGCATGGTGAAATGGGATGACGGAGATGAGAGGAAGCCAAGGGAGAGACCGCGTGGAAGTGGAAAGCAAGTCGGGATCGCGCTGGCTGTTGATCAGCAAAGTGAAGCAGGAAATGAATGGCAGCGCAGGGCTGGCAGCTTGCGTCCAGGATTGCCCCTTTCCCTGAGTTGTCAAACTGAAGTTGGCAGCTGTCCCCAGCAACGCAGCCTTGCTCTCTCGTCTCTGCTGAGACGGGGCAGGGCTGCCAGGGGATGCACGTCCCATTTCCCCCTCCTGTCTGTTCCCTTCCCCTCCCTGAGTCTCGGCCCTGCCCTTGGAAAGCCGGGGCTGCTGCAGGAGTCCACTGAGGGGGTGCTTCGTTTGACACCCCCCGATTCAGCCGGGGACTAGAGCACAGGCCTCGCTCCAGGCAGCGAGTCCCTGAGGTTTTGCAGGTGCTTGGTGTAAGTCGCCTACCTGGGGTGCAGTCGGGATGCTTATCTTGAGCTCTGTCTTGTGGGACGGGCTGTTGCCCAAGGCTCTGGACCTGCGTCTCCCTGCTGCACAAGCCTGTGGAGAGCTTTTCTCATGATGCTCAAGTCATCACCCAAAGGCATGGGCCTGACCTTGCCGGCGTCGTTTGACCCCAGTACTCTTTCCTGCCGTGGCGGGGGGTCAGACTCGATGATCTGCTCAGGTCCCTTCCCACCCGACCAACTATGAAACTATGACAAAGAGAGCTCCACGTCTCTCTACACAGCCAGATTTTACAAACAAGCCAGAGTTTAGGAAAAACAAAGTGCAAAAGTTTTCCAATTCCCTCTCTCCTCCCTAATTAAAATTGGACCTCTCCAGTCATTCAACTGTATGATCCAGAGGTTAAAACACTGGCGTCACAGCTTTGACTTGCTGGTGAACTTGGCCAGGGCTCTGACCGCTTCTGCCTGCGCAGTGGAGATGATCATCCTTGGTCCACCTCTGGTGGCAGCACAAGCGCATCAGATGCTCGTTTATTTTGGAGCGGTTTCCGTGGCCTGTTGTGTAATATTCCTCTACAGTCGTGATGTTACAGATGATTGCCTAAATTATCAGTGGTGATGATGGTGGGGGGCGGGGAGTAAAGCCATCAGAGTGGAGTGTATGGAGCTATCGCTAATGGAAAAAGCTAAATAATGCTTTGCACACCTTTTTCATGCCATGCCCAGAGTGACATCTTTGGAAAACTATGCACCGTTCTCTCCTTAGCACTGTACTCTCTCTCGCCTTCCTTTTCTCTTCCACAAAACGTTACTGATTAATTTGAGGGCTGTGTTCCTTGCAGCACAGGGTGGGGATCAGCCCTAAATCTCTAACTGTTTTGTACTTTGGAAGAGCCCCATGTCACCATTTCATTTGGCTGCTTCAAGCTAGCCCTGAAATGCTTGGATTTAACTTCAGCAGCTTGCAGGTTCCTTCATTTCCTTGAGTTATGTATTTACTGGGGCTGTGGCTCTGTCGTTGGTGCTGTGATTGCTGTGACAGGACTGTCAGGATGTCGGAGGACAGGAGCCTCTTCTTTGTGCTACAGGGACCATTTTTCCACTGGTCTTTCATGCTCCGTCTTTGTCACTGTGATCCTCCCGGGGGAGAGAGCCCGTGGAAAACACTGAACAAATAGTGCTGGGTGAATGCAGAGCTGCTTCCAGGGTGTGATAATATTGCTGTTGCCCCAGGGACTTGCTTAGCAGCAGAGCCTCATTCCCCAGTACCCACCGACATGTTTTTCACTGCCCTGGTTTTGCTGTTACCAGTCTGTGCATCTGTGCAGCGGGGAGGGGCAGCGCCTAGTGCCTGCCGCGGCTTCAGTGATGCAAGGTCAGGGGTCTCCCTGTACTCGCCCTATGGACCCGGTGTATTTGGTGGTTTGGTCTAGGTGGGATGCTGGCAACATCACTCCCATATGCCCCTGGTCAGAGAAGCTGGCACAACTTACAGCACCCCCCCCAGTGGGCCACCTAGGCTTTGGCAGACCTTTGATACCTGTTGGATGTGGCTGTGCAGGTCCCCTTCATGTCTGTGCTAAGGTGGATTTGTAAGGCAAAGCTAACACATGGCTTCACTAGAGGGGTTGACTTGGGCCCACCTAAACCTGAAAAATGAGAGCTTTGAAAGCAGCTGGAATAACTGATTCGTCTTTCACAAGGGTTACAGATAGTCTTGAAATCTGTCTCTGCGCCGAGTGGTATGTTGCTAAAAGCGGCATGCGTCCTCCCTGTCTTGTGCAGAAAGGTTAGAAACACTAGGACCCAAGAGCTTGTCCGTGCAGCGCGACCCAGCAAATGTGACCGACGTGAGGACTGCTGTCTGTGGTGCAAAGCACCGACACGCAGCATGAAGTTCCTCAAAGCGCTGGGCAAACTGGAGCTCTCTTGCCTATAGACTGGATGCCGTAAGCCAGGCTGTCCCAGCGTTGTATGCATAGAAATACGGGGTCTGCAGAACTGAGTGGCACCTCTCCCACCCTTTTCCTAAGAGGGGCATCTTGCAGGGATGAAGGCGAGTGGTTGCATATATGAGCCCTTCCCCAGCTAAATTGCAGTCAAAAAAAAAAAAAAAAAAAAAAAAATTTGCTTGCACAATTGAAAATCGAAGGACCGCTTCAAAGCTCAGCTTGGTGGGAGGAGACATTTTTCCCTTTGGACTGCGGATGTGTGGAGATGGCAGTGCTCCATAGACTTTGGCATCCTCTACAGGCACAGAAGGTAATGTGGAATTGCTTCCTTTGAGAGTCCTCTCTCTTTCTGTGATGATTAAGGCAGGCTTTTTTCTTTATTTTATTTTTTTTTTGCCATGTTCATACCATTGGGATCAGCTGTCGCTGCTGCTTGTGATTTTTTTTTTTTTTTTTTT